>NW_005365229.1:2484402-2532691 GCF_000412655.1 Myotis brandtii | reverse complement strand
GGGGGGGGGGGGGGGGGGGGGGGGCGTCCCTCAGCCTGAATTGCGAGAGGGTGCAGGCCAGGCCAAGGGACCTCACCAGTGCATGATTGGGGCCAGGGAGGGACGCGGGAGGGCTCCCAGGCGTGTCCAGCCCATCTCGCTCGGCCAGACCCCAGCAGCAAGCTACCCTGCCAGTCGGAGTGTCTGCCCCCTGGTGGTCAGTGCATGTCATAGCGAGCAGTTGAGCGGCCTTAGCATATCATTAGCATATTATGCTTTGATTGGTTGAACGGACAACCGGACACTTAGCATATTAGGCTTTTATTATATAGGATACACACATATATATGCATGTAGGTGTGTGTACTTTTATTATTTTTTTGCTAAACTCAAAGGAACAAGTAAGAGCCATTACAACAAATCTGGTGCATGGAGCTGGTTTTTCCTTACACCCCAGACCTGGAACATGGTTTTGTGAAGTCCTCAGGGAAAACTGCTGTGCTTCAGGTACTGTAGATGTTCAGTATGTGTTTGAATAAATGATTGAACGATTGCAGTCATTTGAGTGAGTCTACCTTGCTTTGATGTCTTATTTAGTGGCCTTGAATTCACAAGTTATTATACCCAAATCCTGACTACAGAGTGGTGTTCAGTGCCCAGCGTATACACACTACACTGTGTAGGATCTGTGATGCACAGTGTATATTATCACACTGTACTCGAGTGTCAGGTGTGCAGACTCAGTCCTGTTGCCTCTGTTTGAATCCTGGCTTCATGCAATTGATGGGAGATCTGGAGCAAATAACTTAATTTTTTAAGCCTTTGTTTCTTCTTTCAGAAAATTGGGATCATGACAGGACCTGCCCCATAGGGTTGTAATGAAGTTTAAAGGAGAAACCCCATGGAAATCTGTCAGCACTGGGCCTGTAACGTATGAGAACTGGGTGAATGGTTGATGGTGTCATCGTCCTTGTTGTTATTATTGTTTGCCTAACGTTTTGGGGGAACACACACCTGTCCATTTTCTCTATGAAAGATGTGGCTTGTCTTAGTTGCTGTTGGCCCTACCCTCAAACTTATTGAGCCACATGCTCCAAGGCATATTGCACAAAATATGGTGCTCAGAATAGCATGGCTTATATATTTTATCTTGCTGGCAAAGGACTCTCAAAGGCTTCAAGCTTAAATTAGAGCCCGCATTTTCTCCAAGTCGGGAGAAGGTGCCATATGCCTCTCCATCTTGTGTGTGGTTTGACTGGGAACGAGAGGGAATGACAACACATCGGTGGCTTCAGCCAAAACGTGAAGCCGGCAGCCTACATCCAGATCGACAGCGTCCCTGGCTCTCCCAGTTCAGTCTGCTCATGCTTTTGACCTTGACAGCCACGGTCGGAGCAGTTCCTCTTTGCTTTCTGTCATTAATCAGTTCTGAAGCATCTTCTAAACAGACAGCTTGGTGGGATTGAAAAATGTGCCTGTGTTTTCTCATCTGATACAAGCATGACTTACACTGGAGTCACCTCCATTGGGGAGCAGGAATATCGGGCAGGGTTTTCAAGTGGAGCTTTACCTGAAAATATCCTATTAATTGGCTGTTAATGTTGCCTTCCTGCAGCTGTGGTGCCTATAATTAGGAGAAGCTACTGTTCCAAGTTTTCTATTGCAGTAGAATTTATTGCCAGAGGAGGGGGAAGGGTAACATTTATGTTCATTGGCAAATGAGGCCAGATTTTGACTTTGAGTCATGTTTTGAGAATTTAGGGGTGCACGGCATCACAGCAAGCATATCATGGCAGAAGATATTAACCATGCTCCACTTTTTGAGTGCCATATATTTTTTAAAGTTATGGATGTACCACTTAACGCATATTTTATTGGATAGAATAAAAGCCAGTATTGTTCAGAAAAATACACAGTTGCTGGATTGAGGATAAGAAAACAAGAATAATCTATACCATTTTGCATGGTCTAGTTTCTGATGCCTATTACAGTATTTTAAATAGGTTAACAATGTTTTCATTTATTTAACAAACTCATACCAGAGTTTTTTCATGCCTGGGAAAAATTCTCATGGAAATCCATGACAGAGCTGTACCTAGAAGGCAGGTATCATGGCTCTTGGTTCTGAGAATGTTCTACTGGATCATATAACCATTGCTAAGCTTACATAGTACCTAGTAAAGGAATTAGTCTCACACATGGAATTCTGTAAATGCTTCTTGAGACACAATGGCATTAAGTAGCATCCTGTGGATTGAGGAAAAAGGGCATGGGATGATAACATTTATATTCCTTTCAGGCATGCTTTTCAGCATGGAGGAATTCAGCATTTGCGGAATCTGCCTCCTGCTCCCTCCCCCATATCAGTAATTATTAAGTCTCTCTGTTTTCTTCCCCATTGCAATTTAGGTTGGAGGATGTCAGTCCTATTTAATGCAGTGAGATTTTCCCAGAACACAAGTGAAGACCAGTGTCTGGGACATTCTACTCTAGTAATTGTGGGATGGCTGTGCTCCTGCCCATGTCATGTCAAATTGGTGTTGGTAGCTGACTAATTAGGGGGCTGCAGATGGACTTGGCATTTTGTCTTCTGGAGGAACAACCAATAAGACGAGTAACTGGCATTTTAAACGAGGACTGTCGTTAAACATCTCCTACATCTACTATAATTAATAGTAGAAAGTGTCTTGTACCCCACATTTTAGACACATGGTGGTAGAGACCCAAATCCGTGTCTTAATTCTACAAGGTACTAACCGGGGAACTCTGGTTATATGCTCTAGACCAGTGATGGAGAACCTATGACACACGTGTCAGAGGTGACACAAGAACTCATATTTTTGGTTGATTTTTCTTTGTTAAATGGCATTTAAATATATAAAATAAATATCAAAAATATAAATCTTTGTTTTACTGTGGTTTCAAATATCAAAAAAATTTCTATATTTGACACGGCACCAGAGTTAAGTTAGGGTTTTTCAAAATGCTGACATGCCGAGCTCAAAAGGTTCGCCATCACTGCTCTAGACTCTTCTTTTGTCATATATAAAGCAGGAATGATACAATGCCTAACTTGTAAGGTTGCTGGGATGATTAAATTAGATTACACATATGAAGTGTTTAGTATAGGGTCTGATGCATTAAAAGCTTTCCGTGAACATTGTTTATTATCCTTAACAGAAAGCTTTTTCATCAGGCTTCACCTAAAAAGATACAATACTAAAGCTAATCTTTCATGAGAGAAAAGCAATCTTTAAACAATAGATCCCACCTAAATTCAATTAAAGGTCCCCACTTGGTGCTTGGAACTCGTACCCAGGATAAGTTCCATTCATCTGATGGCTATGAGGTATTTGGAATGTTTATCTTTGTTCCATGAGGAAATGTGTAATGAAAGCCATTTTTTATTTACCTTCTTAAGCTTTGTCTCTCTCTAATGGATTTAATGATTTCAATGGTAATACATCCTCTTGGTGAGGGAGTCCATCCAGCCCACCTTCTCACCTCTTAGAAAACCTCATGCAAGGCTTTAGTAACTCTTCTGATAGACTGAAGATCCCTTGCTGACAATAGCTGGTTAGACTGAGGAAGCCAAAGCCATGAATGTGGCTGGTTGATCAGATGATCTCTTCCTGGGAGTTAACAATTTTAACACGCCTCATATCAAAAAGTTCAGTGAGAAGGGTAAAAGGAAATGGAGTCCAGGAAGAGAGCCGCATGAGATCAGGAGAGCAGACATCACCGTTTACTGGTTGAGTGACCTAGAACCAGTCACTTAAGCCAGAGAGCTTTAATCTCATTATTTGAAAAGCAAGGATGGTCATAGGGCCTGCCCTAAGAAATGAAGAAGAAACATGATAAGGTAGGTGAAGCATTTAGCTGTGACTTGGGCACACAGCAAATGTTTAGTGAGTGTTAAACATTTTGAATTGCATTCAGCCCTTAACCAACAACCATCTGAGATTAATCTTAACCCTTATAGTAAAACTACACATTTCTTTGTTAAATTTGAGTCTTTTTCTTTTTTATCCTCTCTATGAGGTCTGCAAATCTCTTCCTCATTCTTAAAGCCCCATCCTCTATTGATCCCTTGGGCATTCTTGAGTATGCATGGTCGCTCTCCGAGGTCCTGATCTCTGCCTCATTTTCTGCCATCTGTTTTCTCATAACCACCCAGCTACCATTTGTTGAGCGCTTACTTGGCCCTGGCATACATTCTCACTTAATGCTCCAAATAGTTCTACGTAGTAGACATCATTGTTCCCTTCTTCAAATGAGGAAATGGAGGCTCAAAAGAATTGATTAAGCCGCTTAAGGGAACATAACTCTATAATAGATCAGAAGTTTGAACCCAAGATTCCAGAACTTATATTTTATTACCACTGTATTAGAGGAATGCATGTTTAAATTTTTGTTTCTTCCAAATTACTAGTGTGCTATTTGCAGTACGTGACCTAATGTTGCTTCAGTTCTATCATTTATCATATCAGCATGATAATAGCTATCTTTCAATTTTTTGGGGAGTGCTTAAAATAATTTATGTGAAGTATTTAGCACATGGCATGGAATGCAGTAGACAATGAGCCTAGGCTATTATTAATAATAAATAATTAGTTTCCCAGTCTGGAATATTTCAATTTGGATATATGAATGTGACTTTAAAAGCTGAACCCACTGCCAAATTTGAATTATTGCCTAACTAGATTCATGCGACTAGAAATAGAGAAATAACATACAATTCCAGCAATATCAACATTATTATTTTCACTTTTTTCTTAATGCTGTCATCTTGTTATTTGTGCTATTTCTTAGAATAATAGAATTTATTCAGGCAATTTATCCTTAATACAAGTGATATAAATGGGGCTGTGCAGTGCTTATATATCATGCTAATAATGTTTGTTTCATCCTTCTCTCTCTCTCCTTACAAATGGAAACATTGATTTGCTACCCTGTTCTGTCTTTTATTGCATTTTCTGCATTGAAGTCATCTTTGTTTACTGCCTAGACTGGGATTCCCAAAGCTAAAATGATATTTAACACCAACCAACATGTTTAAAGCACATACCATGCACTTTTGTGGACATTGTGTGTATTGGAGTGGAGTAAAAGAAAAGAAAAATAATATATTTATAAATTAAATTCATTAATTAAAAATACATACCTGGCCAATGACTTAAGAACAAAATATATAGAGCTTTATATTGGGAACTACTGAAATAGTGTCAAGTAAATGAATGTACATTCAAAAGATGTGGACACTCTCCATGGTTTCATTTCTTTTTGCTCCACACAATCCATGTTTTCAACTCCCAAGTATTTCTTGATGGCTTTCCAAAATATTTCTAGCACCGAATGTTTCTTCTGAGCTTGAGACTCATAGTTCTTCATGCATATTCCTAGTGGTCCTATTGGCATGAATACCTCATGGACACCACTCATTCCTTATGTCTGAAACTGAAATCAACAGCCTCTGCTGCCGGCACCACCCTAATCTGCCCTGGCGCCTCCATCTTGGCAAATCACGCATGCACCTGGCTTACTCATGTTGGAGACCCCACCTCAGCACAGTTCCTAACCAATTCCTGTCAGTGAACTTCTTTATTATTTCTTGAACTCAACCTGGCCTCTGTTTTCTGCAAAGATAAAACCAGATAACAGCAGCAGTAAATGAGCAGAATCAACCTGTCTGGTTGATGTAGGATGATAGTGGGACTTCAGGTTACTGGGCTTTAGACACACCTTCAGGGGTGAGAGCCAAGAGAAGGGTATGAACTGTGCAGAAGGGAAATTAAGTTAACTTGAGAAGATAAAAAGAGGAAAGAATAAGCAAGATGTGATGACAAGATAGACTCAAGGGGAGAAGAAAGAACATGGTCAGGAGGTTACTATTTTGCTTGTGTCTTTATGAATGAAGCCCAAGGGTGATCTTGTTTATAAAAAACTAGAGGCCCAGTGCATGAAATTTCATGCCCTGGGGGTAGGGGGTGTTCCTCAGCCAGGCCTGTGCCCTCTTGCAGTCCGGGACCCCTCCCTCCTTACCACCCACCTGCAGCAGAGGCTGGAGAGGCTCCCGCCACCGCCTATGCACTCGCTCACCAGCTGTGAGCCTGGCTTCTGGCTGAGTGGTGCTCCCCCTGTGGTAGTGCACTGACCACCAGGGGGAAGCTCCTGCATTGAGCATCTGCCCCCTGGTGGTCAGTGTGCATCATAGCGACCGTTTGTTCCACCTTTCAGTCAATTTGCATATTAGGGTTTTATTATATAGGATAGAGGGAGATGTTTGAAGAGGATAGTGATAGCTTTTGTGGTAGATTGTCTTTGTGGAACTGTGTGACCTTGAGCATGTCACTTAACCATTGTGGGACTTAGCTTCTGAAATTGAGGGATTTGACTAGATAATTTCTAACATCTCAGGCTTTTAAAGAGGCAGAGTTTTGTAAGTAGGAACTTGGGAGAAAAGTTTCACAGTTAAATGTTGGCGGCGATGGATTCAACATAGACCATTGTTGAATTATATTTGAAACTAAAGTATACCCCTGGTGAAATAGTGCATAATAATGAGCCCGGTATTAATATAGTCTGGCTTAAGTATAATACTTGTATAAACAAAAGTATATTGAGTAAAATGATGTTTATAGAGTACACCACCAAGATGAACACTAGAAAAAGGAAACTAAACCTTATCTAAATATGTTTTTACTTTTCTTTGTTGTCACCCTCTTTTACATTATTATTATGTTTTCCAAGCTGGCAGATGAATCTCAAAATTTGCTTCTGATTGCGTTTTTTCTTCTCTCCTTGATAGAATATATATTTTTTCATTTATAAAGCACAAACAGGTCACGAGTTTTATCTTCCAAGGCAACGAACTAAATACAGCAAAAGTTTCTATGCTCAATTCCAGTTTCTTATTGAAAAAAAATTAATATAAATGAAAAATATTCATTTAATTTTTTGAACAAAGTTTTCTCACACGTCTTTTACTTGGGAGTAAATACTCCTTAAAACAAGCTAAATGCCCATCCTTAATAATTTAAAGTCAGAGAACCAGCCATGTGTAAAATAGGTGTGTGTTCACATAATTGACTACAGTATTTTGCTACATGGTTAAATGCATGATTTCCCCTAATAGAATGCCATTGTGGTCTACATCAAATTTTCTAGTTCATAAAAGTCAAATGAGCTGTGACCATAGTCTCCAAAACTTAATGGAAAGTTCATTTTGTGACTTCTGAGTTTAAATTGTGTCTTTCTAGGATGAATCAATAGATTAAAGCACGTTAATGGATCGCATCACCAAAAGGTCTAATCCTGAGTGACTAAAATGGTAGATCTAATTCAGATTTATTGCTTTTCTAGCATGTTGGACAAAAAGGTCTTTAATCTCTGTAATAATATAATGGATTTGAATTAACTAAATAATACTCACCTGAGGCAGATCATTGAAGTTGTCTACATACCTGGCACTGCACATTTCAAACTTTCAGGGGGAGAGATGTGGGATGGATGGGTTTCCTCCATGAACACTAGCAAAGAAGTGAAACTGTATGTCAATAGAGCCTTGGGACTCACCGCACCTCTTTTGCCTGTGTGGGACGCTTGCTAACACAACAAATTTATACACTGTCTGCCAACACCCTTAGCCACAGCTACCTATTAAAAGCTTACCAAGGCTAGAAAGAAACACCCATAAGTTATGTCCTGAACTGTGGACCGACTCTGGAGCACAGCCACACCATAGCTTGAATGTTCACCAACACCCAACCATCCAGGAGTTTTGACCTTGGACAACAGCCTGGGTCATTGTAAGTGTCCAGGCCTGAGATGGTACCATTTGGAAAGTACAAATGGAGGTGTTCAAGGGGTCCTGGCAGTGGACTTCTGTGTGGATACCATTAGATGGGAAGCCAAATTATATTTGTTATCTCCAGGAACACCTAACACCTTGATTCTGAAAGACAGTGAATGAACATGAGGCTACCTAATACTTCTGGAAAAAATGAATCCAATCTGTTTATATTGGAGCTGCTGCCTCAACCACAGTCAAAATCCTCCCAAGAGTTTGGTTGATTTTTCTGCATTCCTTTGCTCACGTCCTTGGCTCAACCATTTTCATTGTATGCCCCCATTGAGTGCAGTTTTACAAACCTGTAGTGTACCAAACCTGCAAAGAGAGAGAGAGAGAGAGAGAGAGAGAGAGAAAGAAAACAAACAAATGATGTGGTGACTCCACTTGCCCTTTCTCTTAGTGAGAGCATATATACCCTAAGTTATGCTATAATGGACAGCTGTGTTCCTAAAAAATCCGGGCCCTGTGCTAAATCATACAATAAAAACAGGAGTATGGGGGAAATGGGGCATGGGCAACTTCATCAGTGACACAAAATGACACACACACACAAACCCAAGATAGTTTTGCATGTGTTAAATGATTAAAATCCATAATGCTGCAAAAAAGGGGCAACTTGACCTTGAAGAAGACGGGAGGTTTTCTTATGGAGGTGGGATTCAGAAGGGTTGCAGCTTGTGAGTTACTGTGAAGGGATAGAAAGGGGAGCGATCTGAAAACTGTGACACCAGGTGTGGATGGATATGACTCATAACCACACTGTGAATGGAGGTAGCTGGTATTTGAGGTGTGTGCTTGCATGAGTGTATGCATTTCTGTCAGCTCATTCAAGCTGGTTGGAGTTTTCGGTGCTAACCTAGTGTTTTTCACAGATGAAATCAAACATGAGTAAACGCGAAATCCACATTATGTCAAATTGTTCCCCACTCTATCCATTCATTGGAATGCACTCTGGTTTTCAAAACAAGCATTATCATAGAACTGACTATGCCTGAGAGTGAGCATGCAATGGGAGGTCAACATTGGAGGCTCAGTTCCCGGTTGTGAGCATCTTAGAGGATTGCATGTGACCAAGAATGCATATGCTTCCCCATGACCTTAAATGCAAGCCAATCACTTCATCCTGTGCTCAAGCTAATAAAACAACAACAGCAAAACAAGGTGTTCTGAGTTGGGGAAATAACATGGCTGTGTAGGATCCTCACATTGTTTCCAGGGTGACCCCTGTCAACAAAGGATCAGTTTGATTCCATTGGCTATTTTTGTGTTACACATTCATTCAGAGTCTAACTTTTGTAGGAGCTGTGTCTCCACTGGCCTCTTACCTCATGTATCAATTCCTGGGGTAATTTCATTCCAATCATCAAAAATTGTCTGGGCATATTGGATTGCTCTGAGAGAGCTGCCTTCTGATTCAATCATTCCATGTCCTCCATGTTGAACTGTGATCTTCTTGTCAGTCTTAAAGGAGTTTTGAGTTTATTCAGTCCTTTCTTGTTTTATGAAGGAGGACACTGCATGGGGGGGGGGGGCTTTGCTAAAGAACATAAGACAAAAGGCAGTTTCACAAATAAGTCAGCCTGTACCTCCAGAGCTTTCTTGAGGTGATGCCCAATGGTATTTCTGTTGAGTTAGTTTATCTCACCTGCCTTGCTCCCTGCCTGTACCCGACCATGCATGCACACTCACAGAGAAGTCCTGTTACTCTCCACATGGCATCTACCACACAGTTTCTACTTTTGTCATGAATGGCTGTCATTCCACCATCCAAAATTATATTCATCATTTTATTTTTGTACCCAGTTTGTTGTTTGTTTCTTATTATAATCTAGAAACATTTTAGTAGACATAGGGATAACCCAGTTATTCCTATTACTACTAATATTGGTGATATTCAACCTGTGGATTGCCTCCCTACCCACTTACCTAATTTTCCATCAAATTCTCCTCAAAGAAAGTTTTAAAACCTTTAATTTCTCTCATTATACAGTTGGGAAGATAGGGAAACAGAATGTGGTCTTGGATTAAGTCATTTTGTGAATCTGTATTGTAAACAGATCAATGTCAGCTCATCTGACCACCCATCAGATATATTACTGAAACATTAGAGAGCTATGAATTGTGGAATTCATGCTCATTCTGGCTTATTCTATAATGTTCTAGAAGCTTAGGAACCCATGAAGCCCTTGAAAAAATCAATTTAATAAAAAATAATAAAATTCATCCCACCACCCAAAACAGACCAAGTCACTGTTTAATTGAAATTGGAACTAATATTCTATGAAGGCATTTGAATCTAAGTGATGGGGCAGGGGTAGAATATGATCTTTGAGATTAGTTTGTAGCCATAAATACAATGTCCTTAAAATGAGGCTTTTACAGGAAAGGTGATCAAGTTGAGATTGTAGAATGCATGTGCTATCAAGGGTTTTATATATATATAGTTTCAGAGCAGAAGGGAGAGGGAGAGATAGAAACATCAGTGATGAGAGAGAATCATTGATTGGCTGCCTCCTGCATGCCCCCTACTGGGGATTGAGCCTGCAACCCTGGCATGTGCCCTTGACTGGACTTGAACTCAGGATCCTTCAGCCCGCAGGTTGATGCTCTATCCACTGAGCCAAACCAGCTAGGGCAAGGGCTTGATTGTTTTATAGTCATATTGTTAATTGAGTTGGGTGGTATCATTTGACAATGGATGCCTGTTGTCAGTGCATCGTGCGTGTGACTGTGTGTGTGTGTGTTCGCACACACGTGTATTCCTCATAAACCCTTGGCTTCCCACAAAGAGGGCATTCCAAAAGAAAGAGATGAAAGAAAAATGCATAAATGCACAATAACACATGATTAAGTTTTGACCCCATAGACTGTTAACCTTCAAAGCTAACTCTGCAGTAGCACAATATTATTAGCAATAAAAGGAATTTGCTTTGCCCTTTTTTAAATTACCATAAACCGATTGGCTGAAACAGAATGATGTTAATATTTAAGAAGTAGGACACTAGATTCTATTATCTCGGAAGCTCTGTCACCAGGCCCTCTCTGTAGTCCTGTTATCTAATTATTGGGCTTCAATTGCATTAGTGTGTGAGCAATTTGTCTACTCCTGGAAAAGTAATTGACATTTGGGTTACTGCTTCATATTTGGGAGACTTGCTCGCGAGTTCTGAGGAGTCCTCCTCTGTCAGGGCAGATTAGCTTAACGCTGGTGGAGGCCAGGGAAGAAGCTCCGTGTTTTAAGGTATGCTGCCTCTGTCGCAGCTGGCAATTTGGTATTAAAATTTCCGTTCTGTATCAAAGCTGATAAGTCACCTGAGATGAAATTGAACAAGGTTGTCGTGACAAAGTAATTAATGGCGTTTTTTGACTTTCAGATGACTTTAGCGGAAGCGCACTCATTCCGTTCGCCGGCTTCTGCTGCCATGTTTATAAATATGTATGCACATTTACAAAATATCTTTAACTGTTGTCAGATGTTTTCGCCGGCTCCAGATTTATGGTTGCTCTGAATTAAACAGCACCAGGTACTCTTGGTACGCAGTTCTGATCTGGCATTGACAGTAAAGGCGGTGACTTTCCATAATATTTCAATCATATTGCTTCTTTTGACACCATGCATCATTGATAGAAAGTTCTCTCTCTCTGTTTTTCATTCTCTTTGTATGAAAATTGAAAACAGCATGCCTTGGTTCTCCTATTTCTAGCCTTTTCCCTGCCTACCAGCTTTTGGTTTGTTTAAGAGGACAGTGATGGGTATTAACAAATGTTCTGCAATTCTCTTTGAAGAGGATCCTAAGAGATCATACCAGACTTTGACAAGGTGGCAAATACACCTGAATTAACAGATTACTCGGCTCCTGTAGCCGACTCACCTGAGAAAAATAGGCTTCTTTCACATGTATCGAGAGTAGAGTGTGGTAATCTAAATAACAGAAAATATAAACGGCCAGTCACCATTTCCCTGAAGTTGAAAACTGATGGTGAATCTGGAAAGTATTCAGAAATCGATCAAAAGTTGGTATTTCTTTGATTTAGCTGAAGAGAAGTAGCTCATGTCTGCATATGAGTGAACAACTATTTCAAAGTAAATCTTTCTCTCAGTGCTAAATAGGAGATACTGAAAATAGGTATTTCAAAAAGACCCTGGAAATATAAATGCGTTTAAGATATTATAGAGGAGAATTATGTTTTAAAGCTTGATTGTTTAATTTTATGCACCATTGGTTTTAGTTTCTCATAATTTTTTTAAGGAAATCTTACTATTCAAACGTTTTAGATGGCTCCCTTTTCTAGTTCTAAGTTAACATATTGTCTACAGCAGTTTGTGCTTCTGTTGGAATACTTTCAAGACAGAAAAGCAAGTTTGTAACCCATTGAGGGTGAGGATTACATCTGCGCCATAAGTATATTCCAAGTATACAGAGTTATTATTGTTTCCTGATTCAAGAGATTTTCCTTGTTGGTTATAGAAATAAAGTAAGTGAAGACTAAAAATAAAAAGTTGGTATTCCTTTTTGAAGACGTGGGTCAAATCTGCCTTGGGAGGCACGCCTGGCCTACCGCCCCACCTCCTCTGGGTCCCCTCCCGGGCTCTCTGTACCCAGTGTTGCGGCTGCCTGTCAGTTCCAGGGGCAAGCGGGGCTCCTTCCTGCTGTCAAGACCTTGCCCGCACTTCCTCCTGGACTCCTTCCAGCGCTCTGTGCCAACCTATTTCCCCCTCTTCAATTAGGGATCCGCTAAAACATCGCCTCTTCAAAAGGCCCTTCCCTGTTAGCTCCTGCTCTGTCCCATTTGCTCTCCTCAGCTCTGTCCTGGGGAAACTTCTAAGCTTTTTTGACTCTCTTTGTAACAAACACAACTTTACAGACTCAGGTCCATTCTTTCTCTTCATCTGCTTTCTTTCCTGGAATGTAGGCTCCTGCCTTACTGGCTGCTGTATCTCTAGCAGGGGCCAATATTAGATGCACAGTGTTTTGGGTGGATGTTTTCATAAACTTTCCCCCAATTTCAGCCACAAGACCTTTTTCACTTTTATTTTGGGATAATGTGGACTCTCAAGAAACTGAAAAATGAATCCAGAGAGTTCCCATGTCCCCATCACCCAGCTCTCTCCAATGATAACCTCTCAAGTAAGCAGAATACAAAACTAGTAGCAGGAAGCCACAAGGCTTTACCGTTCTCATTTTTCCTTAAAAAAAATAGCACAAACACAACATTTTTGAGGTAGCACTTACATTCCACAATATGCAACTCACTTTAGGGGTAACTTCAATGAGTTCTGTGTTTTTGATGAGGTTGATTTTGTTTTTTTTTTTAATCCTTACCCAAAGATACATTTTCACTGATTTTAGAGAGAGAGGAAGGGAGAAGGAGAGAGAGAGAAACAATGTGAGAGCGAAATGTCAATCTGTTGACTCCTGTACTGGGTATGTGCCCTGACCTGGAATCTAACTGTGACCTTTGGGTGTAGCGGGCGGTGTTTCAATCAATTGAACCACACAGCCAGGACTTCAATGAGTTTTGATCAACATATGCACGCATATGATCACCACCAAGTCTCTGCCTTTCTTTTAAGGTAACAATCATTTCAGTTGGCAACTCTCATTCATTTAATTTAGTCCTTTGCTATTTTATATTTTACATGGAGAAATAACTCCCCCCCTCCATGTTCCCTTGAAGGACACCATTAACTTTTTAAGCACATGAATTGTTTTTGTTTTTATATCCGTAGTACAGGTAAACAGTTTGTAAATGGACTTAACTCTTAAATAGTGAGTTGAAATGTTATCAACACTGCTTTTTCTAAGTGGGTGCATTTATTTAACAACACAATAACAATTAAAAAGTACACAGGCCCTGCCTCAAGTTCTGTTTGGAGTTGCTGAGAAGTTTCCCCAGGACAGAGTTTAGCTGTAGCTCCACACACACCTGCCAAACAGGCTTCTGGCTTGAGTCGCCCACGGCACTGATCAAAACAAGCCCTGCTGCTGATGGATTGTTCAGCTTCCTCACCTTTTCCCTTCAGCCTGCTACCACTGTGAGTGGCTTCCGAGGCTCACGTTCTTCAGTGGGGCATTTTGCATAAGGTACACTTTATCCTTTATCTCCCAAGAAATGGCAGTTAATGCAATCTACAGAAAGCCATAAATGAGGCTGATAAAATTATCTAGCAGCCACAAGGTTGCTGCATTCATTTATCTCCACATAATTCGTGAGCTAAATGACAAGATTAGGGAGAGGCAATCCTTTTGACAGGAGGTGTTACCTGGGAAGATCACAATCAAGGTGTTTTTTATTTTTTTTCCTCTTTATGTTTTGGAGGAAGGTGGTTAAGAGAGGGTTAAAAAAGAGATGATTCAAGGAAAAATTACTTTGTAAAATTGTCCTCCTGGTGTAAAAGCATCCCGATGAAATCAATTGCCATATATTATTATAATTATTTGCTTTAATGAATGATAGTGCCCTTGCCATTTGGAGTATAGATTATAGAAAAGTGACAATAGAGGTGAAATTTAAAAGAGTGAGTCTGAATTCTTAGATTATGTCTTAATATTTTTTCTTAACTTTAGAAGAGGATTGTAGTCACTAATCTCTCTTGGATATCTACAGGGTGGGGCAAACGTAGGTTTACAGTTGTTCATATGGAAAATAATACAATAATTGAAAAATAATAATATAAGAATGAACTGTATTTTGTGTACTCATAACTATAAATCTTCTTTCGCCCCATCTTGTATATGATAGCTCTTGGAGTAAATATGTGTTTATGTGAAATATACATACTTATATTTACCTGAAGTTCAACAGTTCCTTTTATTTCTTCTTGTAGATATATAATATATAATATGTACTAATATGTAATATTGTATTTTATATATTACCTCTTAAATAAATAATAAATATTGGCTATTAATAATTAATATAATATAGAGCTTAATCCCATTTTTGTAAAGTTAATATTTTAAAAATATATTTTTATTGATTTCAGAGAGGAAGGGAGAGGGAGAAAGAGATAGAAACATCAATGATGAAAGAGTATTATTGATCATCTGCCTCCTGCATGCCCCTCATTGGGGATCAAGCCCACAACCCAGGCATGTGCCCTGACTGAGAATCAATCCATGATCTCCTGGTTCATAGGTTGATGCTCAACCACAGAGCCACATTGGCTGGGCTATAACGTTATTTTTAAAAGCAATTTATAATTATTGGTAACAATATATATTTTGGGCAATGGGATAGGGAATTTTTAACTTTTTTATACTTGTGCTGTGCTTAATTTTTATGTGAAAACAAATCTATCAGGCTGAAAGAAAAGATTATAATCATTAAGAAGAATGTTATATCAGGGGAAGAGGTGAATATAAATGGCATCTTCATTTATCTATTCATTCAACAAACATATATTTAGTGCCTATGGTGTGCCTGATACTTCACTAGACATTGAGGGGAGGATGAAACCCATCTGGTCCTTGCTCCTCTAGACCTCATCTCTTTGCTTACCTGTCTCCATCCAGGAATTACTGGCCCTCTACCAACACAGTGCTCTCCCCTTCATCTCACATAGGACCTGGTATAAATCAATCACCTGCTGGCTCTATCATGAGAAAATGTTCACACACTTGTGCATGGTGGGCATGTTTTATTGGCCTGCAGTTTTTAAAATTCAAGTTAATTGCCACTGCTTTAAAGATTTAGGACTTTCCACAGAGAACAAAACTTTATTCCCATCTCTTCTGGAAACAGTGGAAACTCCGGAAAAACTAGATTCCCATCCTATCAAGATAGTAATTGATGTGGAGTGGTGGCTGCCTCCTTGCTTGGGGCATGTCCTGTTTTGTTTCCCCCAGTCCCCACCACTCCCTATAAGTCTCCCATGCATTCAGGCTTCGAGTCTGTTTGTCACCAGGCCATTTAGGCACTAGTATAATTTATAAACTTCAGGCATTTGTAGTGTTTACTCTTAATCTTGCAGCTTGAAGGGGAATTTTGAAAATGTTTGTAGTATTAAACTGGAAATCTTTCCAAAGTTTTTGAGAAGGAATATGGGCCACTTAGACAGTGTTTCTTCCTGCACAGAATGGGATAAACTGAGAGCTCATATTTCTGTCCCTTTGGGCTTTTAAAATTATTGTTTAAATGATTTTATTTTCTTTCTCTGGATAGCAATGCTGTGAAGTTAGACATTTTACAAAGGTCCAATAATAATCCTTGATTTTTCAGTGATGTGGGCACAGACTTCTCAACTCCAGAGAGTCCTCAAACTCAGTATTGTAGAGAAGGAAAAGTATATTTTTTATGTCCTTCTAAGTTTTCAATCATGATACCTGTAACAATAGATTCAAGAGAGAAAAGCATATAGGTAGTCGGTGTAAGTTTGACATGCACAGGAAACTTCATAAGGGATGAAAACCTTGAGAAATGCTTAAACCTGAGTATGTTTGAGTTGGCTTGATGAAGAGTGGGAAGCCATGGACAGCAGTGATGGGACGAAGGGTAAGAAGTAAGTGCAGTAAACAGGGGACCTACCAGGGCCTGTTCGTCCACATTCCTCTTGGAGACCCTCTGTTTTCAGAGATGAGGAGGCTCCTTTCCTCCGGGCATAGGGAGGGCACCTCCAGGCACAGGGAGGGCGTCTCTCACATGATGGCTGTATGACCTGCTTCAGGGAGGGTCAGAAGTCCTTCCCACACATGTCATTTCTCAGATTCCTTCAGCCTGAAATATTCAATCTGCCGCAGTGCCCTATTGGGGGCAACATGTCCTGAACCTCGTCAGGGTGCAGTGCTTGGGTGGGCCTGGGTCAGGGGACTGCTCACCTCCTCTCAGGACAAGGCCTTACTTCATGTTTCTTTCAAGAGACCTTGTATTCCAGCTCCACAGCTGAGAAACTTACTGTTACAGGAAAAACTCAGCCAAGTGGAGGGAAGATCACTCCTTTGGTTCTGACACTGAGACAGCCTTACCTGGCACCTGATGGCCTGTTCATATCACTGCTCAAGGAAGACCTGAGACTCCTGCTCTGGGGAGCGCGGCCTAATGGCTGGTGTACCTGAGAAGGCATCATGTCTGTTTCCTTGGGATCAAGTGCCTTCCTTTGATTGATGCCTCTATTCTAACACCAGTTGAGCTTCTCTATTTGTTAGTCATGGTTTTAGAAGCAAGTGACAGAAAACCTGACCACAGTGACTTCAGCAGTAGACTGAGCTTCCTCTTTCTCAAAACAAGTTGACATAAGTATAAATTTCCTGTTAGGTACAGATTTTCCTGTCTTCCAGAATATATAACAAATTATATATTCTAAAAATATGCAAGATCTATCTGTCTACCTGTCTATCTATCATCTATCACATAGTATTTAAAGTTACATGGATGCATGAATGTGTATATGTGCATGTATACATTTATAAATAAATATTCACTGGGATGATAATGGGGTAACTTATTGGGTTTTTATAACATGTCTGCATAGAACACATATTTTAAATCATTTTTCCCCCTAAAGAAACTAGAGTTATATTTTCAACCTGAAAAAAAACGGTAAGGAAAAGAGGCCCACAGAGAGAACTCCCTGTGTTATTAATGGAGAATTGAAGAGCCAGCTGCTTAGAATAATCGTTTTACATAATAAAGCGGACCTGAAAGGCCGCTCTTGTTCAGAGTGAAATATGCTAATTTCATATTCACCGCTGTGGTCAACTGGAGACATCCCTGAGTTATGACCTTGCAGCCTCATAAAAAGTTGTCACCTCTTATGCACCAGAAGGCACCTCATTTTGAACTATAATCCTCAAAATGTAAGTCTTGTCACTGACTGCAATTTCTATTTATTACTATGTATGAGCATTTGAACACAAGACTTTATGTATTGATTTTTCTCTTTTATTACATAATGTGTCTTTTCTGTGCGGGGAGAAGTAGCATAATCAGCCCGTTTTTGAACCTTAAATTTCCTTTCTCGGTGGCCTTGTAAAATGCTCTCACATTTGGATTGTACCATTTTGGTGACTTCAGTGGGTAAATGAGATCTCTGACACTCCCTGCACCCTGTTCTGGAAACACTGGTCAAATATGCTGCCGTGCCCCTCCCCCACCCCTCATTCTGCTGTTTCAAGGACCACAGCCAATCACGGTCGGTCTGTACATATTAAAGGGAAAATTCCAGAAGGAAACAACTCATCAGTTTTAAAGTGCACACTGTTTTGAGTAGCGTGATGAAATATCACCCCATCCCACTCTGTCCTGCCTGGGACCTGACTCATCCCTTTGTCTAGCTTCTCCACGCTGTAGACACTCCCTGCCCCTTAGTCACTCAGGAGCCGGATTGGTTATCAGTTTGTCCCAGTATCACAGTGCTTGTGTTTGGGTAACCCGTATTTTACCTAATAATGCCACCCAGTACCATTCCCATAACTGTTCCTAGAGCATATTATTATAATTGTTCTATTTTATTATTAGTTATTATTGTTAATATCTTACAGTGCCTAATTTATAACAAGCTTTATCACAGGTAAGTATGTATAGGAAAAACATGGTCTATACAGAGGTCAGTACTACCAATTATAATTGTTCTATTTTATTATTAGTTATTGTTAATATCTTACAGTGCCTAATTTATAACTTAAGCTTTATCACAGATAAGTATGTATAGGAAAAACATGGTCTATATACAGAGGTCAGTACTACCGCAGTTTCAGGCATCTGCTGGGGGTCTTGGACTGTATCCTCTCTGGGTAAGGGGGCTGCTGTGCTGCAGGTGGGAAACCCAGGCAGCAGCTCAGCTGCATTTGAACTTCCTGGTAGACTCTCTCGCTGTTTTGACGTTCTAAAGCTCATGGTGGTGATAGTAGCAGCCCTCTGCCTGTGTGTACTTCTCGGTTGTCAGTTACTGAAGAATGGCATGAATCATGCCAATTGTATAACACATATCTAAATCATAGATGAGCCTCAGAGCTGTTGGACTGTGCTCTGATTTCAACTTGATGAAGAGCAGAAAGAATATTGCATGGTTAAATAATTCTGTACCGTGGGAAGCCCTTCCGAGTCTGGCGTCGATCCCATTGGCTTTGACCTCTCCCGGCCTTTTGTCCACTGAGCTAACCTTCTCCTACTCTTAGGCCCTTTCAGCATACTCGTCCTCTCATTCGGCCAGCTTCTCACCCTCAGCACTGTTGACATTTGGGGTTGGGTAATTCTTTGCTAGGGGGAGAGGAGGCAGGGGCACATGCTGTCCTGTGCATTACAGGATACTTAGCACACCCCTGCCCTCTACCAGGGGATGCCATTAGCATCCATTCCCCTAGCTGGGATAACCAAAATGTCCTAAGACATTGCCAGATGTCCCCTGGGAAGTGAAATCATTCCTGGTCACCAATCATTGCTCAATCTAAGCACATGTCTCATTCATCTCCCAGACCTTCCCACCAGCCACTCCCAGATTTATATATTGTACCCAAACCACAGGGTTCCTCAAATGGGCCAAAGTCCTTCTTATTGTTTCATATTCTGTTAACCAAAATGTCCTAAGACATTGCCAGATGTCCCCTGGGAAGTGAAATCATTCCTGGTCACCAATCATTGCTCAATCTAAGCACATGTCTCATTCATCTCCCAGACCTTCCCACCAGCCACTCCCAGATTTGTATATTGTACCCAAACCACAGGGTTCCTCAAATGGGCCAAAGTCCTTCTCATTGTTTCATATTCTGTTTCTCTCTCTCTCTCTGTTTCCTTTTCCCTTATCTCCTTCCCCTGGATGCCTTATCCTGGGAATCTTTAATACGCTCTCTCTCTCTCTCTCTCTTTCTCTTTCTCTTTCCTTCCCTTATCTCCTTTCCCTGGATGCCTTATCCTGGGAATCTTTAATACACTAATGTGCATTAGCAATCTCCAAGGATGAGATAGTTATAGAGATCAAGTGATAATGAGAGTGCACCTGAGTTCATTTACTTGTCCATGAACTTACCCGACTTCCAGGCATGAAACACAGACTGGCATTCCATTTCCTTTCTCTCCTTAAACATGTTGCCTCCTCCATAAAGTCTTAGGCTGGGAGGAGATCATTTCCTTCTCTAAGATTTTTTTTAGCATCCTGTTGTCGCTCCTTCCTTATGGACTACATCCTGTATGATGATCCTGTGGGCACATCTCATTCCCCAGGTGCCCACAAGCTCTTTGAAAGCAAGTTTTCCATCTCATTCAACCTGGCCTGCTTTCTCGTATGTAGGAAGGGCCACATAAATATTTCAGTCATCTGCCGTTCATAACCCAGGATCAATCCACTTGCTATTATGCCCATTGAGGGGATTCATAAAGCGATCACTACAGAGCAAAATGTGGATCGTTTTCAAACTAAAAATCCAAACCATGGAGATATTAAGCACCCGGAAGGCAGAGATGTCTTTTGTTCGTTTGCACCCTCTCTGTGGATCCTCGAAAGGAAATATGCATGAGTGATCAGACTTGTTGAAAGAATAGATTCTAATTGAGAGCTGCAACATTCTCCAGCCCCCTCAGCGCTATCTCTTCATCTGAGCTGCCCACAGCGCTGAGAGCTACCTGCTCCATTGGCTTCGTCTCTTCTCCTGATTAGCCTCTGCTAGAAATGTTGATGAGCTGCAGTTTCCAACTCTTGAGCGAGCGGAAACCAAGTACTCAACACATTCAAATGGTAACCGGAACTTTATGACCTTGGCTTTACTTTCTCTTTTTCTGGCCTAGACAGAATCTCACTCCTGGTTATCAATGCCGATCCAGCTTTTGTGTGTATGTCTTCATTTCCTTCACCTGGTAGGCTTGAGGACTGAAAAGCAAGCTCTTTCTTCTTCCGACACAGGTGCCTCGGAATGATTTATATTTTTTAATGCAGCTTTTCTTGAATGTTGACTTTCTAAAAACTTTCCCTATTTCATTTTTTTTCCTCTCTCCCCTTGGAAGCATTTCTTTGATAACCAGCTTGGTCTTCTGTTCTTTTTATTTTCCTTCTGACGATTCACCTTTTGCCCACTTAAACTGAAGCCCTTTGGTGTCGGCTTGGAATTTTGGCAGTTCAAGTTCAAAAGAAAGCCCTCTTGAGGTAACCAGTTCTGACATATCCGCATCTTAACACAAAGCTTAACTGGATTAATGGGTTGGCTAAAAACATCTCTTTGCTTCAGTCAGGTTCACCTGTGTATAAGGGTAGTGTTCTGTCTATTCATTTGGGGGAATTTTTAAAAAAGAAACAAGTGTTATTTTATCAAATGTCCCACTTTCAGAGGTATATTGGAGAAGAGAATTGTTGCCAAAGAAGTCTGAATGCTACTACTGCATTTCCTTTATGTGAACATGCTTTCATTCTTCTTATTTTAACTTATCTGAAATGGAGGAAAGCTGTTATAAAGTTGATGTTTTGACCAGTCTCTGTGCTCTCTTAGAACCAGACAATGTGATAATGAAACATTTAAGTATTAATAGGATACTGCCAGGACTGAGCCCTTATTTAGGATAATACCAGGTAAATAATGGAGTGAGGAATTGATTTAAAATTTGCACTTGACTCTCCTCCTGTCCCCTTTGCCTCCAAAAGCTGACTGGGCATGATTTTGGTATGTTCAGGACCTGGGCACCCCCCATCATGGAACTTCACACTGCACCTCAGCAGAATCTGAGTGACCTGCCTGCCCCTTTGATGGCATGGACTGTCTGTTCCTCTCTGTGCTTCAGTGTAACACCGGCACCTGCCAAATACGTTGAGTAAATGCACGCATGAAGGGAAAGTTGGATAACAGTTAAGTTGAGTGGAGCATCATCCCAATATGTCAAATTTCAGGTTTTATTGCTGGTCAGGGCACATACAAGAATCAACCGGTGAATGTATAAGTAAGTGGAACAACAAATCGATGTGTCACATCTGTGACACAGGTACACATTTTTGCTGAGATACTGAGTCAATGGGAGGGGGCAATAAGTTGGGAGCAAAGGTCACAATTTTTGGTTGATGATTTTGATATGTTCAGCACCAACCAGCCTTTGTTACTTTTTCTTGAGAAAATGTGCATTGGTCCAATCTGGGTTTTGTGTTCTGTTGATCAAGTGATGCCCTTTCAAATGGAAATTATGTTGTGGGACAACCTTGAGCAATTTACTTAACCTCTGAATTTCTTTATCTGTAAAATGGGGAAAAATTATCCCTCATAAAGGATCACTTGAGATAATGGATAGAAAGCTCTTAGTGTAAAACCCAAACATATAAGTATTAGTTACCTATTTATCTATATATCTATCACTATATGTACTTATACATACATGTATCTATCTTTAATCTCTACAATAGATATGTACTCTTGGCCCTTGAATAACTTAGGTTTGAACTGTGCAGGTCCACTTATTCACAGATTTTTTTCCAATAAATATTGTAAATGCATATTTTCTTCCTTATGGTTTTCTTAGTAACATTTTCTTTTCTCTACTTTTATTGTAAGAATATAGTATATAATACATATAATATAGAAAATATTTGTTAATCAACTGTTTATGTTATCAGTAAGACTCCCAGCCAGCAGTAGACTATTAATTGTTAAGTTTTGGGGAGTCAAAAGTTACTGTGAATTTTCAACTTCATGAGAGGTCAGACCCATAAATGTTCAAGGGCCAACTGTCTGTTTATCTATCTATCTATCTATCTATCTATCTATATTTATATATAGCTTATATACGTACTTATATATCTATATTAAAGCAATGTATTTATATATCTATATAAATGTATTTATATGAATATCTATTTTTCATCTATCTGTTTATCTCTAAGGTCTCTTCACATACACACACAACAACACATACAATACATACACAATACACACACTTAGTTTACTTTCTTGAAGTGCTAATTAATTGGTGCAAGTTCATGAGCACTTTCTTGTCATTATGTGACTAAAAGAATTATGCTGTAGAATGGAACCTATACCTCATTACCAACATACATCTTAGGCCTGTATTTTTTTTTCTCACCCTTTTTTTTTTATTATTAAGCTACTATAACTTACACATCAAAAACAAAACTCTGGCTATTAAAACAATAACAATGCCAATCCGTAACCCAAAACATTTTAAAACTTAAGCATAACATTTCAAGAACAAAAAATGTTTTAAGTCCCAATTTCAATGTCCAAGAGTTCTGAGTCCAAGTTTCAATGTCCGAGTTGAGAAGGCTCTATTGCAGCGGTTCTCAACCTGTGGGTCGCGACCCCTTTGGGGGTCGAACAACCCTTTTACAGGGGTCGCCTAAGACCATCAGAAAACACATATATAACTACATATTGTTTTTGTGATTAATCACTATGCTTTAATTATGTTCAATTTGTAACAATGAAAATAATCCCGCATATCAGATATTTACATTATGATTCATAACAGTAGCAAAATTACAGTTAAGAAGTAGCAACGAAAATGATTTTATGGTTGGGGTCACCACAACATGAGGAACTGTATTAAAGGGTCTCGGCATTAGGAAGGTTGAGAACCACTGCTCTATTGACACTGGAGGGACTGAAAAGAGACAGAGGAAGAACTGAAAGCTGACATTAGCTGGCTTTCTCCTGCCATCCATCAGTCATGAAGATTACACTGACTTGTGATTTTTGATAATTTGTAATTTGTGTTGGCAATATAATCCTTCTCAATGAGATCTTTTGATTAACCAAGACACAATCAAAATTCTGAAAAGAATGTTTAATTGTAGTCATAAACTATATTTGCTTACTTATTTTTTAAAAAACAATGTTCTCAGAGAGAGTAAGGGAGGGAGAAAGAGAGAACCATTGATGTGAGAGAGAAACATCAGCCAGTTGCCTCCCCCCCAACCTGTGCCCTGACTGGGAATCAAACCTGCCACCTTCTAGTATAGAGGACAACTGCTCCAACCAACTGAACCACACTGGCCAGGGCATAAACTATGCTTAAAGAACTATTTCTTGCAAGACATTAAAAATGCTTTGTAGCGTGTTTTTTTACTGTATATTCATTTTTCATTGAAAAGTAAGATAATACTATTACAAACTCCCTAATGGAAAAAAAAGTAAAAACATTTATTATAATATAATGAGCATTATGTTCGTAGTATATTGCTCCCATATTTTCTTTAATTTATGTAGTTTTGATCATATTGAGCATGAACTTTTGATTCTTTAAAAATGAAATATTGTCCCCTAGGTATGTAGTGATCTAGTTTTTATAAATGTAATTTTAAATAGCTATCAAATACTTCATTGAGTGTGTGTGTATAAAACTATAAAATATGTGATTGCCATTCTATTAGGAGGAATTAAATGTTACAATTTTTATTCTAAATAATGTTTAGTGAGCATCTTTTTTTCATATTTAAGGTGATTTCTTTAGGCCAGATTCCCAGAAATGTAATTACAGCATCAGGGAAAGGGGAATACTTTATATGGTTCTTGAAATATATTTTCAACTCATTTTTCAAAGGGTTATACCAATTTATATAGTCACAAGCAATGGATATAACTGTTCATTTCTCTACACCGCTGCCACTCTTGGGTATTATAATACTTTAACATTTTGTTAATAGGAACTATATCATTGCTGTTTAACTTGGCTTTCTCTGATTACCAGTGAAGTTGATTATTTTATAGGCTTAATCTCTGGGAACATTTTCCTAATAGAGATCTGCCTTGTGTTTCAACATCTCAGTTGCCCGGGTAATACTTAGAGAGCCATGACTAAAAGTTCTATGCATTAAACAAAACAAGAACACATATCTCAGTATCAGTCAGTATTCTAATCTAATGTACTACCCAAAATTATTTCTATTATTTACTAATAAGATCTTAAGCTAAATCATACATGAGAATTGATTTACTTCCCTTATTCCTTCTTTTCATTTTTTAATAAGTAATTCATGCACATGGTATCACATTTAAGAGGTACTAAGGGTATATAGTTAAAGGCAAGGTGTGACTGAAGACATATTTGTATCTTGTGAGATTTGTGTCCAACCAGTAAACCAAACGTTTACACTAATGGGAATGTATATTTTAGAGTAGAAAGATGTTTTTTTTTAAAAAAATACCATTGCAAATGCTATAAAATAACTCTTCTATATTCTTGGTGCCCTGATGTGTAAACACTGTTTCCAAGTCAAGAAATTATTTCCAACCTTCCTCTACCTTGCCATCCTCACTATAGAGGCTGAAAAGCCACTAGTTGTTCCTTCTTAAACCGACTTGAAATTTCCTTGAGACAAAAGCAAGATAAAAAAGTGTTAGACAAAAGAGGTCTACCTGTTCCCTTCCTCCTTCTCCATGCCTGGACCATGCAAGTGATGGCCGGAGCTGTGGCTATCATCTCCTGACCACGAGGACTGTGAAGGGAGCCACAGCTACATCTGCTCTGACACAGAGGGGATCTTCTCTAACTCTAGTGTTCATAACAACCACCTGCACAGTGTTCAAAACACAGCTCGCTGGGCCCCAGTCCCAGAGAGTCTGGCTCAGTAGGTCTGAAGTGGGATGCAAGAATTTGTGTTCTAACAAAGTCTTGGGTAGTGCTGAAGCTACTGGTCAACACTTGGAGTCGTAAGGTGTTAGTTGGACTTACTGTGTGAGGGGAAAAAAGCCCTATTTTTTAAAGCCCCTGCAATTGTTGGTGTTGTATCCTAAGGAAATATTAACTGATTCATTTGCTAGATCCGCTTATTTCTGCTTCAATTACTTTAGGGGGAGATGTGAAGATCAATCTAATATATATAGGATGTCAGCCGCATTGGTCAGGTGGGCAAGAGTGACCAGGAATGTTAGCCTGTGCCCAGTCCCATTCATGTGCCACTTCCCTTCTGGGAAGTGATGGGCTAGATGAGAAGAGAACCATGGAAGAGTTTGAAGGTGATCTTTAAAAATGGAAGAGATAACTACAAACGCATCGCCTGTTCCTGAACTAGGAAAGTGATATATAAATAAAAAAGCATCCCTGCTCTGAACGCTTAATGTCAAAACTGCGGAGTTTGATGTCCAACAGCAAAGCATTGGGAGCAACTTGCATGTCTTCTAAAAAATGTGTCACATCCTCTATGTCACCTCCTGGTTTGTGTTCGGAACATGCGGAGCTTGGTTTTGAAGCCCCTTCTCCAAGGATTAATTGAATCAAGATCAGCGCTATCTGCGATGTACATTTAATACTTGGGAATGATGTCCGTAATATATGTAAGGGATTTTTATATTAGATAACTGCTCATTAAAAGTCAATCTTTCCCTCCAGGGTTTTAAAATAGAAAGTATTCACCTTTTGCAAATGAGGATAGTGAAATTTACTTTAACTCCTGCTACAATGAAGCCTGGAAGAAAGGGAATTGCTCACAATACAATATAACTCCCCCAAATTTGCATAATTTAGGCATAAAATGTAATACCCTGCTCACACTCTTTTGTCTTGAATGAAATTGGTTTTCAAGTAATGTGTGGGGAGTCATAACCAGCTTTAACAAATGGATAATGTCAGAAAGCAAAATTTCCTGTTAGCCTAGGAGGCATTACCAAGTGTGACTCCAATGTGCCACATTTCTAAGAAAGTTGGCCTGGTGATTTAATGCAAAGGACTTTTGGGCTTCACTGAAGCATTGAGGCCACGCTCTTTTGATATTGAATGGAGTAATTAACCATGTGGGACCTTCAGACAATCCCTTTCTAGAATTCTGAAGATCATTGGGTATTCGTCATTCTAAGAATGTTAAAAATGACTTAAATTCCTGTTAAGTTCTTCTTTCCAAAGAGCACAAAATTCTTCTTGTTATTAGTATTTTGAATACATTTGCAGGAATGCAGAGTGGAGCTGCTGAGGTAGTTCCCACTATATAGATGGTGAAAATGAGGTTCGGAATGAATTGCCCAAGACCACACGTTGAAGTGCTGTTAGAGTTGTAGAGTGCAGTCTTTGAAGCGTGTCATATGAATCGGGTCTTTCATCAACAGTGAGAATATAAAAGTCTAAAGGAACCCCCAATTGAGAGCATTGGCCTCAAAATGAATTTTCTTCATTAACCTCTGAAGTGGTTTGTGCAAAGTTAAATGTTGCCATTTTCTGTTTATTTGCCAGCTATGGCTTTGACCCTCACTTTCTTTGTCTTTAAGATGGGGATGATAGCATATATTCCTCATGGCTTTCTTGTAAGAATTTAACAGATAAAATAGTAATATTATTATGGGCTCACATACCTTTCTTTGGTTTTGACCCATCCTTCCTCAAACTTGACTGTCAATTGGAATTCCCTGGAGACTCTCTCAAAGCACACCTCAGATATTTTGACTCCCCAAAGTCTGGAATGGGCTGGAGAATTGGAATTTTTAGATAGTTCTCAGGTGCCCTGGCCAGTGTCACTCAATGGTTAGAGCAGCCGTGGGCAAACTATGGCCCACGGGCCGGATCTGGCCCGTTTGAAATGAATAAAACTAAAAAAAAAAGACCGTACCCTTTTATGTAATGATGTTTACTTTGAATTTATATTAGTTCACACAAACACTCCATCCATGCTTTTGTTCCGGCCCTCCGGTCCAGTTTAAGAACCCATTGTGGCCCTCGAGTCAAAAAGTTTGCCCACCTCTGGGTTAGAGTGTTGGCCATGCACCAAAAGGTTGGGGGTTTGATTCCTAGTGAAGGGCACATACCGGGTTTCAGGTTCAATACCTGGCCCCGGTCGGGTCATGTGCGGGAGTCAACCAATTGATGTGTCTCTCTCATCTCTCTCTCTCTCTCTCTCTCTCTCCACTATCTCTGAAAATCAATGGGAAAAAATAACCTCGGGTGAGGATTAACAACAAAAGTTCTCAGGTGATGCTGACCCTGCTGGTCTGGGGACCACACTTTGAGAACCACTGTTTTTAGGGAACCCATGCCCATTTTCCATTCTTGTATTTTTGTTAGTCTGATAATTTTTGTTAGTCATTTCAAAACAAAGCACACAATAGCAACAAGCTTTGATTCCCTAGGATGTTCTGCAACTCAGTATGGCTGAAGAACTGGTAAAAGCCTACAGAATTGGGATCTTGGAAGTCTTACTCAGCTTGCACATGCCTTTGGCCACTTGTTCACCCTCTTTCATGCTGCTTCTTGCCTGGAAGGAGTTTTCTCATTCAGAAAATGGAGCAGCCATGTTACAATCATGAATCAGGAAGCCACTTTGGGTAGAGGTACAGGAATGTGGACAAATCCTGGGTTCTTTAAGAGTAGCTGCAATTCGTCTATAGAAGTAGCTATAGTGGCCCTATAGCATCCACCACCAACTTCTGTTTTGTGAGAAAAAATAGCTATATGTTTGCCAACTATAGCCATCCTTAAGTGATTTTTTTTCTCAAGCATATACACAAACCATTCGGACTTTTTATTTAATAAGAGTAGAGGCAAATAAAAGAAAGTGATTGACATTTATTTTCAGGGATGTATATAGCCTGTGCCCCAAAGTTCTTTGAGGGCAGGGGTAGAGGTGATATGCAGAACAGATGCCTCCCTGGCCCATCGCCTTGACAGGCCATGCTGGGCTGCACTGTCAACCTCTGAGAAGTAGTTAAGATAAATGACATCTCCTTACCTTTTACCCCCAGAGACCACAGTGTCATTCTCCATTCTGAAAGGCCATTTGTAAAGCTCACAGAATTGCGTTAGCTATTAAAAAAAAGAAGAAGAATAACAAAAATCAACAGCTAAGCTCTTTCTCTAAGGAAACGGCTTTACCTTGGATGGTCTCTGTGTGTGCCTGTGATTCTAAAACTCCTACTGTACCAGGAAGGGGAGGCCAGATGTCTCCTGGCACTGTGTGCAAAGACTGCCTTGTGTCCTGTTTCCCCTTGGGCATTGTCTTACGGTTTCACCCTAACTTGTGCTCTGCGTGCTAAGGGTTAAATCACACACACACACACACACACACACACACACACACACACACACACGAATGAATTTTGCTTTATGAGCAGCTCATAAAAAGAGATAAGTTGTTATTTGCTTTTTATGCATGTAGGAAAATGGAGCATGAGCTAATAGTGCTTTCTGTAGAGGAGCCAGAAGACATTCAGTATGCATAGGAATTTAATGCAAAATACAAACCCAAATGTAAACATTGGTTCCCTTCCAGATTTTTAAGATTTCAGGAAAAAAATAGAAGTTTTTCATTACTTGTTGTAATTGTGTTGATGGAACACATCCTTCCACTATTAAAAGTGGAATGGTTTAAAATATAGAATGTATTCATTTTAAGGTTGGTGGTCTTTAAAATGAAAAGTGGAAATTATCTCTTGAGTGAACGTGGCATGTAGAATAATGTACGTTTCAGAATATTTCTTCTTATGAAGATGATCCAAGTCTCTTATTTTAAAGAAAAATAAAAGACACGATTCTCCTTTTGTAACTCAGCACAATAAAAAATTCCCCTTTATCCAATGTGTACTTGAGTATAAATCTCCTTTTAGGTCTAGATTACATTTACATGATGGAAATAATAAGAGGAAATTTTAGATAATAATAAAATATATTTTACCTTATCTTCTATGTGAAAGACTTTATGGGACCATGCAAATAGCTTTTCCCTTTGCATAAGCAAGATGCTGAGCTCATAGAAAGATAAATTCAAGAAATTAGAGATTGGAATTAATCTTTTCAACTCTTAAAAATAGAACAATAATCACTAATATCTATTGAACACTTACTATGTGCCTGCCACTTTATGTGCATTAACTAATTTAATAATTATAACAACATTGTCAGGAAAATGCTCTTATTATTTCCATTTTACCCATTAGAGAATTGAGGCTTAAACAAATGTGTCTCTGATGACACTGTCATCGAGTGGAGAGCTCAGAATTAAAGTTCAGGCCACTCCATTCTAGACCTTTGTTCTTAGCATAGTAGCCCTAGCTTCATCAAACTACCCAAAAACCTAGAGGCTTAAAACAACCATTTATTCAGCTCACAATTGGGACTAGGATCATCTGGAGGAAGTGGGTAGAAGTGTAGGGAGGTCTGATGACAGAGCCAAGGTTAGATGCTTAATTTCTTCACTCATAATAGTCTAAAGCAGTGGTTCTCAACCTTCTGGCCCTTTAAATACAGTTCCTCATGTTGTGACCCAACCATAAAAATATTTTCGTTGCTACTTCATAACTGTAATGTTGCTACTGTTATGAATCGTAATGTAAATATCTGATATGCAGGATGGTCTTAGGCTACCCCGTGAAAGGGTCATTCGACCGCCAAAATGGTCGCGACCCACAGGTTGAGAACCGCTGGGCTAAAGGGACCTTTATTTGTTCAACTGAGTAAATGCCCCTTGTGGCATCTTAAGTAAAGAGCCACACACCTGAGCAGGGACGTTCCGGCAGGTGATACCCAAGAACATCCCTAGGTGTGGATGTGCAGAGAACACAGAGATGGAATAAAGACACAAAGGCAGCACACTCATGCCAAGTGTGGTGTTTGTCATTCATTCAGTGACTTTCTTGTATGTTGACCTTCGTCCAAACAGGGCTAGAGACTGGTGGAGAACAAGCAGACGTGGTCCTCTGACCTTTCCGGGAGTGTCATCTGCGGGAAAAAATACTGATTCAGTAAAAAAGTTATAGTAATTACCACTTGTGGTCTGTGTTAGGCATGAAATAGAATATTAAGAGAGAAACTAATTAGTGGAGGGTCTATTTAGATAAGTTGGCCTGGAAAGATATTTTGGAAAAGTGATAATTAAGCTGAAATTGGAAGGTTGAGAAGAATTCAGCCATGCAAAACAGGGAGGGGGGGGGCGTGCAGGTTTGGGGACAGAGATGTGTGAGTGTGTGTTCAAGAGTGAATGGCAAATATTGTATCTGGTACAGGCTTACGGGAAATATGCAAGTATGAAAGTTATATGTACAAGTTTCCATGATCAAACTTAGTCATGAGGCTCTCTAGCCCTTCTCATTTTCTTAAGTGTTACCTAATGAATCCCACACACATGGAAGGAATTCTACCTGGGTGCTCTGTAAGGATGAGGAGGGTGCCTAGTGTAGGGATAGTTTAATAGCACCAGACAGGGAATAAAATTTGTCTTCTCCTCTTGGCTTTGGCCCTTATTCACCACGTGTCCTTGGCAAGGGCAGGGCACTCTGCCTACCAGAATGTATTTGCCTCTTCTGTAAAATGAGTGAGCTGTCCTAGGTCACAGTGATGTCAGTTCCGATCGGTGGGTAAGTGCTCTGTAGGTAAAGGGGTCTGAAGCTCCTTACGATCTCTGTGGGCCAGAATTCTGCAATTGATTAGGGATGTCTGCCATGGACTCGGAATGAGGAAGTAGTACTGTGTATGTCCTACATTTGCCACTCTCTGAAGGACCTTCCATTTTCCATCACAGTGTTTGCTATGGCTTTTACTGCTAATTGGAAAATTTTTGTAGCTTCCCAGCCTTTTGTTCCAATTTTTTTAAAATGCAGCAATAATTGAAAACAATCAAGGAGGGGACTAAATACATCAAAACAGCCCTCTGCACACTTGCTTCAGAGGCTTCAAAACAAAGCAAATGGTGCACGGGAGGGAGGTGGGTTTGTGCTTCTCTCATTTGTAATTTATTAGTGTGATTAATATACAAAGCCCAATACTTCCTGAAATTCGTAATTTGCCCCACTCCTCCATGAGCGTTGTGTTTCCCAGAATAATCATGCCGATCCATTTCCTTAAAAATGTATTGCGTGCCTAAGTGCTCATTTTGCAAGGGCAGCGGCATAATTGGACACAGTGGGGAAACAGTGGAGAAGTGGTTTGCTTCCTAAGGAAAGGAGATGCGGAGTGAGTCCCTGCTGGATGGAATGTCAGGCCAGCAGGGACCCATCTCTGCACCGTGTCTCTGAGCGGAATGCTTAAACGCTGTTTATGGAATTAGGGCTGGAGGACAGCAGCTAATTCTTGGATGAATGGAGGGCTTCTCTGGATTATAAAATGTAGGTACTTTTGAATAATGGGACCAAGTGGGAGTAGACTGTTTCAGCTTTTTTATCTTTCTTTCTTATTTGTTTTTCTCCCAACAAGACAGCTCTTTGGTGCTCCTGGTGATTTCACCACTGGGTTTCATCTTCATGACATTCTGGTGTGTATGCTTGTTTCTACCCACCCTGCCTTTTCAGCAGCCACCTGTAAAGCATCCCTAGCTTTCCTTTGTGATTGACTCTCTTGATAATTCTAGCTTTTGGAACAGAAACAAAGGAGGGAGATGGGAGTTTTTAGGTGAAAACACATTTGAGGTTCATGCTCCGTTATGCATCTGCCTGTCTGTGTTTCTTTCAATCCTGTTCTCTTTTTCCAAAACAGTTCATTGATACAGTGGCTTTAGGGTCTGGGTCAGGGAAGCTTCCACCTGGCTTGGTAAGTAACATCTGAGATCAGCCTGTTACATGTTAGCCATGCTAATTATGGGGAAGGACTTCTGCATATTGAACACCCACGGCCTCTTCTGCATCAACACCCTTTCCAGGGAATTCGGCTTCGGAAAAGAATCTCAATATAGTCAAGGCATCCATGCTGCACAAGCCCAGGGGCACCATTCACATTGACTTCTACTGGCCTGCTTAGCATATTCAGGGACCCTGATATACACCTCCCAGGGAAATTTACATAATTTCCTGCAGTCGGGGGGAGGGGTGAGATAGGAAGAGAAGAGGCTGGAAAGTAGGTATGGGCTGGATGACAAAGTGCATTATGAATCATGATTGAGTAGGAATTTTATCCCAAATGTACCTGACCGCAGTGGCATTTCAGAAAGGCCCATTTAGTCTGAGCTTAGAGAGTAAGTTGGCGAAGGCCAGAACTGGAGGGGAGACAAGTGAAAATAAATTACAGTAGTTCCCCTGTCCCCCCCTTATCCACTGTTTTTCTTTCTGTGGTTTAATTATCCACAGTCAACCATGGTCCAAAAATATTCAATGGAAAATTCCAGAAATGAACAATTCCTGGGTTTGAAATTGTACACTGTTTTGAGTAGTATGACAAAATTTTGTGTCATGCTGCTCTGTCCTGTGTGAATCACCAGTTTGTCCAGCAAGCCCACGCTGTGCCTGTTGGTGACTTGGTAGCCGTCTGTTATCAGATTGACTGTCATGGTAGCACAGCACTGTGCTTCCCTTATTTTACTTAATAAAGGCCTCAAAATGCAACAGTAGCGATGCTAGCAATTCCAGTGTGCCAGATTCAAACCATAAAGTGCTTCCTTTAAGTGAAAAGGTGAAAGTCTCGACTTAATAAGGAATGGAAAAAAATCATATGCTGAGGTTGCTAAGATCTATAGTAAGAACGAATCTACCTGTGAACTTATGAAAGAAAAAGAAAGTCATCCTGGTTTTGCTGTCACCCTTCAAACTGCAAAAGTCACGGCCACAGTGCATGGCAAGTGCTTAGTTAAGATGGAAAAGGCCTTCAGTTTGTGAGTGGAGACATGAACAGGACATGTGTTCAGTTCGACAACGTCTTACAGGAGAAGGCATTGAGTCTATAGAAGACTTCAGGAAGGGATCCCCAGAAAGACGTGACACCAAGCCACTTACTGCAAGTAAGAGATGCTTACATGTGTTCACGAATAATTTTGGGCTGAAAAATATAAAAATTGCTGGGGAGGCTGCCTCTGCCTTTGAAAAAGCTGCTGCCACACTTCCGGCAGAGTTCAAGGAGTTCATTAAGGAGAAAGGACAGCATCCCAGCAAGTCTTCCCTTGCAATGAAACCAGGCTCTTCTGGAAGAAGATGCCCAGTAATACCCTAGGTTCATAAAGTGCACAGGCAGCACCAGAGTGTAAAACACAGTTTATCTGTGGGGCTCTGTGGCAAGGCTACACTCATACGATCAAGCCCAGGCGTGGTGTCCAGAGCAGAGACCTCATACGTTCACGAAAATATTACCTTCCTGTTCTAGCGACGTAATCAGGAAGCATGGCTGACATCATCTTTTCTGTGGAATGGTCCCATCACTACATCACAAGAAGAAGGGTGAGGACAGTACAGGAAGATACTTTGAGAGAAGAGAAAGTGAACATTTATATAAGTTTTATCACAGTATTTTGTTATAATTTTATTATTAGTTATTGTTGTTAATCTCTTACTGTGCTTAATTTATAAATTCAACTTTATCATAAGAATACATGTATAAGAAAGAACATAGCATCTGTAGGGTTTGGTACTATCTACGGTTTCAGGCATCCACTGGAAGTCATAGAACATATCCCCCGGGTTAAGGGGGAACTGCTGTATTGAAGTAAGATTTTCTTACCCTTGACTTCTCTCACATCCATGGTGACACCACCCTGGGCCAATTGGCACCCCCTTGTGTGGATGATTATAAGCTCTCAATGAGCCCACACTTCCTGCTTGCCTCCAGCTCTCCACAGTGCCACCTGAGTAATCTGATCATGTCACCCCATATGACACCGTAAGGGATTAGGAGTTCACATTGCTCTCCAGAAGGCGATGGAAGTCCTCATGTGCAGCAAAGCCTGGCAGGACTTTTGAGCTCGGCTTGTCAGTATTTTGAAAAACCCTAACTTAACTCTGGTGCCATGTCACATATAGAAATTTTTTTATATTTGCAACCATAGTAAAACAAAGATTTATATTTTTGATATTTATTTTATATATTTAAATGCCATTTAACAAAGAAAAATCAACCAAAAAAATGAGTTGGCGTGTCACCTCTGACATGCGTGTCATAGGTTCGCCATCACTGACTTAGACCTTGTCAGCCTCTCCATTGCCACTCACTCTGCACCTACCACCTTGGCCTTTGTTTCTGTTTCTCTTCAACATTCTCTCCCATTACATGTTACTCACTCGCACTGGAACTTGCCCAAACCCCTTTATGCCCCCACCACCTACTCTATACACTTATTTAGCTGCATTCATTACCATTTAACACCCCCCATTTCCTGCCCAGTGTCACTTCCTCCATCTATGTCCCTCCTATCTGCTGTCCATCAAAATACCAAGTATCTCTCCTTTCCAGCATGTATCTTAGTTGTAAGTTTACATGCATTCATAAGATTCTTTGATTGCCATCTGGTTTTCTACAAAATTGTAAGTTCAATGAAGGTAAGGGCTATTTTTACTGGTTAATCATTTATCCTCTTCAAGACATAGCATGTTGTCTTACAATAGTAACATTCAGAAATATTTTTGAGTGAGTGAATAAAATACAATGGAAATCTAGATAAAGGCATCAAGAGGGAGACCAGAGAAATGCAAGGGATTTGTGGGAATGGTAATTTTGATTTCTTAAATGATTAAGAGAATTATCAGGTTTTACCTGGGTGACTGAGTAGAAGGTGACATCGGAAGCATTCTCTTTCATCTCTAAACAAACTCAGGGGATCCAACCATTGAAACCGCCAAAGGATGACTTACCCAAGTCATTCCTCAAACAGGTGAAATGTCTAACCAGTGCTTCAGATTTCCTCTTGTTATGCCTGAACCACAATATTGGAAGCCATTAAAACCTTAATGCTTTTATTATAAACATACCTTCCTATAGATTTTGTTAGGTGTTCTCTCTGTCTTCTCTTGCCAAAACAGTAGGCTGTTGCTTTGAGAAGTGATTTTAATGAAGTTAGAAGGTGGAAGTATACCCTACTTCCTCCCTGTGGAAGACGTTTGTGAGAAAGAGCATAGGCAATGCTAAGTTTTTATTTGGCCAGACCTGACTCACCCAGTTACTAGCTAGGTAACCTGGGGCAGGTCACTTACCTCTCTGAGTCCATTTTCATCCGTTGTGAAACCAGAATATAAATACTTGCCTTATGGATTGTTGAGAATTAGAAATGTCTAATACGTGCCTGGCAGATAGAAGGCATCAAAATATTGCTTTGATAGCGATGGTGGTAGGTCTGTAGTATGGAACGGGAGGATGACAAGGTGTCATCTAATGAAGGTTTTAACTTTCTTGGAAACCCCTCTTGCGATCTGCCCTTACCCCGGGGACCCTTTGCACATTACACGTGCCCAGCATCGCCTCTGATTACCTAGGAATCGCTCACCTTCCTTCCTGATGCTGGAGAATTTAAATAGCGACTCACCTTATAGGATGCCACCTGGCCTGGTGAAAATCAGCAAAAGATAAAAGATGTTTAACTGTGCTTTGTTTTGTGCTTGTTTTTATGTCATATCTCCAAGTCCTAGCCATAGCTCTCAAAACTCAGATCAAGAGGTATTAAGTATATATTACGGGTTCTCATCCCTGACCTCAAGTTAGAATCAAGTGGGGGGAGTTTTAAAAACTCTCAAAACTTGGCCCCAATCTACACCAATTAAATTAGAGTCCCGGGAGTTTCATGCCCAGGCCTCCTTCCTTTTTTACAGCTCCCTAGGTGAGTGATTCTAATATGCAGTTAGAAGTGAGAACCTGTGGTGTAAATGAAGCTGATCTGAAACTGCACTCTGTCCCACACTCAGCCATGTGAGGCTATACTGCTCTCAGCCACTGCATTTCTTAGTTTTGATTGGAATGAATGAATGAATACCATGAATGAATGAATACCCACACCCAGGTTACCAAATAATGGTCATCTTGCATTTTGCATTGATCTTCAATCTCCCCTCGTAGACTTAAGACCCTTCTTAAAGTCTGTGACAGGGTACTTTCTGTTCTCCCCCCTCCCCCCACCCAGCAGCGTGCCTCAGGAAGAGTACACACTCAGTAAATACCTGTCACGTAGGGACAGATTTATAATGAATAACTGTCACATGACAAAAGATTTATGGAGTCCACCGTTCAGAATAAATTACTTTTCCCCTCCTGACTCTATAGAATATTTTCCTTTCTGTGATTATGAATATTTTTATTTGTAATAAAAATGTGTGCATCAGTGGTCTATGTGGGTGCTAACTGTCTCTGAGCCTATTGATATAGTTCTACAGCTTATCTTTTTTTTTTTATAAAAATATATTTTATTGATTTTTTACAGGGAGGAGGGGAGAGGGATAGAGAGTTAGAAACATCGATGAGAAAGAAACATCGATCAGCTGCCTCCTGCACACTCCCCACTGGGGATGCGCCTGCAACCAAAGTACATGCCCTTGACTGGAATTGAACCCGGGACCCTTCAGTCCGCAGGCCGACGCTCTACCCACTGAGCAAAACCGGTTAGGGCTCTACAGCTTATCTTATAGTAACCATCAGGTGGGGGTAGGAGAGCCATCTAAGCTCCGGTCACTTCATGCAGGACACCGGAGTGAGTGTCCCTCTCCTTCCTGCCTCCTGACAGCCGGGCCCTTCTGGGAGCACGGAGACTCCAGCCCACTCTTGGCACACCTTCCAGAATGTTCATGAGCTCATACTTTGTCTGGGGGTACAAACTCCTGTTAAAACTCTCCCCAGACGTCCCCCCAAGGGGGATCACCTGCGCCTGCCTCCAGTTCCTGTTGGCTTCATTTGCTGTGGGTTTTCCCCCTTAAAAACGTCATTGTTATGGGGTAGGGCTTCACATCCTCAGAGCATCAGGGTCCCAGGTACTTACAACTCAGTCTCATTTGGGCATTTTTATTCCAGTTGGTCAAACTTCAAATCTTTTTTAAATTATTATTATTAACCTGATTTTTGCAGTCAGAAATATGCAAATATATGCAAATTTTTCTTTCTCTTTGTGCTTTTGTATCTTAAGTTCCTTGTGACCTCTATGAGTTCCTTGTGCTCAGTGATTTCACACATTTTTTTGCTACCTGCTCATCCTGATGGCCTTTCCTGCGCCAGCACAGTAGATCCTCCTCTGACCACCTCCTCTGCCGAGTACCTCCCATTCCGCAGTGAGGCTCATTGGTGTAAACGCACACACAACACCTGACTTAACGCTTGTCTGCCTTGGAGACAAAAGCAAACCTCAACAGCCTTCGAATAGAACAATGAATGAAGAGAAATCTCAGTACCCCACCTCCACTAGGACAAGTAAGGGGAGTAAGCAAAATAAGAAAACCTCCATTCCGACGGGGCACTGTTGGGATGTCCAGTGAAGCCTGGTCTATTTGTTACAGAGAGGAGTTAGCTATGGACTGCTGGGATGTTGCTGGCACAACTGTTGCTTTCCACATGGGAGGGGACTTAAAATTTTTTTTTAATTTTTAATTATCATTTTCTACAGCATGGATGGACCTAGAGGGTATTATGCTAAGTGAAATAAGTCAGTCAGAAAAAAGACAACTATCATATGATTTCACTTATATGTGGAAAGTAAAAAACAAAATAAAGAAGCAAGGCAGAAACAGACTCACTGATGGTTGGTAGATGGGGTGGGGGTTGGGGATCAGGGTGAAAAAAGTGAAGGGAGTAAGAAGCACAAATTGACAGGTACAAAATAGTCACAGGGCTGTGAAGTACAGCATGGGGAATATAGTCAACAATATTTTAGTAACTATGTATGGTGCCAGGTAGTTACTAGACTTTGTGAATTATATAAATGTCTAATCACTATGTTGTACACCTGAAACTAATAAAATATTGAACATCAACTGTAAAATGTGGAAGATCAAACATACTGTTGCAAGCATTGAATATCACTTTACAGGTGTGCCCGTGGTAGTTAATAATTGTCAAAATAAGATTGCTGCCAAAAAATAGAAGCTATAAATAGCAAAAACAAACAAACAAACAAAAACCCAAGCAATCAGATAAACCAACACCCCCCCCCCACACACACACACACACATACACACACACAACAACAACCAAAACAGACATGCCTGCTGTGGATTCTTTTAAAACATAATTTTTCTTGTGAGTAATATGCAGCTCTCAGATGGTAAAAAGCTACATTTCTATCTCCGGAAGTGAACAGCCTGTGAATTAGAATGTTCCCAAAGACCAGGAGTTAAATAGAGTTGCAACGACAGGGTGGCCATTACATTAGGTAATTTAATGAACACTGATACAGAGGAAACAAATCAAAGGCAAACAATCAACACCAATCAAAGAAGCTGAGCATTCCAGGCACTTAAAATGTATTAAATGAGTGTTTCAATCACAGTGGGTACTTTCTCGAAAACTCTCTTAATCAGCTAGCTTCATTCTCAACACTGTGGCCCATGCATGTGAATATGGTGATCTGAAAAAAGCCGGACAGTCCATTCATGCAGGAACACCATTAGGAATGGAAATTCTGCTTAGGGTTTGCACAGAGAGCATAAAAAACAGCAGATGCACTGAGGAAGGTCAGTGAGAGCCAATTTTAGAACAAAGACATTAATAGTATTTTGTACTTGTTAAAAAATGTAATAGGGACATACTCAACCCATTGTGTCGTATCGTGCTTTTGGTGTTTAGTCCTATATCATGAAGCTCTTCTGTATCAGCCTGTGTAGGTCTATTGCATTCTGCTTAAGGTTTACATAGTATTTATTGTATGAGTCTATTATAATTTATGTAACCATTCCCTAGTAAGGCATGTAGATTATGTCCAGTTTGGGGAACTATACTTTCTTGAATACACACACACACACACACACACACACACACACACACACAAATATATGAAAATAAAGTTGAAATTATTTGAGATTTTATTTATTTATTTATTTAGTCCTCATTGGAGGATTTTTTCCATTGGTTTTTAGGGAGAGTGAAGACAGAGAGAAACATTATGTGAGAGGAACACATCAATTGGTTGCCTCGTGCATGAGTTCTGACCAGGGCCAGGGCTCAGAGAAGCCTGCAGCCAAGATATGTGCCCTTAACCAGAATTGAATCCGGAACTCTTTGTTCCATAGGTCAATACTCTATTTGCTGAGCCAAACTGGCTGGCAAAATTATTTGAGATTTTACAAACCAAAATACTTGGATTCCAAGTATATATTCTGAGTTTCCAAGTAGACACACACACACACACACACACACACACACACACACACAACACACACACACACACCACACAACTCGTACTTTTCCATTTTACATATATTATTTTATAAAATTCTCATTTAAGTATTTGTATTGCATCTATTTTATGGACTAAGAAACTGAGGAACAGAGAGGTTAAGTAATTTGCCAGAAGTCATCCAGATAATAAACACATTCTTTAAAGCCCATGTCTCCTTTTCCTTTTTACTTCAATCACCTTTAATCACTGTGCTGCAGTTTTAGTGTTTGACCGACGTTAGAACTGTCAGAGCCGTAATATAATTGTAGGCACTTCAAAGAATGTGTCTATCTGGAAATATTAGGAAAAAATATTTTTTGTTTGTTTGTTTTCTCTTCAGAGAAAAAGCTAAGTTCTTTTTCTTTTTTTTTCAATCTGAAGGGCTGCTGAATTGTGGGAGTTAGTATCAGTGTTCACAGAAAGTAAAGGTGAATATTCCTGCTTATGTAAGAGTCTTATCGCACTCCTGTTAGTAGCTGTGCTTGGAGAAATTTATAGATACGTTCCTAGGAGGAAGCCTTTTCCTTTGAAAACATTAGGTGAGTTTGAAATGTTCTGTTTGTCCTTTCGTTCCCACTGTACATCTTCACATCTTTGAAGATGTTTTGTTCTTTGTAGTTTCAAGGAACTTCAGTTGATTTGGGAGAGATAAAAGTATTTTGATTTATAAAATTCCAAGTACTCTTGGAGGTTTGCAAAGCATCTTTGAAGGTTCTTCTGATAATATCAGTTATAAGTGTATTTGCAGTAAGGGCATTGCTATTGAAGCTTAAGGTTTACAACGGAACATGCTCTCCAGCTCCCATCTCCCTTCCCTCCCCATGCTCCCAAAGAAGGCACATGTCATGTCTGCCTTCCCAGCAGTCATCTCTCCAACAAGTAGCAGCATATCCCCCTGCCTTTAATGGCAGTTCATGTGCAGTCGCATGGGCGGACCCACCCCAGAATCAAGCGTGGCACATAACCCAGGCCTGACCAATCAGAGCATCCCAAACCCTGACCTCTGTGGAAGGCTTAAGGATGAGCAGGTGCTCAGAATTGAGTTTCACTCAACTGTCTGGGATAGCACTGTGATTTGGCCGGTTAGGAGCTGTGAGAATGAGAGCTTGGAGTCGCTATGGCCCCTGTGATGGGAGATCCTGATTAGGATGAAAGGCAATGCAGAGCAAGCAGATCCCAGAGAGAGGACAAGTCTGGGTGCCTGCACAGCACTGTGTCTGAGCTGTCCCTACCCTGCTGTTTAAGTCACATGAGGCACTGACCACCTTCTCCCCCCACCCCCTTCATAAAATTCCAGTCGGGCTTCTTGTCCTTTGTTTCTTAGAGCCCTGACTTATATACAGCCTTCTCTCCTACGGTGAGCAGCATTTTAATAGATATAGTCATCCCTGCTAAAATCCTTGGAAAATGTTTGACTATTTCATATAAAATAAATAAAATCCATCATCCCACTGTCCCTCTTGATCTACCTTCTGGTCAACTTTGAATATTGTTTTCCAAAAACTCTGATTTGGTTCTGTACCTCCCTCTATCAAGAAAAAAAATGCTGGTGGCCTGTCATTTTCTACAGAATGAAACCTATGGACATCTGGTCAACCAGCCTTTGAATCTCAGGGCCCTCACCTCATGCAGGCTTTGTTCCAGGGAGACCAGAGGACACACTGCCTCCCCACACCCATGTGCTTTCATAACTTTATGCCTTGGATGTGCTGCTCCAGTATTTGGGGATTGTGGTTCTTCCCTTGACACATTCCAATCTTGTCTGGTTGAGTGAGGGCTCAGTCTTCAGCAGTTCTGGAGCTCTTAGTGCCTTTGACAGTATGATTTTCATTACATTTGATCAGCATTAGTCCTTAGTATGTCTTCCTCAGGTCCTTGTTTCAGGGTTCCTTGGCAATAACTGTGTCTTCCTCTTTGGGTTCCTAGAATGCATAGCATTGCTAAGTCATAGCAGGAGCTAATATATGGGAAAAAAACACAAATAAATGAGTGATTAAGTGAATGATGCACTTTTACCTCTATTTCTATTTAAGCAACTCACATGTTTTATGAAAAAAAAAAACACAGAAGAAATCATTGCTTTACTTTTTACTTATTTGTACTATTTGCAGATTTTCACTCTTGTGGATACTGGTATATACAACAGCCAGGGGGATTCCTTTAATGCAATCTGTCACTAAATACCTTGCCAGAGACATTTTCCTTGAGGATATTGATAATGGCTTCTTGTGGTTATTTAGGATTCCTCTAAGGCTATATATATGCATCAACTATTTCATTTTTCATTTATATATTCATTGACTTTTATTAAGCACTTCATAGAGTCCAGACCTGGGGCCAGGTCACAACAGACCAAAGACAACTAAGTGATAACCCAGCCCAACACCCACCAGGTTTTGCAGTTGGATATCTCTTTACTGCCCTCTACACACCAGAAATAATTACTATTTATTAGTAACCATTTGTGTGCCACAGGTAATAGTGAGTACTTTATGTGCATTCTTGATGGCTCTCTTCATGACTGAGAGAGATATTAGACTATTTATTTCATGGAAGAGGAAGTAGAGCTCAGAGAGCTACAGTGACTTAGCAGTAGAACTGGCATTTTAACTATGATTTATTTGATCCCAAAGCCACTACACCATAATGCCTTCCTATGGTCATGTCCTTCTTTCACCAAGTCCTCTTAAGACATGGGACATATAACCCTTGTTTTTTTTTTCTTTCTTGATTTTAGAGAGAGAGAGAGAGAGAGAGAGAGAGGAAGGAAGAGAGAGAGAGAAACATGGATTTGTTGTGCCACTTATTTATGCAGTCATTGGTTGCTTCTTGTATGTGCCCTGTCAGTGGATGGAACCCACAACCTTGGCACATCTGGACAATGCTCTGACCAACTGAGCTACCTAGCCAGGGCCCTTGTTTACTTATTCATAATTTTAAGCTCTCTCATGCCCACTCAAATGATTATTCAATAAAAATATGCTGCTTACCTTGCCCTATCTTCTTTCTATCTCCTCTTTCACTTAAGTATTTTAGCTTTCTTAGAGGTCCTCATCCATACCCATATTTTCTGGTACCTGTATAATCAAAATTATTTTAACTGCAAATAACAGAAACCCAATTCACAGTAGTTTTAACAAAATGAACCAAAAACAATGACCACAGACTACATTGGGTAATGGTTTCGGGAAGCTTTTTGTGTTAGTCTACAGAACCAAATGAGTGACTACAGGAATGAGGTGTCAGAGGCTGGACCTCAAGTTTTGTAACTGTAACCAATGACTCAGTACTACCAGGACATTCTCTTTTGTGTTCGCCTCTCATCTTCATTGCCTCTACCTCTTGGTGGGTGGGTAGCTTTTCCTGTAAAGGTCAAGTTCATCTAAGCAGCCAAAGAGCAGTGTTATTTTGAGCATCGTGATCTCCCCTCCCCCCCAAAGCAAGGACCATCTTTCTTGACAGCTCTACCAGAAAATTCCCTGGGAGAACCTCAGTTGGCTTGGCTTGAGCTCAGGCTTCATCTAATCTTTGAGGCTGGGAAGAAAAGTGCTACTATATTTGGCAGTTGTGGTTGGAGAAGCAATTGGCCAAAAGATGGAGGGTGATTCCACCAGAGGACAGGGAGTGAGAAAATATGCCAGGAAGGAAAGTGTTAGAGGGCATAGTCAACTATTGAAGGAAAAGTTGGGATTCCTACTAGTATCATTAATGGACAATAGGTAGAGAGCATTTGTTCCAGTCTGTCTGGTACAGCCTCAGTTTATGTCTCTTTCCTTAGCATTTGTCACTCTCAAAATATCAAGGTTTAGATAATAAATGATATGGCCACTCTAACAATAAGATACAACAGTTAAAATTGTGATTGTCTTGGGAAACTTAGGGAATGGCCTTCATCCTCTTGTCTCCTGGGAGCATTCCAGACACGTAATAGTCACTCAGTGTTCAATGGATTGAGAAACAACTTGGAGTAGTGGACCAAGCATTGGTCTGGAATCAGACGGTCATTTCTCTAGTTTTGACTCTATGGGTTAGTCACTGTGTAATTTGTAGCCCATTACAACACCTGTATGAGCCTCCCCTGTAAATGCTTACCAGTAGCTAATGCTGAGTTACTTTACCAAAATGAATTATGTGTCTGTATGTGTTTGATAGTGTGTATGTGTGTGTGTCTGTGTGTGTGTGTGTGTGAGAGAGAGAGAGAGAGAGGAAAGAAAGAGAGAAAGAGAGAGAGGGGAGAGAGAGACATAGCGAGAGGAGAGAGAGAGAGAGAAAGAGAGAGAGAGAGAGGGAGGAATCTTCTTTCCCCACTCTGCTTTATTTCTCTGCCTGTGCCCAGGATGTCATGAGGAGTAGCCATCCTCCAAGATGGCCGAGTGGACTAGTACTGGTTAATAGCTCTTGGATGATCCCATATTGAGGGACATCCATCCCTTTATGCTCTGACATTGATGTTACTGTCAGTTGACAGTGAGCTTTATCATCAGTCCCTTCAAGTACAAAAGGCCACTGTTCGGAACTGTCATTAAAAGCAGCCTGTCTCTTTTTAAAAGCAATCTCTCCTTTATTCCCTTCATAATAGGAGCCAGTGTACCAGAGGAGACTGACCTTAAGTTGAGCCTATTTAGTTAAAAAAATATAATAGATTAGGTTTTTAATGTGTTTAAGGTTGAAGGCATAGAATTAGAATGGAGTTGGGGGTAGGAGGGGGTGGAAGGCAGGACAGGAGAAAGCAGAGGTGGCCTTGGGTTTTCTTTGCTTTTGGATAATGGGCATTTCTAGTTAAATCAACACAGTCTATTTCACAACCTGTCTCCTGGTGATATATATACTCATTGGACAGGGTTGTGGACTGCCTAAAGATCTCTTTTAGCCATGGGACATGGGTATAAATAAGCTTTATGTAGTCACAGCTGCTAAGAGTGATTATGGGGAGAGTGCATTCTGAAAGGATAGGGCAGGATGTTCATTGTCATGGGGAAGCAGGGAAGGAGCGAAAGGGAAAAAAAATCTCAAAGGGATGCAATGGGTAGAGTTCTACTGAGCAAACTTTCTCCACAGTCATTATCACTTTTTAACGACCTTTTGGGGACCTGGTTTCATTTTAATTAAAAAAAATAAGCTTGCAATTGAGAAGTGACTCAGTATGGACGGTAAGAATATGGGTTTTGCAACAAGGCTTTCCAGGTTCAAATTTAACCTTCATCATGTACAAGTCACACAACGAGTGCATGTTGCATGCCTGTCTGCATAGCTATAACTATGCACATTAGCTGTGAAGATGAAATGAGTTGATGCGTGAAACCAGCTTAGAAGAGTGCCTAGCACACAATGAGGGCTCAGCTAACATTTGTGTTATTATTTATATTTTATGGATTCATAGGCATTCATAAAGCAACAGACAAAAATTGTTCCACATTTAAAAAATGTATTTTTATTGATTTTTAGAGAGAAAGAAAGGAAAATGGGTAGACCGAGAAACACTATCAATCAGTTGCCTCCTGCACGGCCCTTCCTAGGGTTTGAGTCCTCAACTTGGGCATATGCTCTGACTGGGAATCCAATTGTGATCTCTTGGTTTCTAGATCAATGCTCAACCAGCGAGCCACACCAGCCATGGCTTATTCCACATTTTTTTAAGAGTCATTCGACATTTTGATAGTGCTATAATGGAAGCTCTCCCATTATTTATTCCTCTCCCAAACAATGTCCCCTACTTAAGGTTGTTAGGAAGGGTTTTTGTAAGGAGGTGGCGTTTGGGCAGAGATGGAATCAGTGCTGGGGTACATATTGCAATTGAAATAAACAGAAGGTGCCTAGGTTCTGAGGGAAAGAAAAACAGGATTGCTTTTACAGAGGCGTTGAAAGGAACCAGTGTGCCAGGAGTGCAGTGAGCAGGGCAGGGAGTGACCTGCATTGAGGAGAGGCAGGTAGGAAAGGGCTAGATCAGGCAAGAGCTTCCATGGCAAAATGAGTACTTGGATTTCATCTTAGAGGCAGTGGGAAACCACTGGGAGGCTTGAAGAGTGGCCAGATCATGTTTACATTTTAAGATCACTCCGGCTATGGAACAAAATATGGGCTTGTAGGTTGGGACAGAAAGGCCAAAAGGAGACTATTGTTGAATGGGCAAGAGGTGATGCTGACTTCTCAGAAGGTGTCAGGGCCTAATCATGGTCTGCAGCCTCCACCAGACAAGATCGGGTGATCTCACCATGTGTTCTCACCACCATGATAACTTTATTCCATTCATCTGCCATTATTTACTTTATTATTATTTTTCATTAGGTTATAAGGGCTGGGACTCCGTGTCTTCCTTCCACATCTTTATTCACTCAGTTCCTTGGCCAATGTCAAACTCTAAATAGGTGCTTAATATTTGTTTAATGGACGAATCTGTGCAGTATAGTGTTCATTGCACTGTTTAATTTTACAAGCTCATGTTATTAGAACATCAACTAATCTACTTCATGAATAGGACAGTCCTTCCTTTTGGATTTGCAGTATTTGTGATGGGGAGATGGGATCTTAGAGGTCTTTCTGTCAAGGAAAATGAGCGACACTGTGTTGTGGATCTTGGACGGGGCAAAACTAACCCATGGCTCCACTCTGTATTTTCTGCAGCAAGATGTCCCCTTAGCTCCTTGTCTGTGGCATATCAACCAGGAGCCCTAGTTAATTTTCATGCAGAGGGAGCCTTTGAAACCCAGGCCTCTTTCATGCTCTGGGAAGATTTGAGAGGGGTCAACCCTGCTTAGATTGGTTCTCTGCACCAGCCAGGGCAGCCTGCTGGCTGTTCTCAGCATGGAGTATGTTGCTGAGAGGAGATGAGCAGGAAACAGACCAAAGAACCAGGGCACTTCTCAGCTTGAATCAGGCCTGTCTTGTGTGGATTCATTATTTTGTTGGAAATTAAGCCCCAGAATGGCAGACATAGTATATTTGAATGTGAACTGACAGCATATTTCATGGCCAAGTGAAAGTGGCTTTTGGATTATCCACTCTGGTTGATTGTCCGTGCCTCTGAACCTTTCCATTAGTGCAGATAATTGAACTATATCTGGTTTTGTGTTTTCACACCCAATTTGGTGTCCTTATGGCATTTGGGGTGGGGTGGGGAGTGTGAGACGGCTATTTTTCACAATGGAACTGGAACAGTTTACAAGCCACAGTGACCCTGTTATCACTTATTCTAGACATCATGCTCAGACCTTTACAGGGATTATCACATTCCATCCCACCACGATTCTACAATAATCATGGCGATTAGCACTTATGTGGCATTTACTGTGTGCCAAGTGATGTTCTAAGTGCTGGCATGTATTAAACTCATTTATTCTTCAAAACCTAAAAAGCAGTAACTCCAAACCCAAGACTGAGAGTCACGTGGAATGAGATCTGAGTGGTGTGCTTGGTATTGAACCAGGAGGAAGAGGATGATGTGGGTACTGTTACCATCCTCCTGTGACAGAGCTGAGAAAGGTTAAGTCATCTGCCCCAGTCACACAGCCAGTGTGTGTGGGGTTAGGAATTGAACTTGTTTGTCCATGTCTAAATACTTTTTTTTAAAGGAGGAAAAGTAGGAGTTTTACAAGATGATAGGCTTGAGTTTGAATTACATTTTTAGAAAAGTTATTCTACTATTCTCATTTTTAGATTCACATCTTAAAGTATGACCAGACGTTTATTTTTCTAAGGTATTGGTTATATTTTTGAAGGAAATATAGGCTAAGAGCTATTTCTTTTGAACAATAGACATATATTCAAGAAGAATTTTGATTTAAAAGATTACATTGTTTAAGTCCTAGAGAACAAGACAGCCACTGAGAACTGAAAGGCGGATGTTTATTATCAGTGGGTTTGAGACACTGGACACTCTGATAGAGGAATCATCTTCCAGATTGTTATTAAAGTGTGATTTGCAGCGAATATCATGGCAGGGTAGATGCGGGCATTGTTTCAGCACTGCGTTTGCAGGGTGAAGTCAGCCTGAAGAAATCCAGAAAGCCCCAGTTGGTCAGAAGAACAGGATCTTACAGGATGCTCTCAGATTGTTTTCTTTTCCATGCCAAGGTGGGGTTATTTTTGGTTGTTTTTGTGTTTGCAAACTTCTATTCCTGAGTGCATAGGGACAGGAGCCAGAAGGACAACAGTGGCTTTGTAAATTTGCAACATATATTCAAATAAGATAAGCACATAATTAGCATGGAGCAGCAGATGACATCGTCTGTAAGATTTAAATTTTGCATAGGGAGTTAGCACATAGCTCCTGATAACAACTTTCCAAATATGTTGCTTTCAGATGGGTGTGAATGGAGAGTGTGGACACAGCCCATCCAGACAGTTAATAATAGATTGGATTGTTAAAAAATAACAACTTATTGCCTGGTTGGTGTGGCTAAGTGGTTGAGCATTGACCTATGATCCAGGAGGTCATGGTTCAATTCCTGGTCAGGGCACATGCCTGGAATGTGGGCTTGATCCTTGGTGGGGGGCATGCAGGAGGCAGCTGAGCAATGATTCTCTCATCATTGATGTTTCTGTCTCTCCCTCTCCCTTCCTCTCTGAAATCAATCTAT
>NW_005365229.1:2453673-2484316 GCF_000412655.1 Myotis brandtii | reverse complement strand
TAATATGCAAATTGTCCCCTTGGGAGACCAGGAGTTTGATTGCTCTCTATGATGTGCGCTGGCCACCAGGGGGCGGTGCGGAATGAAGGAAGTCCCCAGCCAGCAGGCAGCTGCCCGGAAAGGGAGGCTCCAATTGGCCCTGATCGCTGGCCAGGCCTAGGGACCCTACCCATGCACGAATTTTGTGCACTGGGCCTCTAGTAAAGATATAAAAAGAGAAAAAAAATAACAATTTATTGTGTGCTTCCTACATGACAAATAATATACTAGACTACATATAATATATATTATATAATGTATTCTTCACAGTAACCCTGTGAGGTAAGTGCTATTATTAATCCCCTTATACAGATAAGGGCATTGAATCTCTGATTGTTGGGGCATGACCATTCTCTCTCTCTCTCTCTCTCTCTCTCTCTCTCTCTCTCTCTCTCTCTCTCCCTCCCTCCCTCCCTACACTCCCTCTCTATTGAATCTCTGATTGTTGGTTGGGATATGACCATTTTCTCTCTCTCTCACCCTCCCTCCCTCTCTATTACACATATACCCATCTAGTAAATGGCAAAACTGAGACTTGAATTCAAGTATCATCTAACTTCAAATCATATTCTCTAGAGGTTGACATTAGGGGTTTGAACAAAAAATGGTTACTCTTAAAAAGTAATCTAACTTCTTTCCTTCTGTCCCTCACATTCGCCATTGTTTTAGCACTCCACAGAGCAATCCCATCTGCCTTGGCCTACCACATGCTTGGAAGGTGAGGTGGGCTACCCAACCTGCCTGCACTCACTGGGGGCAGCTCCCAGCAGACCTCTGAGAGAGGCACTGAGGCTATCATACCTGTGACTCGGCTGGGAAAGCTGAGATTCATTTTCCAAAGTCACACACACAGGAGTTGTGCCAGTACTCTCTCTCCCTGAGCTCTAAATTTGCACCCTTAGCCATATGCTAGTTTGTCTCTCAGCCAAAGCCACACAAATGGTTTGTGACTCGATAGATAGATATGTGAAGATACACAGAGGGATATGCATGTATCTCCATCTCTCTATCGCAATTTAGGTTTCTAGACTGCGCCCCCGTTCTCTTCCTTTGCCGTCATCTGACCAGGTTGCTGCATGGGGAGTAGCTGTGTGCTTACCTCCTCGCTGGCATTGGTATTCCTCTTCCTCACAGCCCCTGTCACAATAGCAATTGGAATAAAACCCAAAGAGTAGTGCTGAGAATATAAATGGGTTATTTTTCTCTTCCACTCTGAGTAGGACAAAACTCCCATAAAGAACCAGGGAACAAAGGTTCCGTGACAAACATACACCAGGGGACCTTAGCTCTCTCTTGTTCAGCCTGTGAGACATAATGGGGAGAGAAACAAGACAAAAGGAATTCCAGGGAGAATTGCAGGGTGCCTCCTGCGATGGAGGTGCATGGTCCATGCATGTGTAATTGAGCATCATCGCCAATAGCATGCATTGAATATCTACTGTGCAAGCAGAGCCACTGTGTGTCACCTTCCTGTCTCAGCTTACGGATCAGGAGTGTGGATACACAGGAACTAAACAAATGGGTTAATAGGGAACTGCCTTCTGTCTGTGTATCCATCTACGCTGTCCTTCCTTCTATCAAAATCATGGAGGTAGTCATTCAATATACAGCCCTACCATTGGAAGTAAGACCTTTTTAAAAAATATATTTTATTGTTGTTTTTTTTTACAGAGAGGAAGGGAGAGGGATAGAGAATTAGAAACATCAATGAGAGAGAAACATCGATCAGCTGCCTCCTGCACACTCCCCACTGGGTATGTGCCCACAACCAAGGTACATGCCCTTGACTGGAATTAAACCTGGGACTCTTGAGTCCGCAGGCCGACGCTCTATCCATTGAGCCAAACTGGTTAGGGCAGGAAGTAAGACCTTTTTGAATAATTAAAAACTGATACAGAATTGAACCATTTATTTTGAGAGTCAAGCCAGTGAAGTGGTTGTGTGTGAGCTTGGTCATAAGCCTAGCGGAGTTTAAAGCTTGATCCTGAAATCATATGATTCGGGGCAAATTGAGTGACCTCTGGAGAAAAGGGGCCCATTAATATCCGTGTCCCCTCACTAGACCCAAGGTACCTAGTGCTGTTACTAAACTCCAGTCAATGGGATAGAGCAATGAATCATAGTAGCATAGTTTTTGAAAATTAAAATGATTTAAAACAATTGACTGCTTTCTCCTGGAAAAAAAATATAGTAAAGGGCACCCAATTCATGATCAGCAACGTGTGTCCTCTTTCCTCCCCGTTCTCTTGCATCTGTACTGTCACAGCCTTTCACTGGCTGTGCCCACCTTATGCCCACTCTCAGCTCTCAGCCCATTCAGCCCTCTCCCTTTCTTCCCCTGCTTATTAGTATATGTACGGTTTGCCCTCTCTCTGTAAGCCCTCCTCTTCTTCCTCTTCCTGTCATTCTCAAAGTTCAGCTTAAAGAATGTCCAGACACCTGTGTGACAGGTCAGAGGCTGGGGAGGGACATAAGCTGAGTGACAAATCTGATTGTCAGTCAGGGAGATAAGCAGAGCCTGACAGTATTTCCATATCAATACTTTCCGGTATAATCACCTCTGGGCCCTGGCTTCTTCTCATCAAAGGCACACAGTGAAGGTCCTGCCTCCGATTCTTCATTCCCAGCCACTGTAGGTCACTCAGGGCCACTTTCCCGAAGGTCCTAATAGGACTGGCCGCTTGGGGAAGGAGGGCCCAACATCTCGAAGGCCCAGAGATGAAAGGACAGATGGCATGGCAAGAAACGTGGAAGAGACTCTCATTGCTGTGAAGCTATTTCTCTGGAGAAATGAGTGTGTTAGACATGTGACCAGGTGATCACTTTGACTGTAAGACTAAGGAGGGCGGCTCCTCACACACAAGGTACAGGTGGGTGCCAGCAGGAGGAGAGCATGCTGCTCAATGTCCTGTTAAGTTAGCAACTATGTGACCTGTCAGGTCCACAGGGAAAGTCTTTCGGGAAGAATGGAGAGCATATGGAGGTCAGGTAGAAAGGCTGGTCCAATAGGAGAAGAGGATGAGGGAAAGGCCTGCGACTGGAGGAGGCAGGTGTGCTTAAGGGAGGCTGAACTCACGAGGCATTTGAAAGCAGGAAGTTCACGCGGGACACAGAAGTGAATCAGGGAAGTTGGTGAGACCAGATTATATGGACATTGAGAGCCAGACTCAGGCTGTGAACTCCCCACCAGTTGCTGTTGTGAATTTTGAAACGTGTATAAACCCATATACTCAGCGCGTGTTTAGGGCAGGGCTTCTCGGCCTCGGCACCGTTGTTAGCATGTCAACCAGACAGATCCTCGTGAGAGACACTGTCCTGTGCAAATCGGGAGCTCACAGCATCCCTGGCCTCTGGTCACTTGATACCACCAGCATAGTTCACCTCTATTATACCACCAGTAGTGTCCCCGAATGCCAAAGGGGGAGGAAATCCCTTTGGTTGAGAAAGGCTTGTTTAGGAAGATATTGCTGACAGCCGTGTGTCGGTGGATAGGAGAAGGCACATGAGACCAGAGCAGGGAGACCCCTCTGAGGCTGTAGGAAAGTCAGAGGGGGAAGTGATAAGAACATAACCCAGCACCTCCACCGCTGGAGGATGACCATGAGCATGTGTCGTACTCATAGGAGCTCCGAGAAAGAGCCATGAGGTTGGGGTGCTAGAAGGAAGTGATGTTTCGTTTCCTGATGTAGTTTATTTTTCAGACTTTTATTAACATGGTTCCACAGTCAAAGCAACTGCACACTCACTCTCAGCGGGGCTCTTAGCCACGTCTCTCTGCACCACCCAAATGGAAAGACAGTGTTAGCAACATTGGATGTTGAGTTTCTGAGTAAGATTCACACTCCCCCTATCTCAGTATCTTTTGTGATCTTTTTTTTTATTTTTAAACCTCCTTAGATTTGTACATTTCTGTCTAGGTTCACTCTGCCCTGCACAGTCGCTGGCCAGCAGAGAAATTGAGAAAGGAAATTGCCGGAGCAACTCTGCTCTTGTGTGTCTGCATAATCAACCCAAATAGGCCCGGAAGTGATTATACCTGAAGTCACCATGATAGCAGAGCTATCCTGTCATTCACCTGGTCCCATCTGAGGACTGTCTCATTTATTTACATTTTCTTTTCTGTCTCACACAAGGGTTTTTTCATAAGAGTGTGTGTTTGATCGTGTGTGCATGTGTGTGTGCGTGCGTGTGTGTGATGCTGTTTCCAAATAAATCTTCCTCAGTCACATCTCTACTCATGTCCCTCCTCTGCTCAAAAATTTTCAGAGGCTCCCTATTGCTTCAGATTAAGTCTAAGCCACTTAGTATGGACTGAATGCCTTTCATGGTCCCAACCCTCTGTTCACCAGTCTTCTCTTTTCTTATTCCGTTTCATGCATTTTGCTTGTTAACTAGGCTAGGTGAAATTTTAAAATGTTTATTGAAAAAGAAGGAACGAATGAATGAACAAAATTCCAAGTCCATTTACAACATTAGATGAACAATAGGGAGTAATAAGACGCAGACTTTTCTTATACTCACTTTCCAAATCAAAATTGTTTTTCGCTTCCATCAGAACACCCAGTATTTAATTGCACCATGTCCGACAGGAGATCTAGAGCTGCATATTCTAAGTGTGCACGTTTATGAATTTTTCATTAATTACTCTGACTGAAATTGGATACGAGCCTGGCTTAGAAGATCACCCATTGTTTATGTATTCAGTTTGTTATCCAGGCCACCTACTATCCAATTAAATCTATCATTATTCCTTTGCTTTTGCTTATTTCATTTGCAGGATGATTTGCTCCAGTATCCTTCCTACCCCTTTCTCCTCTATGCAGAGTTCAATAATGAAGTAGTGAAAAGTACCACACAGCTCACGTTCCCCAAAAATGTAAACGTGGGGCCTTCTTGATAAGCGTATATAGACATATTCATGCCTCCGTTTCCACTTTCTGCTCCTTAATAAGTCTGTGCAAGAACGCGGCACCGTATTTTTCTTCTCTCTCCTGTGAAATCACTTCACCTTCCTGATTCACTTCCATGTCCTCCCTCTCAGAATATCTGTGGGCAGAGTAGAAGACAAAAGTACAGGGGAATTGGTGACTAGAAAATATCTGATGAAGATACGTGCATTTCCCCCTTTCACATCTCTCTGCATCGAGCTGTTTAAGCAATTTCTTCATCTTTGTGAGAAATGACATTGGAGATGTTCATTTCTGGTCAACAGCCACCACCATACATCTGCGGGCTTTTGATGCTAGGTACCCATTGCCTCTACAAAATCTGTTGAGCTGGGACAAAGTTCTCCCATTGCGAATAATGCTGCACTTTATATGCGGCCTGTACTCCGTGACGATTGATAGATTGCCACAGGATTACACATACTTCTCTGTCGCTGCTGGACGGAGGCGACTCTGGTTTATGGATGCCCGGATAACTCTCTACCTGCCTCCCCAGCAGAGCACAGAGAAGCTCCATGACCCAGCTCCTCCTTCTGAATCTAAATGACATATGGTTGACCCCAAGTTGTTGCCACTTGATTCGTAGATATTTTAAGAGCTGGGACATTTAAGGCCCCTGCTTCTATTCCTTCCCTGCAGATCTGCCTTGGCTTCATAGACCCTTTCTGGAAAGACTCTCCCAGGAGATCTTGCAGGCAGCATGAGGACCCTTTTTTGCTTTTCTATCAGAGGAAATGCTGGAATCATAACTTGTGAGTTCAAATCACATACCTGCCACCCATTAGTCTTGTGACTGGGTTCATGTCACCTAGTCACTGTGTATGCCAGGCTCCTCATCTGTATAAGGAGGATGCTAAAGTATGCACATCGCAGGGCCTTGTGGGGATTAAAAGGGATGAGACATACAAAATGCTGAAAAAATATTGGACACAGGGCAAATGGTTCATGGCTTTACAGTTATCACATGAGTGGTTGTAAATGTGTACCTTCAGAGAGGTTGAAGGACTTTTCAAGTCACATAGCTCCACCCCAAGCTGAGCATGGCCTAAATCATGAAATGGAGTGGAATGGATGGAATGGAGTCATGGACTGAGTGATATAGATTAGAGAAGAGTAAGTGGGATGGGTCGAGTGGAATGGGTGGAGTGGAATGGGGTGGAGTGGAGTGGGGTGGAATGTGGTGGAATGAAATGGAATGGAATAGAGTGGAAGAATGTCAGGGAGAAATCTATTCATAGGTTTTAATTAAAAGTCAGAGAGAGAATCTATATCACATATCTGTATTAAGATAGCATGCATCCTTTGAGAAAATGAAGATGATATTGCCTACAAGAGGGGCACTATTGACTATTGATTCTTCCTTTGGCCAGGGACAAAATATGTATATACATGTATATTAGAATTATGAGAGGTATCTTCTTTCTTTGTACAATGCTATCGTTAACTTGTGATGTGCTAAACCTCTGCACCAGAGATAGGAATTATCTGGAATGTCCAACAGAGCATTAAAAAAACAACAACAACAACAACCCACAAGTTAGAGTCAGTTTATTCCTAGGCTCATGAGCAGACAACTGGAGAAACACATTCCCAGGGGGTGAGAGAAAAATTTGGTGCCGTCACTTCCCTCCCAGAATGCAGAAACGCCCTGCCATCTTCCCATAGCTTGTGTTTTACCAAAATTGATGTCTCTGGGTCGTGGTGTTATTCCCATCTTTCAGTTTTTTTCATCTTGAACAGAATTGTTTTCTCTCTGAGTATCTACTGCCCAAATAGCAGGTCAGAGCGAAAACTGCTTTCAAACAACTGGCTGTCCTCGCCTCTCCCCATGTCAGATGATGGGTGTGATTGTTTCTGTGCCTCGTCTGTACAGCGTGAGAGTCATTCTGACCGCGAAGCAGACAAACAGAAATAGGCAGATGAGCCATTTGCTGGGTCATCCTCATCCTGGGACACAGGCCTCCATTGTCAACAACTCCACTGAGCTTTACCGATTTCATCTATATAAACGCCTGCATTTAATTTTTTTTTTCTTGGCCCATTAAGTCAGCTAAGGTTAGGTTAGGTCGCAAGTGATGAAAGGCACTGTTTTAAAAAATTCAGATGTTTACTTTTTTTTCTGGCGTAAAATGAAATCCAGAGACAAGAAGGACAGGGCCAGTGTGGGGAACCCCCTGATCGCCCATCTATCAAGATACTCCACCATCCTCAATACTTGGCCTCCACCTTCTGATTCAAGACCCAGGCTTGGTCTTCCATCATCACATCCTCATTCCAGCAGGCACCAGGGAGAGGTGGAGGGATCAGGTCACATTTCCTCTGTTGAAGGGCGCTCCCTAGATGTTGCACATACTGATGTTACTTACATTGAACCACCCGGTAGCCACATGGCCACACTGACTGCAAAGGAAGATGGTAGAAGTAATATTTGTCATGAGTAGCCACATGCTCTTCCTAAGAGCTAAGGGGACTTCGGGAAAGCATGAACACTCTTCGCCGCGTCTGTGTTGAGAGAGACTGCTGAAGCAACATCTCGTGAGTGTTGGCTGCCAATATATTTTTGTGGCTATCTGGCTATGAACTGATTGCAAACTCTCTTCCCACAGTTGCGCACTCATATTAAATGTCACCCCTCTTCTAGGCCTGGGTTACCTTGGCTTCTGGGAAGACTCAGAACAAAGCACTGAAGACTGACTGCTTTATTATTTCTGGCTTAGGCAGAGTGAATAGGAAGCCTGCTTATGTCTTTGAGACCAGGAGTTGTATCCTCAATATCCCTTCTTCTGTCCTCAATATCCCTTCTTGTGTCCTCAATATCCCTTCATCCAAGAAAGCCTTCATTGATCTAAGCACCAGGGTTACTACAATGGGATGCAAGGCCAGCTCCTTGTTCTCATACAGAGAAGGTGCCATAATGCTGCTTTCCACCCCTTCAGGAATTCTGTTTGAAATCATTTGTATATACAAGTCCTCGGTGCCCCAGTCTTTCCTGAAATAATCAAGCATAGCGTGTCCCTGCTAAAACTTTTATGCTAGCATGGAATGGTAGGGAGAGGGATGTTTATGTGTGAAGGTCTGAAGAGAGAGGCTTCGATGAAGACATTCAGTTGATTGGGGAAAAATAACATTTCTGGAATTGCGTGATTTGGGCTGAGCTGTAGAGCCTCCAGTTATGAAACCATTTCCCTCAAGTTTGTTTTTTTCCCCAGTCTGTCTTCCGCCTCGACAGATGTGGCTATCGCGCGTCTGATTCAACAAGCATTTGTTTCTCTTTCTCTCTGCTTCATTGGAGCGGAGCTCCTGCTAGAGTCTGCTTACTTCCTGGTTGGCATGTTCTTCGCTCCATTTGTTCTGGTAATTTGGGGAATTTTCTTTTTATTTGTAAATGTGTCATTATCCCCCCCGCAAAGCTCCCAGCCACAGTTTGGTAAATATCTTGCTATCTTCACATTGAAAACGACTCTATCTGTGAACTAGATGCCTTCTTCCCAAAATGCCATTCCGGAGGAGAAAGTTGGAACTTAAAGGAGTGGCAACAGTGACCACCACAAAAACATCCACTATTACAGGATCCATAGGAATTAAGTCTGCTGGAGCCCTGAATTGAACCAGTGCTTTACTAGCAAGTGGGGCTAAGAAAAAAACAAGACAAAGCATTTACATCAGGACGATTGTCCTAGACCAGTGGTCGACAAACTGCGGCTCGCAAGCCACATGCGGCTCTTTGGGCCCTTGAGCGTGGCTCTTCCACAAAATACCATGTGTGGGCGCGCACGTACAGTGCGATTGGAACTTCGTGGCCCATGCGCAGAAGTCGGTATTTTGTGGAAGAGCCACGCTCAAGGGACCAAAGAGCCACATGTGGCTCGCGAGCTGCAGTTTGCCGACCACTGGTCTAGGCGGTAGGCACCAGGAGCTCTAAAGTGAACATTGTCATTTGCACATTCCTGTTTGTCTGGTTACCCTATTGTCCTTCCTTATGTCTCCATTTACCTTGACATTTTGAATAGCTCACAACAGTTACGACTTAAAGGAATCTCCCACCAGTACATACTTAAACAGATAAAGAGTCTCTTTGTTCCTCTTCCCATGAAAGTTTAGGCTGAGTTGAGTTACAAGTGGCTTAGACTTACCAGGTGAAATAACCAGGTGCGCAGCATCTCAGAGCATCCATAGGTGCAAACAACAGGTTGGACATGTGAGGGTTTCTCAGTCTGCAAAGAACATGGAGCTTGAGAGCTTTAAATGGGCCATTACCTTTTTTTATATTTATCCCAAACTGTTAAGGTCAGCATTAAAATTTGACCTTTTCCCTGCCAACTCGTTTGAAGTAATTAACCCCTGTGTCTTGAAACACAAGGAAGCTATGACTTTGTTATTAAATTCTCATAAAGAGCCTATTAATATTAAAATTGCTTCACTCTTGGGCTGAATGCATTAACAGCCCTGCGCTGGGTAAACACAAACCTACAGCACAGTGCTTTAAAATGCATGAGTGGAGGGCAGAGCCTGCACGTCCCGCCACCTCCTCTGTAGCAGAGTGTTCCGCCTTTTGTGACAATTTACCCTCATATTTGATCAAGTGTTTCCAATTTGAATGTGTCCCTAGATTTTCCTCTGTTTATGGGGGAACTTATTTAACTGCTCACAGTTTTGGAGCAGAGCACCTATAATCACCCTTGCTCCATTGCTTTGTTACCTCCCTGGACAGTGCTCAGACCCTAATCTTCTTGTGGGGAGCATGGCTTGTGATTTGTCCTTTATTTGGGAAGATTTTTCTTTTAGGTTCTCCAAAATACCTGGGTACCCACCTGTGAACTCAAATATGTAGATCTGGCAACTCACCCTAGACTCCTGAATCAGAATGAGCAGAGATGAGACCTTCCGAAATCTGCTGTATAAACTAAATTCTTGAGGGGTTTACTGTGAACCCTATGAGAGTTCAGTTTGTTAATCCAGTCATTTAAATCATGCATTGCCCAACTATTATATGCTTAAGCCTGGGGGATACAGTGGGAAATGGAAGAGCTAGACACTTGTCCTTATGGATGTTACAATTCATTAAAGAAACACATAATGAACCGGGAGGGAATAAATAATCACAGCTATTAATAAGTTCAATTCTTCTTCTGGGAAGATGAAGTAGACCCACTTCAAAGAGGGCAAATCCAAAGACATCTGTACTGAGACCCATCATACCCAAACTTATGGAAATGAAAACAAAGAAAAGACATCGTGAACATAGGGAGGAAGAGGATACTGTACCCAGGGGAGGAAAACAATGTGAAGGACTGCAGATTTCTCATCCAAGGCCACGGAGGCAAAGAAGAATAATGTGACATTGTTCAAGTGGGGAAAGAAAAGACCTGTGGACTTAGAATTCTATTTCCAGGGCAAATATCCTTCAGAAATGAAAACACAATGAAGGCATTGTCAGAAAAAGTTCTCTAAAAGGAAGGGAATAATAAAAGAAGGAATCTTAGAACTTCAGAAAGGAAGAATACAAAAATAGGGGCAAATGCAAGAGACTTTCTTTCTCTAGTTATTTTCACAATTATACTTTATGACCCAACTCTATGCTGTTTACAAGAAACAACTTTCAAACTTAACTATACAGGTAGATTGAAAATATAAGGATGGAAAAAAGATATCATGCAAAAGACAATCAAAAGAAAGTAAGAGTAGCTATATTTGTATCAAATAAAGTAGACCTAAGAGCAAAGAAAATTATGAGAGAGAATGTTACGAATATAATCAATATAATATAAAATATAAAAATGTCAGGCCAACAAGGAACATAGCAGTCTTAAATGTGCATGCATTAAACAACAGAGATGAAAAATACGTGAATCAAAAAAAATTATAGAACTAAAAGGTGAGATTAGAAAATGTACAATTAAAGTTGGGAACTTAAACACCAGTCTGCTAGCAATTAATAGAAAAACTGTACTGAAAACAAACAAGGATAAATAAGAACTCAACCACGATCACACAACAGTATCTACTCAATATTATAGAACACTCCACTCCTCAACAGAATATGTGTTCTGTTGAAGTGCCCATCAACAAATAACAAGTCAGGTCATGCCCAGCCAGTGTTGTTCAGTGGTTGAGAGTCGACCCATGAACCATGAGGTCATGGTTCAACTCCTGGTCAGTGCACATGCCGGTTGTGGGCTCGATCCCCAGTAGGTAGCATACAGGAGGCAGCTGATCGTTGATTTTCTCTTTTCATTGATGCATCTATCACTCTCTCCCTCTCCTTTCCTCTCTCAGAAATAAATTAAAACATGCTTTTGAAAAAGATAGGTAATGTCATGAAACAAATTTCAACAAATTAAAAATAATCAAAATCATACAAAGTGTGTTCTCTGACCACAATGAAATCGATTTAGCAATCAATAACAGAAAGATAATAGGGAAATTTTTGAACATTTGGCAACTAACCAACACACTTCTAAAAATTCTATGGGTTACAAAAGAAGTCTCCAGGGAAATAATGACATTGAACTGAATGAAAATACAGCATGAAAACTGTGGGACACAGCTAAAGTAGTGCAGAGAGTGAAATTTATAGCAATAAATAAATATGTTAGAAAAGAGGATAACTCTCAAATCAACAATCTAAGGAAAAGACTAGCAAAATCAACCCTAGCAAATAAGGCAGAAATCAATTAAATTGAAAACTGTAAAATAATAGAGAAAAATCAATGAAAGGAAGAGCTGACTCTTCGAAAAAGATCATTAAAATTGACAAACTTCTAGAAAAATTGGCAAAGAAAAAAGCGTGGACACAAATGATCAATATTAAGAATGAACAGAGAGTATCGCTGCAGACCTCGGGATGTTAACAGGGTAATAACACCTCCACAACACACATTTGACAACTTAGATGAAGTGACCTCTTCCTTGTAAAACAGAAACTGCCATCATTCTCTTAACATGAAAAAGATAATTGGAATGTCCTTATAACAAATAAGGAAATCAGATTTCTAATTTAATCCCCACAAAGGAAATATCTTGACCCAGAAGTTTTCATCAGAGAATTCTACCAAATGTTTAAAGAAGAATGAACACTAATTATATGTAATCTCTTCCAGAAAACAGAAGAGAAGTGAAAACTTACCAATTCATTTTATGAAGCTAGTGTTACTAGCGCACACACTGAAAGCTATAGATTGATATTCTCATAACCATAGATGAAAATATCTTTTGTTTATATCAAAATATTAGAAATTCAGCAATATCAAAGAATTATACACCTTTACCAAGTGGGATGTATTCTAGGGATGTAAGACTGGTCAATATTCACAATTAATTCAATGTCATCAACCCTATTATCAGGCTGAAGAAGAAAATTACTTGATCATATAAATCAATGTAGAAAAATGTTTGATAAAATTAAACACCCATTCATGACAAAAATCTATCCGAAAAATAGGAATAGAGGGAACTTTCCTCAATTTGATAAAGAACATCTACAAAAAATCGCGCAGCTAACCTGTGGACTTGGAAATTTAAAATACAATACCATTAACAATGACTCAAAAATACTTAAATAAAAATTTACAAAGTGTGTACATCATTTAAATTCTGAAAGCTACAAAATGCCGACAAAAATAAGTGAAAAACAAAACAAAGGAGGGACTATGTTCATGTATTGGAAGAGTCAACATAGTAAAGATAACATTTTTTTCCAAGTTTAATGCCATTCTTATTAAAATCCCAATAAGTTTTTTTTTTTGGATATAAGTAAGATTATCCTCAAATGTATGTGAAAAGGGAATGAGCAAGTATAAAGTGGGAGAAATGAGACTACCCAACTTCATGAATTACTATTTAGCTATAGCGATCAAGACTGTGGTATTGGAGATGTTTAGACACATCAGCAGATGTTTTGACACAAAGATCTATAGGACCCAGAAATAGATCTCTTTTTTAAATATTCAGATTGTTTATTAACTAATACAGTATACACAGGGAAAGGAAAAGCAGCCACAGGTGCTAGCTTTGTGTTATTTATCCCAGTGGACTTAACTAACAGGGTATATGACTGCAACATGAACGACAGGACATTCTGTTGCTAAGGGGCCAATGGCCATGCTACGGCTACTGAATTTTACAGCTTCTTATACACCTTAGACTAGGTGAAGCAGATATTCTCATAGTTCTTGGAAAGAAGAGAGGTGATGAGAAACTGTCCCATGATAGTCTCCATGCTCCCTGGCGCATAGAGAGCCAAGTGGGAAATGAACTTTTAGAAGCTCTTCAGAAGACGTGCATGGTCTCGTGTTCTGGATGAACTACCAGGCATTCTGCCCAGACTCAATCTGCAATTTAAGCCTTTTCCTATGGGGCCATTGTAGACATGGGCAGGGCTGTTAGGAGGCCATGGCAGAGTCATTCTCCTGCAGAGAAATAGCATATATAAAAGAAAGTAAAGAAACATGGGTTATAAAAATGGAAATGCCAGTGACTGGATAATAAGAGATATGAGAAAGAAGAATGAAAATGGAGAGAAGAAATTAAAGAAGAGATGGAGCTAAAGTTTACAGAATTAAAGAAAGGTAAAAGATCTCAGATGGAAAGGTCTAATAATATCCCAATAAGGAAAGGGAATGGAAAAAACACATGGAAATTTGAGAATATCAAAGACAAGGAAAGGTTCTGAAAGTCTCTAAAGAGAAAGAGACGGAAACCCACAATGAAACATTGGATTTGACTTTTCAATAGAAATCTGAATGTATTAAAACCAATGAAGTTTTTTTAATATTAAAGGAAAATATTTAAATTAAAATTTTATATCAAGTCAATCTGGCAGCCAAATATGAGGGGATAATAATGATATTTCCAGGAACTTCTACTTCCAGATAGGATGTACAGTTTGTGGGAGGCTGACATTTCTGCTGCAACAAAGATGAAAAGCTAGAAAATTTATAACATTTATATTTAAATGTATCAGAGAGTCATAGAAACTCAGGTTGGATATAATAAAACTCCTTATAGGGTAGAACTGTGCTCTGAAGTGAGCTGATGGTAACCTGTATCTTTCCCCAAAGGCATTTGCTATTCTAGACAAAGGATGAAGACCTTAGCTGCCCCAGGCAGAAAGCTTCAGTTTGGGCAAGAAAAATCAGTAAGAAATTCACGTGTTGCTGAAGTGACAAATTAGACTATTGAGGAGTCTCAAATACATGACACATACACATACACACACACACACACACACACACACACACACACACACACACATAATATTTGTTAATTTAGTATGAGGCTGTCCAGGAGTTTGACAGGATATGCACCCCGCTCCCCCGAAAAAAAAATCTAAAAAGTAGTTGAAGTCCTCACACTGTGTAGGAAGCAAAACCCAGTGGCTAGGAGAAGCCTTTTTCAGATACTTAACCATCTTCCCCTTTATCCATTTGGCAAATTTTGAGCAACATGAGGCAGAGGTTTAAAATAAATAAACCACAGGTGGGGAAAACTGAATCAGCCACAATCTTTTGGATATGAAGAGACCAAGACGGAACAGGTTCTTAACAGCCCGTGAAGGTAACAATATAGGAATAAGTATGATCCAGAGATAAATTGTCTTATTAAAATTGCAACTCAACCCAATGAATCTCAATACCTGACTGAAATGATATTATCACCCTTTTGCTCTGTTATATTTCATAAAAGGGGAAAAACTATTTCTGCTAGAAGACACCATCAAGAGTACCCACAGCTCTGATACAAAATGCTCAGCATACACAAAAAATACAATAGAGAAGAGAAACCATCTGAATGATAATTGATAGTTAAAATAAGTAATAGAAGCAAATCAAGATAATCTAGACGTTTGGATTAATAACACTGGTGTGTTAAAAATAGTGGAAAAGATGGATTTCCCACATATGATTGAAATCTTATGTTTCTTAGCTTTTTCTGACTGACATTTCACTTAGCATAATGTTCTCAAGGTCCATCCATGTTGTCGCAAAGGCAGTATTTAGTCCTTCCTTATGGCTGAGTAATATTACATAGTGTATATGTATCTCATCTTAGTTATCCAATCCTCTATCAAAGGACACTTCAGTTGTTTCCATGTTTTTGCCACCATGAATAAAGCTGCAATGAACATAGGGGTGCATATATCTTTGCAAATAAATGTTTTCGAGTTTTTCGGGTAGATATCCACAAAAGGAATTGCTGGGTGATAGGATAATTGTATTCTTAATTTTTTGAGGAAACTTCCTACCAGTTTCCATAGTGGTTGGTACCAGCTTTCATTCCCACCAGTAGTGAAAAAGAGTTTCTTTTTCTCCACAACCTCTCCAACACTTGCTATTACTTGTCTCGTTAGTAATAGCCATTCTAACCAGCGTGAGGTGGTATGTCATTGTAGTTTTGATTTGCATTTCTGTAATAGCTAGTATAGTTGAGCATCTTTTCATATATCTGCTGCCCATTTTTATGTTTTACCAGGAAACGTGTCTGTTCAGGTCTGCTGCCCATTTTTAATTGGATTGTTTGTTTGGTGTTGAGTTTTATGAATTCTTCATATATTTCGAATATTAATCCCTTGTCAGAGCTATGGTTTGCAAATATCATCTCCCATTCAGTTGGTTGCCTTTTTCTTTTCTTGGCAGTTTCTTTGGCTGTGCAGAAGCATTTTAGTTTGATATAGTCCCATTCATTTATTTTTGCCTTTACTTCCCTTGCCTTTGGGGAAGTAAACTCTTCTCTGAGACTAGTGTCCATCTGTGTAGTACCTATGTTTTCTTCTATGTAATTTATTGTTTCAGATCTTATATTTAGGTCTTTGATCCATTTTGAATTAATTTTTGTACATGGGGACAGACTGTAATCCAGTTTCATTCTTTTGCATGTGGCTTTCCAATTTTCCCAGCACTATTTATTCTATTGCATTTTTTAACTCCTTTATCAAAACTTTATTTGCCTGTATACATGTGGTTTTACCTCTGGGCTCTCAATTCTGTTCCATTGATTTGTTGTGTGTCTGTTTTTCTGCCAATACCATGCTGTTTTAATTATGGTAGTTCTGTAGTGTGATATGTCCAGCTTCGTTCTCTTTTTTCCCTCAGAAACCCTTTGGCTACTCGGGGTCTTTTGTGGTTCCATATATATCTGATAATTTCTTTTATTCTATTTCTTTAAAAAGTGATATTGGGATTTTGATAGGGATTTCATTAAATGTCTATATCACTGTGGGTAACATGGACCTTTTCACTGTGTTGATTCTTCCAATCCATGAGTACCTTGCCATTTCATTGTCTCTTTTTCAATATCTTTTAATAATGCTTTGTAATTTTTCAGTATAAAAGTCCTTCACATCCTTTGTTCAGTTTATTCCTAAGTATTTTATTGTTTTGGTTGCAATTGCAACAGAAATTGTTTTTTATTAATTTAATTTTCTGAAATTTCATAGTTAATATATAGGAATGCAGTGGATTTTTATGCATTGAGTTTTGTATGCTGAAACATTACTGTATTTGTTTATTATTTCTTATAGTTTTTTGGAGGAGTCTTTAGGGTTTTCTATATACATAATTATGTAATCTGCAAAAAGTGAAACTTTTACTTCTTCGTTCTCATTTTGGATTCCTTTTATTTCTTTCTCTTGCCCTATTGCTCTGGCTAGGACTTCCAGAACTGTGTTAAGTAAGAATGCAAAGAGTGAGCACCCTTGTCTTGTTTTCACCTTTGAGTATGATGATAGTGGAGGGTTGTCATCTATGGCCATTACTATGTTGAGATACTTTTCTTCTATACCCATTTTATTGTGTGTTTTAATCATAAATGGATGTCATATCTTATCCAGTGCTTTTTCTGTATCTATTGATGAGATCACATGATTGTCCTCCTTTGTTTTATTAATGAGTTGTATTACAATGACCTATGTGTGTATGATGAACTATCCTTGTACCCCTGGAATGAACCCTGTTTGATCATTATAAGTACATCCCACTGACTTTTGACAGAGGCAAAAAACACCCCCCCCCACACACACACACAACAAAAGCAATTTAATCAAGGGTGATATTCTTTTAGTGTAATGATATTCTTGGAATAGTTGGGGATGCAATTGGACATCGTTACCCTAAATTTCACATCTTATACAGAAATTGACTTAAATGGATTTTGAAATTGAATCTAAAACAAAACCAAAAAAGAGAGAAAGAAACAAAATCACAACATCTCCACAACTTTTAGAACAAAATAGGAAAAAAATCCTTGAGATTTTAAACTGTTAAAGAGTTCTTAGACTTGGCACCAAACGCACAATCAAAGGAGGAGGAGGAGGAGGAGGAGGAGGAGGAAGGAGAAGGAGGAAGAAGAGGAAGGAAATAGACAAATAAACTTTTTCACGAATAAAAGGAATCTTTTTTTTCTCTGCAAAACACCCTTTTAAGAGGAGGAAAAGACAAACCATACAGTTTGGAGAAAACTTTTGCAAAAGACCAGTATCTAGAATATATAAAGAACTCTCAAAACTCAACAATAAAACATCAAACAATCCAAATAGAAAGTGAGCCAAAACCTGAAGAGACATTTTACTGAAGAGAAGATATAGATGTCAATTAAGCACATGCACATATTTTCAACATCATTAACCATTAGGGAAATGCACATTATCATTGCAATATGATATCAGCATGCACCCATCAGGATGGCTAAAATAAAATAGTGAGCACTAAAGCTGGCAAAGATGTGGAGAAATTGGACTACTCACACATTGCAAAATGGTATATTCTCTTTGGGAAATGGTTTTAGTTTCTTTAAAAATTAAACATTCCACTACCATATAACCTAGCGATCGTCCTTCTGGGCATTTATTCCAGAGAAATGAAAATTTATGTTCACAAAAAGCCTCTACATGAATGTTTATAGCAGCTGTATTCATAATAGCCAGAAACATGAACCTTTCAATGGCTGAATGTTTACATACTAGTCATACATTCATACAAAAAATTACTACTCAGCAATAAAATATAATGAACTATTTATACATGCCACAGCTATTATGCTGAATGAAAAAAAACACACAACCAGTCCCAAAAGGTACATAATGTCTGATGCAATTTATAGTAAAATCTTGAAATTTCAAAATTATAGAAATGGTGAGCAGATTATTCATTGCCAGGGGTTAGGTGGAAGAGGGAGGGAAGTAGTTGTGATTATGAAAGCATGGCATGAGGAATGCTGCTGTCAACAGAAATAGTATTTGTCTTGTCTGTGTTACTATTACTATAGCACAATATCCTGATATCGCACTATGGTTTAGTAGCTGCCCGCATTGGGAGGAAAGCAAGTAAAAGGTATGCAGGGTTTCTCTGTAGTATTTCTTACAACTGCATGTGAATCTACAATTAACTCAAAATGAGATGCTTAACTAAAGAACAACATTTATTAAGTTAATAAAATATAGTAAATGCTGTGAAGGAACTGACAGATGGAGGACAACAGGAATTAGCTAGATAGGATATTCAGAGAAAGCCTTTCTGAATAGGTGACATTTAAATTAATCCATGAATAATGAGAAGGAGTGAGCCATATAGGCAGGACAGCATAGCAGGCAGACAGACTGAAATGCTTCGAGATGCTGTGTTGTAAAGCTCTTAGACTAGAGGGATGATGCCATCGCTGCCTCTCCAGAGTGGCCTGCTCAGGTCCAGTGCAGTGAGGTCCATACTACCTGAGCCCTCTTATCCATCGGAGCACAACCCCCGTGTGTCCATATACCCACATCCATAGGGTCACTTCAGTCAGGCTTCAGGGTTGCAAAACTAACATTGTTCAACCAACAAACTTTTATGGAATACTTACAGTAATGATGGCTGCTGATACTTATGGGGCTTCACTTCTCTCCAAATTTTGTCATGCATCTTCTCTCATCAAATTTTAAAACTACCCAGTGGCACAGGAATTATTAACACCTTTAATTTCCTTTTGCATATGAGGACATTGAGACTGATAAAAGGTTAAGTGGTATGTTCAAATGTGCTTGAAATGGCAGGCTTAGGGCTCAGGTCTCGTACATATAATTCTAAAAGTCCATATTTTTTCCATTCTGCACTCATGATGGTACTATATTCTCTCTCTCTCTCTCTCTCTCTCTCTCTCTCTCTCTCTCTATATATATATATATATATATGCCTAAGGGACCATTACCATGGAACAACTGATCGCTATGACACACACTAACCACCAGGGGGCAGACGCTTAACGCAAGAGCTGCCCCCTGCTGGTCAGTGCCCTCCCACAGCCAACCTCCTGGAGCCGGCCAACCTACCCGGGTCCCTCCCCACAGCTGGCCATCCCTGATGGGCCTCAACAGGGGGGCAGGGCTGGCTGGCCAACCTCCCGCAGCTCCTATCCCCTCCCCCACCACAGCCTGCCCAGCCCTGATTAGCCCCGATTGCTGGCCAGGCCGAGGGACCCCACCCGTGCACGAATTCATGCACCAGGCTTCTAGTTTACTATAATAGTATAGTATTAGTATATTGTAGTAATAATACAAATAAAAACCCACTTTTGAGTGATGAACAATTGATTAAGGGGACATATTTGAAATAGAAAATATTAGCAAGAAATAGAGAAAAAGCACTTATTTTTACTGCCAATGAACATAGTAAGAGTAGTTGACACTGAAATATAGAAGGAACAATTTAATAATTTCCAACAAATATTTTAAAAGCTTTCTCAGCACCATTTACTAAAAAATCTTTCTCTTCTTCCACTTGTCTGCGATGGTAACTTTATCATATCTTAAATTATTGCATGTAGTAGGATGAGTTTCTATGTATTCTATTAATCCATGTGTTAATGCTGGTGCCACACCCATTTGATTATTATAATTCTACAGTGTGTTTTACTTTTTCATATAGTAAGTCTTCTATCATTGGTGGAGGATATAAAAGGGTTTTAAAAATATTTTTTCTTTAAAATTTCACCACTCATTAAATGAATACCTTTTCCTACGCAGTGAAGAAAAAGATAAGTGGAGATAAAGTAGAAAGAAAAGAGCGATTAGATTACAGTCTTAAGGACTGTGGCCAGAATTTTTTTAGATAGCATGTCAAATGTGTGCAGTATCACACAATAGGCTCTCTCCTATCCTCTCAGTTTTTCGGATGTGTCAATCAGGCAATAACTATGTATTGGATGACTGTGTCCTTTTTTAGATGCTGGATTCAAATTTACCTCATGTGTTAATTGGTTATTTAGATATGTCACATCAAGTTCCCAACTAGTCCTGTGCTGTCCTGTTATTGTTCATCAGTGCACCCTTTTCATCTTTTTCCTAGCAATACAGTCTGTAATTATCTCCTTTATTTGCTTATGATCTCTCCTCATTACTGGGATGGAAACTCCATGATGATAAGGACCATTCTCATCTTATTCCATGCTTTCTCTCAGTCCTTAGAACAGTGCTTGACACACGACAGGTGCTCAATAACCATTTGTTGAGAATTTTGTGGAATGAATGTTAAACTTATTTTTCCAGATGGATGGGGAAACAGGCTCTTCTCTTGCTGGGGCAAGGATTGTCACTCTTTAAAACCAAAATAATCTGATCTTAGTAGAACTTTACTATACATAACTCAACTGTCAATGATTGAGAAAATAATTCATGTTTTGTAATGGCCCATAAATTATACTGTCAAAGAATTGATTATCATGTAGATGGCGACTCTTCAGATTCTGAGCGTGGCACATAACTTCTTGCCTCTCCTGCCCTGTGATGTGGTATAAAGGAAAGGGGTGGCGATTCAGAACCTGTGATAGGGATGTGAAGGACCCTGGTCTAAGTTACCTTAGAAACTTCTGATTTGCATGGAATGCGTCATGGTGCCGTAAAGCCCTTGAAGGAATACTGTTACCCTCATGGCACTGTCTTTCACGGTATTGATTATCATGTAGATGGCGACTCTTCAGATTCTGAAAGTGGCACATAACTTCTTGCCTCTCCTGCCCTATGATGTGGTATAACGGAAAGGGGTGGCGATTCAGAACCTGTGATAGGCATGTGAAGGACCCTGGTCTAAGTTACCATAGAAACTTCTGATTTGCATGGAATGCGTCATGGTGCGGTAAAGCCCTTGAAGGAATACTGTTACCCTCATGTACCCTCATGGCACTGTCTTTCACGGCTCACTTTTACTTGGCCAGAAATTTAATTTCAAGTGATCACTGGGTAGGTGATGATGTCCCATTGCCTCTTTGAGCTGAAGGAATTAAAATGTGAAGTTCTCTTAGTTTGTAAGTGGGTAGGAGTTCATTGGACATAGCCCATTAGTCACTTAATTTCTATGCTGTATAAATGGGTGTCTCTTTGCCATTTTGCATGAATGGACTTTATGGAAAGCCATAAAGAGGAACAGTAAATGTGGAAGCATGCACTTTGTGACCACATCACCCCTTTCAGGGATGAGTCCTTGCAGGCAATTTCCTGCCCCAGTGCCAGGGAGTAACTGGGCACCTTAAAATCCTTTTAAGAATCATTCCTTGCCCTGCAAGGTTCTCCCATGCTCTTTTCTGTTTCTCTCCGAACAATGGAAATTGTGGGGCTCAGCAAAAAAGTGAAGGCACAACCCAAGCAGAGTTTAACTTGAGTGCATAAAGCATAAATCTATGCATCGCTTCTTAGCTTAATAAATTGCACTTTAGTTTCAGGCTTGGTGAGTCTAAATGGGGCCCAAAAGTGAAAGGGTGACAATTTCATTATTATCCATGAATTCTCTTTTCAGCTTTTTCTAACTATCTTGAGTCTTTACAAATGTTTTCTCTTACTTTTATTTTTAGGATCTAAAAAATTGCGTAGTGTCCTGTTTCTCTTCATAATCCTTTATCTGTACTTTAAAATATAGAGAATCAATAGATACTTGCAAACAGCTTAGAACAGAGCAGGTGGGAATTATTTTGGTTTGTATCTGAAGCTCAAACTCTTCTTGATATTAAATATTAAACTTTTGGTGATTTTCATTTAGATTTGCTTCATCATTGTGAAAGTTAAAATATGTCTAACCCATTATGAGAGTCTGAATCAAGGTTGGTGTTTGATTTGCCATTTTGGGGGTCTAAATTTTCATTAGACATTTTCTTGGTGAAAAATTAACTGATCTGGAATAGCGATGATAAATCATTGGAGGTGAGACCAAATTGATTATACACCACCTCTCACTTGTTTCAATCTTGGTGGAATTAACTCTATTTGGTTGTGAGAGTGTTTATGGGTATTATAAAACATTTACATCTTGATGTATTGAGGTACTTGAGTGTTTTTTAGCCATTATTAAGGGGATTATATCAGGATTAGTCTTGTTATCAATCTTTGTATCTGGCACCTAGCTAAGAAATGGCTGTTTTATCCTCATTAAAGCCATAAATAGAACTTCATTAACTAGCACACGTCAAGTGCTTAGGCTGGTGGCAAAGACTCATTCCACTTTTGGTGCAGACCATGGATTTCTGAGCATCAGAAGTCAAATATGTAAGTCTTTAACATTCTGTAGAGAACTTTCTCTGCAGAGAAGTGCCCTGTCCCATTGGAGTGTGAAAGTACTGTAGGGGATGAAGATTCTGTGGAATCTTTAAACAACTGAGACTGATAGGTTTAATCCCTTTTGATGTATTTAATGCAAAATTCTCATTAAATAATGAATCTGCCTCTGCACTGGCCTTGAAGAAAGAATGCTGCAAGTAGCTGTATGGGACATTATTCTGGAGCTGTGGTAGGCAAACATAATATTGACCACTAACCAGGCTACGTTTTTGATCTTGAGTGAGGCTCCAATGTCGGGGTCCAATTTTATTTATCTGAATTTCCTTTTGCCATCAAGATTAGTTCTAACCAGCTTAGATGAAACCTGGCTGAAAGATTATAAACAAAAGATAATGATAAATGGTAATGTTCCCACTTGGCTGGGATCTGGGGAGAGTGGAAGCAAGATTCATAATAGCTTGGTCTAGGTGAGGCTATTTTTTTTTAATGATCTGGAAGAGGAAGTAAATTGCATGCTAATGAAATTTGCAGACAGTATTAAATTGGAAGGTGTTGCAAACAGGAGTGTGGACTGAGGACATTACATAAACCTACCCCAAACAGGATAGACATACAAGAGAAAAAAAAAAGATTAAGACGAGATTAAACTTGAAAAAGACAGACTAATTCCTTCTTGGGGAGTGGTAGAGGGGAAGAAAATGAATCCTGAAACGGAGCTGGTGGGAAAACTCAGAATAAAAAGATCGACCACAGAGGTAAGGGCAGATGCAGTGACATTTCGTGCAGGTTTCAGTGATGTTGCAAACGCTCTTTCTGGTTCCCTGGCCTGAATGAGACCAGCCACAGTCTCCAGGCTATGGAGACCGCTGCCTACCCCCATCCTCCTTTCTTACAACTTCTGGGGCTGCCTCTCAGCTCTTTCTCTTCATTTTCCACCCTCTTTCTTTTTTTGTTCTTTCCTACCCACCAGCTCACCCACCCCTAGTCTGTAGCATTTATTTCTGGTACTCTCAGGAGGAGAAAGATGGAGACAGATTGGAGAAAGGTTGGCAATGGAGGGGGAAACAGATTAAGGGAAGGGAAGGTTTGATTTATGAGGGGAGATTAAAGGCATTGAATTTGCATAGCTCGTCCCAGCAGCATCTAAAGGAGGACACAAATGCATAGGCACTTAGGTGATGTTCACAGGAAGGTGGCCGTGACATTGCTAGGCCCTGTGAGCAGGGGTATCTGCAGAAGTAATTAAGATAGGGAAATTATATAATCAAAATTCATTGCAGGAGAAAATTAAGGGTTGGAGACGTAGTCGTCTGCGTGTCCATCCCAGTCAACAGCTCAGCCGGGTGCATTGAAGGGCTGTGACTGCATTGAAGGTGCAGTCACTTGTGAACAGGAAACCCCAGGAACAAGCCCATGTGCCTAACCTTCCCATGGAAAGTAGGTGGCTACTCCTTTCTGCTTTGATTTTTTTTTTTTTTGATAAATATGGCTGTCTAGCAAGGTGCTCAGGCTAACATCTATAAGCAGATCTGCACATTGGTAACAAGTTGACATACAAGAAGACAAGAGGGCAGTGGGCTGACATCTATTGAACATATGGTGGGAGATGTAATGAGACGTAAATTACATCTTCATTGAGCAGCTCGCGGTCAGAGATGCTGACTCTGTGCCCAGGCACCTTATGCAAATCATTTGGCTAAATTGTCACCAGCACCTTGTGAAACGGGCACTGTTATGATCCCATTTTACAGATGAGGGAAGTACATCTCAGAGAGGTTATTGCACTGGTCAGTGTCCCTCAACGTGGGAGTCTTAGAGCTGGGAGCTGCCAAATGACTCCAGAGCCCACACTTTCAAAGAATATGTCCTGTCAGGAAATAGGTGATTGAGGAAATCACTATGTATCTTTGTGAATAAATGTTTTTGGCCTTTTCGGGTAGGGTAGGTAGATGACCAGAAGAGGAATTGCTGGGTCATATGGTAACTTTATTCTTAATTTTTTGTGAAAACACCATACTGTTTTCCATAGTGGCTGTGGTACATATATACTATGGAATACTCCTTAGCCATAAGAAAATATGAAATATTGCCATCTGGGGCAACATGGATGAACCTCGAGAATATTATGTTAAGCAAAATAAATCAGTCAGAAAAAGCTAAGAACCATATGATTTCATTCATATGTGGGCTATAAAACTGAAACTCATAGACAGAGACAATAGTATGGTGGTGACCAGAGAGAAGGGGGTGAGGGGGTAGTAAGGGGCCAAATACATGGTGACAGACGATGATTTGACTTTGGGTGGTGGACACATGATTCAATACAGATCACGTATCATAGAAATGGACACTTGAAACCTATATGATTCTAGTAACCAATGTCACCCCAATACATTTAATTAAAAAAAGAAAAGACAAAATCAGCACGAATGAGATGGGGAGAAACAGCTTCACTGAGGGTGAGGCCTTGAAGGGCTTTGTTTCAGAACTTGTAGCAGAGAAGAGAGGAAACAGGCATAGCGTGGGGCCCTGACCATTTTATATGGCAACATTGAGTAAGGAATAGCAGCTGCCGTGTTAATAGTGACAACCATATTCAAATTTCCTTGCGTGTTCACTGAGTACCGATAATAGCGTTGATGCACAGAGTCCTCGCAGAAAGCACTGAGGAGCATGGGCAGGAGAGTGGTACATGACTTGCCCAAGGTCTCACGGCTGCTGTGTGAGCCGACCCGGGTGTGAGCCCAGGCAGTGTGGCCAAGCTCCCCTGCCTCCTGCCTGTCTTGAATGGAGAGAAAGTGGGAGGAAATTAGGCATCCTGGGCATACATGGACAGAAGTGGGTAAGCATTTATTATCAGGCAAAGCAAAGACATACTCTCTATGCAGTGGTGCATCATTAACTGCTTCCAAGTAGAGAAAGAATATTATCTACATGTGCCAAGAAGTGAAAGCTCCGGATTAAAGGTATCACCTCTGAGTTTTAATTTTAGAAGAAGCTGTCTTCATCTGAATTCACAAGGATTGACTAGTTCTTGGGAAAAGTCCCAGATTGTTCCTCGACCAGCATGCCTGATCCCGGAGACAGATGGACATGGTGTAATCTAAATGTGAGAAACCTAGGGGACATTTTAACAAGGTAATTTTTGTCTCCTTTTCTGAACAGTGGATTTGACATCTGGCTGTGACTTCAGGGCCTTCTCCATTACTTTCACGCTGTCCTTTCTCTTAAGAGCTGTCCTTTCTCTTAAGGGATAGTTAAGCATTTTGTCCATTAGATTCTTACCAACCGGAAAGCCTTCAGAAGCATGGAGAGCGAGCTTTGCTTAATAAAAAACAAACAAACAGACAAACAAAACCCCTACTCATTCCTGGAGCATCTTCTATGTGCTAAACACATCATTAGCATTTTGCACGCATTATCTCATTTATTGCATCCTTACCACCTACATGTTAGGTAGGTACCAATACTCTCCCTTTGCCTTTTAGGGAACCCACACTTCAAGAGATTGAGAAGTTTGTGTACATTGCCACACTGTTGCAGTGACTAAGCCAGGCTTTGATCCAACTGCTATCTACCTGACACTAAAATCCCCACTCCTAACGACTATTTTATACTGCAGAGAATGCGTTAAATTTTCAGTTTATTCTAGTTTACCTCATTCTTCTCCATTAGACTCTGCGACTGAAGTGAAAACATCAGCAACCAGAGGTCCATTTTTGGCCTAGTTGCACTGGCTCAACTTCAAATAGTGTACATACGTATCACCCAGCATTAAGAGCAGGAAGAAAACGATCATGCCTCCAAAAGTTGGGTGATTGTAATTCTGGGAAGGATGATAGCTACATAGGTATTGTGTCAGTTGACCCAAGTGTCTCTACATGTCATTAGTCTAGGAGTGATAGAGGTTCGCAGTGACACACTGTGGATCTATAATGAACACACACACACACACACACACACACACACACACACACACACACACACACACAAACACTTTTTATTTCTTCCTTTATAAGAACATCCTCTAATTGGAAATCGCATACCTCTGGTAAATCTGTGTGGATTGACAGTGACTGGCAGAGCTAGAGCCAAATTACCTGCAATGGCATTTTTCATTTATTGCCTATTCCAGGTTTGTCCAATGCTAAACCAACTTTGTTCCAGAAGCTGTTCTTATTTGGAGGAATAGGGAAAATGAAGGTTTCCCAGTACATGCCTACAATGCAGAAAGGCAATTATTCCTGTTGGTCCTAGCGGGGTGTGGATGGTAGTGGAATGGGTGGAGGGAAGGCGCTCTCTGGGTGCTTGTTTTTAATGTCATTCTCTGAAGAGCATTGGCTGTTGATTAGATTCACATAACATCTAGGTCATTGGCGCTCAAATGGTGGATGGTAATCATGTTACCCCATTATTCTTATTATCTACTTAGCAGCTAAAAAAATATAATTTCTCTTGCAATTTTATTTCTTTTCATTTGCTAATGGCACTGAAATTAGCTAGTTCGCTCCATCTCTTTGCCTGTGCCATCAAGACAGCTCTGGGGGTAGTTCAGAAACCAATTTTCAGCCAGTTCACACCTGTCCCTAGAGTAAACACCTTGATGCTGGCTGGCAAGCTGCCCATATTTGGAAGTCACTGTGCTAATGAAGCCCTAACATATAGGACCCTGCCTACATAAGCATGACTTTGAAGATGCTGGCTTGAGGAACTACAAGCGGGTGTGCCACAGAGTTTCCTGTTGATGAATGCCATTGCCCCACCTGTATGCCTGAAGAAGAAACCCCAGCAAAGTGTTTTATAGCTTTTAATACGGTGTTAGTGTTTTCCTCAAGTCAGGACAAGTCCAGCCCGATTTCAAGAGGTGGGAGGTCACCTTGTAAAGGGAACTACTGTTCAATCATGGAGAAGAATGCCCCTGACCTTGAAGGCTCTGGCGGGAATGGAAGTTGTTTTCTCTCATCAGTCATTGGCATTCAGTTAAGTGGTCTTCCTGCTGGGTTGTCTTAGAGGCACTGGGACCCCATGCACATTATGTACGCATACATGGTGAACACATTGTTCTTCTTATTTAAAGGCTTATTATCTGCAGTTTGTGAAATAGGGGGAAAACAAACACACTTGCAAATGGCCAACACGTTTGTTATTCCCTTGGCTGACACATAAAACCCTAGGGCATGGGGGCGATTTACAGAAACAAGGGTTTAAGAGAAACATTCACAATTATGTAGGTTCACACTGAGAAAGACAAGGAAACCTGAGACATTTTGATTTTGCCATTGTAGTTTTCTTTCAGTGCATACTGTAGGGAATCAAGAAAAAGGGAACTTTAGAAATAATGGCTAAAAATATTGAAGGCTCTGTCACAATGATACTGGATTGGGGAAAGGTTCCGTTAATTTTCAAGCTTGGAATTCCAGGTACTAAATATATTCAGTAGGAAGTAAATTCTGCATAAACCACCACGATGAAGGCATTTTATTAGAAGTACGGAAAGAATCATGGAATGGAAAGTTTCAGACCTTCTGGAAGTGTGCATTTGAAGGGCATGTGAGTTGGATAAAAGGACAGGGAACACTGATGTTGGTAGAGATATGTACAGCCTTCATACTGACACTATTTCCCAATCCGTAGGAGCTAAGGGCCCTGGAATCCACATTGCTGTATATGAATAAAGCTTTTCATCCCCAGGGGTGTTGCTGAGTGATGAGTCTATGCAGAATGAGAGATATGTCTTTGTTCTTTGCCTCACACATTCTGAAATGTATAATAATTTCTACCCTCCCTCCTGGGGAGAGGTCTTGTTTAGGGATGTAAATGATCATCGCCTTGGCTGGGAACTTCTGCTTGTCCTGTCCCCAGTACTAGCCCATCGATCTTTGTGTTTCCGCAGTCTCCATGACCAAAAAGGAGGATAGTGTGTGTCATCAACGTCAGAGGAGACTTCCATTGTAGGCAGATTCCTCTCCTCCTCTCTCCTCCCTGGGCAAGCTCCAGTTGCATTGGAGATGTTGGATTTTACCAAGAACCACCTTATTTACATTGATAATCCATTAACACTACGTGTAACCCAAGTAGGAATGCAACAGTAAGTCGCCAGTCACATAATTCAATAAGTTGAGGCTTCTTGTCTAAAAGTTGGGATAACACACAGCCAGTGAAGCTTTTGTATTTCACACAAAACTAATATTGTTAGAGTAAACATTAAGGCAGGTGGAGGTGCTGCATCAACATATTAATTACACACCATCTTGGTGCTGATAATAAATGTTCACGTATGGCCTTCTCCCCAGGGAAATGCTGAAATGTGCTACCAAGCAAAGCTCTGAATAATTCAAGGGAGCCCAGTCCCTGCAGGAGGGCTCAGCTGACGTCAAAATTGTGGTGTCCATCTTTCACTTCCACCACTGTCTTCCTTTCTTCTCCTGAGGACTCTGAGCGCCACGTCTCCTTGGGTCTTAAAATGGGTCATGAAAGCCACATCCCAGTGTCAATACCTTGGGGACATTCAGAAGCCTTGACTTAGATGTGTGAGGACTTTTGAGAGGACTGACCATGGTGGGAAGCCTGGCCGCCTCCATTTCTCCTTAATAACTGGCCGATGCCACCACCTGCCTTTTATGATGGTTGTAGGGATTAGACATAATATATTGACTGCCCCTGGAATATGTATTCTCAAGGTTGACATGGTAACTGTGAGAAACGTAAACATGTTTTAGGAGTTCTGGGAGAGAGCAGTCACATCCTTAGAAGCCCTGCTTGGACTCTGAGAAGATCCCTTTGGTGTTCAGTAATTCCCATTAGAGTTCCTCTTATTTGCCCACTGGCCTGGAGAATCATCTGGAATCATTTGAGGTTACCCCAGAGGAGGAAAGGCGACTCCCCAGATACTGTAGATGCTCACTTGAGTAGCAGAGGCTTCCTCTGGGGACATAGGCCTTGGTGGCAGATGTCCCCAATGCATCCTATCCAACAGGCTTTCATAAAGGAAGACTGAACTTGGAAGGACTTGATTACCCTAAATGATACTGTTTGTTTCCTTGTTCCTTCTCTATCTCCCTGCACTAGAATTCTAAGTCCATGACAGTAAGGATCGTGTCTTCCCCACACATGGCAATATTTATTCAGCACCTAGAATGGTGTCTGGCACAGACCTGAATGGCAAGATATATTTGAGTAAATGAATCCAGAATGAAATAATGGGAAATTAAGTCTCAAACTCAGATGTCTACAGAAATCTACAAATTTTGAGTTGGTCTGAGTATAAAATGATAAGGGAACAGATTTTGCCTCTAAGAATGAACTCAAAGAATTTACCATTCTCAAGTGGAAATGGAGGGTTTAAGGGAAAAAAGTGACTAATCGTATTCAAAATGGCCAATGAGTGCCACCAAAATAATTATGGTCTCTCTCTTTCTCTCTCTCTCTTCCATCTGTTCATCCCTGAATCTCTCTCTCTCTCTCTCTCTCTCTCTCTCTTCCATCTGTTCATCCCTGACATTATGCTGGTTGCATTTTCAGTAGAAAAACAAACATGTTAGCAGCCATATATTATAATTGGTATAAGCCAACATGGTATTTATTAAATTAACCAATGGATGTGTTTTGAGTGTCTGCTGTGTGTTAGACACGGAGCTGGGTGAGTGGTTACAATACCAAGTACTACAGCATTCCCAGTGCTTTTCACCCAGCATCATTCTTACCACTGCTAGCACAGTGCAATGCCTGGCACATAGTTGGCCTTTAATAAACATTTGTTTACTGACTAAATGTTTAATAGGAAGAAGGAAATAAAAAAAAATGCTGATTGCTCTTTCCAAATATGTATGTACATGCACACACATCTACACTAATAAAAGAGAAACATGGTAATTAGCGTACGACCGCTACCCTTTTCATTGGCTAATCAGTGAGTATATGCAAATTAACTGTCAGCCAAGATGGCAGCCGGCAGCCAGGCACTGAAGCGAGCAGGGAGGCTTGCTTGCTGCAGATTCCAACGTTCGCCGCCTAACTTGCCAGCCTCTCAACTGCAACTCTAAGCAACTATATACTATGTTGCAAATAAGAAGCTAAACAAAACCCCAGAAAAGGGCTTCCATTCAGCCGGGCTCAGACCTCAACATTGTATCTATGTTTTCAGCAG
>NW_005365229.1:2418708-2452706 GCF_000412655.1 Myotis brandtii | reverse complement strand
CCCCAATCGGCCCTGCTCTGAGCCTGACCAGGGCTGCACTTAGGGATTGGGCGTGCCCTCTACCACCTGGGAGCAGGCCTAAGCCAGCAGGTCGTTATCTCCCGAGGGGTCCCAGACTGCGAGAGGGCACAGGCCGGGCTGGGGGAACCCCCCTCCCCCGCCCCCCGAGTGCACAAATTTTTGTGCACTGGGCCTCTAGTATCTTATAAAATGGCATGTTAGAATATTCCTTTACTTATCATCTGATATGTCTAAACTTAAGAATATTGCTTAAATGTAATATCAAACTATTGTTCCTGAGGTAGAAACATCTTTAGAAAATATTGGTAGACCTTAATAGCTTCAGATGAGCTTTCCAATTTAGTTTACCTGTGTTTTCCATTCCTATAAAAAATTAAGCTTCAATTTCTGGATAAATTAAAATAGCACATTTTAGGTATTTGTGCATTTTGCACACTCCCACCTTTGGTGTCTGCAAACAAGCATCTATAAGGCATTGGCGACAACACTAAAGTAGCTCGTGTTCCACTTTGTGACTTGATGTAACTCTAAGCCAGGGGTGGGCAAACTTTTTGACTCGAGGCCACAATGGGGTTCTTAAACTGGACTGGAGGGCCGGAACAAAAGCATGGATGGAGTGTTTGTGTGAACTAATATAAATTCAAAGTAAACATCATTACATAAAAGGGTACGGTCTTTTTTTTTTAGTTTTATTCATTTCAAACGGGCTGGATCCGGCCCGCGGGCCGTAGTTTGCCCACGGCTGCTCTAAGCTGTGTGTGGCACCCAGATGATTCAGTGTCCAAAAGGGAAAAGTATTCCCCTTAACATGTTACCTCTGAGTTGTTAAAATTTATGGGGAAAATATTGGCGATCAACAATGCTTATCAGAATTAAATGTAAACATGTGCTTATAGCGGTGTTTCTCAAGGTGGATTGTGCACAGGAATCACCTAGGAGATCAGGTTAAAATTCAGATTCTGATTCAGCAAGTCCGGGTTAGGTCCTGGGATTCTGTATTATTTCATTCCCACTCACATGAAAATCCTTTAGTAAGTGATGCATTGTTTATATTATTTCTATTTTATAGCTTGAAAAAATAAAACTCAGTGCAGTGAGAGAACTGATTTGACATTGTACTTCTAGGGAAAAGCAGAGCTGGGATTTGAACCCAGGATTCTGGCTTCAAGCCCATGCTGTTAAGCATTTGTCCACTGCCTGTTGTCATCACTTTAATAGCTGAAGCAAAGTCTTAGGTCTGTCATCACATACTGGCAGACTATCTCTCTATGTCTCTGTGCTAGGGTAAATTTAGAAGATGTTTTCAGTAGCCTCTGCTTGGAATGGCTGGATTGAAATCCTGGAGTTTAAGGTCCGTTGGAACCATCAGTAATTCTTGGACATTTGTTTTCAAGTTAATGCTTCTCATTAATGCTCTGTCACCCTGAGGAGGGTACAGAATCGATCTCTTTAGCTCCCAGTAGCATTAGAAAGGTAAGTAGTCATTACCTGTAGGTCCAGGCTTTGAACAGAACGAGTTTTTATCATTTTTACCAAGTATGCCCTTTATTTGTGCATGAATATTTTTAGAATAATAAAGAAATGTACTGATCTGTTTAGTAATGGGAATGATCTTTCCTTCAGATTACACTGTTGAGCAATTTCTGAACAAAGAATTTTTTCTTTGCAGATGTCACAGAGGTGTCATTTCATAGATGTGTTAGAAAGGGTGGATATAGATTGATGGAGTAAGTTGGTCTTCTATCTCTGATTGGTGCTGCAAAGAATAAAATCCCACCAGTGTCCCCTTTGCATAATCAATAGGAAGTGAGGAAGTCACTCATTTTAACTTGGATGCTAGCTGGCACCGTCCTAATCAGCTCCCATTTTAATCACAGCAGTGGGAGGAAGAAAGACATTCATGGGCCTGCTAATGTGTATGGTACAGAACCATAGCTGTTCAATGGAAATTGCTAGAATGCTACTCTCTTATGCCATTTTAATGGAGCAGCTTTCCATCTCCTAGCATGTCCAGCATTGCCCAGCATCTGTCTCATCCATAAGCAATGCTAATTTTGAGTCAAAATATAGCAAGCTGTAGTACAAGAATATGCAATGAATAAGAATTATAAAATGGAAAGGTAGGGCTAGATGCATCATGAGGAAAAATGCCTTCCCAGGCAATTTAAAGGAACAAAATAATGCAAATGTCTTCTGAATATAGTAAGGATTTGAAGCCATCGGTAAAGAGAGCAAATTGAATGAGTAATATGAAGAATCAGTCCACAATAACAGAATAATGATTTTATGAAGCAGCATAGAAAGAGAAGGGAGAACAGAGAGATCTGAATACCTTTGATAGCTGAGAATGAAATGGAAATATAACAGCTTAACACAGGGAATGGGCAGAAGAGGAAACAAGATCATAAGAGATAACCAATGCTTTTAAGCAAAATGAGAGGAAGAAGTTTAGAAATGTGAAAAATTGTGGCCACAGCAGTTTTAGACAAAGGAAAAGGTGTCATTGGATTCTTGCATTTAGAAACTACCTTTTCATGAATCTGGCCACTTGTTTGAAAGTAATAATTAGTCACACGTGTAATATAAACCAGCATGGATTGTAATGATAAACAGCAGTAATTTAAGTATGAGCAACATGAGAAATAAAAAAAGAAAAGGAAAGGAATCATATAGCAGTTTTCTGATTGTGGCTAAAATGAATTTAACACATATGGGTAAAAAAATAATTTTTACCTATTAGGTGCTCAGTTAATATTGAAAGTGTTTAAAGTGACAAGAGAGTCATTTTGTTATTGCATAAAATGTGCTATTGCAAATGAAGAACATTATACTTTCCACTCTAGAATACATGGGAAACATATTCTTCTAGATGTGGGTCATGCATTTACTTGCCAGGATGATATCACAGGAGGCAGTAAACACTACAGGGATGTGATTTTTTTTCCTTTCCCACCCTCCCTCACTTTCTTTTTTCCCTTCGTAGAATTGCCTAAAAACTACACACTTCATGTTGTGTGTATTCCTGTGTTCAATTCAGATTTACAAAGTACAGGATTAAAAATGACATTTTCTTTATGATGTTCATTAATGAATCCTGGTGTGCCTTTGGACCTTGGAATTAAACTAAAGAAGGTGCAGTTAATAAAGAAATTGGTATTTTTCAGGTGAAGTCTAATTTAGAATAGTCAAGTGGAAATACCTCCAATGGTTTATCATTGGAGGAAAGAGTTCCGCTATTTGTTTTTTGTTTTTTTAATGGAAAATCCAATTACTTGTGGTTTTTTTTCTGGTGGGAGGTAGTACTGAAAACTTCCCAGAAATTAAAATTTCTCATTAATTCAGTCTCAAAGAGACACATTCAAACATTAAAGCCAGCCTATTAATAGGAATGTTTTTGGGGTTTTGGTCAAGATATGTGCATAGGTAAATGCAGTACTTGAATCCTCTCATCATGACATCAAAATTACAACTAAACTACAGAACAATCTTCATTCAGAAATGCCTGGAATGTAGCTGAACAGAAATCCTACAACTAAGGATATAAAGAAGAGGGCATATCGAGACTGACAGGAGAGGTGGAGATCCAGAAGAGGCTAATCCCATAACCAGGTGTGGTGGGTAAAAATCAGGAGGAATATCACAGCTGCAGAAGTCCCCCCTGAGGAAAGAAGGGTCTCAGCCCCACACCAGGCACCCCAGACCAGGATTTCAGTGCCAGGAAGAGAAGTCCCCATAACTTCTGGCTGTAAAAATCAGTGGGGATTGTGGCTGAGTGAGATGGAGGAGTGCTAGAATCCCAGGCAGTTCCTCTTTTTTTGTTTTTAAATCCTCACCCGAGGATTATATTTTTTCCATTTATTTTTAGAGAGAGTGAAAGAGAGAGGGAAAGACAGAGAGAAGTATCAATGTGAGAGAAACATATCAATTGGTTGCCTCCTGCTCACCCTGACCGGGGCCTGGGCTGGGGAGGAGCCTGCACTGGTGGTATGTGCTCTTGACCCAAATTGAACCCAGAACCCTTTGGTCCACAGGCCAACACTCTATCTACTGAGCCAAACCAACTAGGGCCCAGGCAGTTCCTCTTAAAGAGCCCGTGCATGGACTTACTCTTACTCTGACTTACTGGCTTTGAACTTCAGGGCTGGGACAGCAGCTCCAAAGGCACAAGGGACATACTAGGAGGAATGCCATTGTTTGCCATCAAGACAATAGTTAGAGGGGCAGCTTTCTGTCAGAAGTACTGGCAGAGGCCATTGTTCTTTGCTGAGCACCCCCCCCTCGCACCCTCCCACTCCACCCTCGAGCAAGCAGGTGGGTGCCATATCTGAGTCTTCATCATCGTGGCTAACACAGCCCCCCACCTTGCTGTAATTTTCTGAGATCCTGCCCCACCCAATTTGTGGGCCCACCCAAGCCCTTTCCAGTGTCTTTTCCAAACAAAGCTCCTGTCTTGGCTCATGCTTCAGACTTTCCTAAAATCTCTCAAACATGGAGCATCTGACCTCAGCATGTGGCCCAGCACTAGTGGAAGCCAGCCTCTGTTTACAGCTTAGCCCCTTCTGGTCACCTCCTATGGAGCACAAGTATCAACCATCTACAGATTGCCTGTAGCGCATGTTGGATGGCCTTGGGCAAAGCACAGTTAGCAGCTGACCTTGGTCTGAAACTCCTAATAGACTGCAGAGCCAGAGTACCTGGTGGACATCTTCAGTCCATGTCAAAATCACTCAACCACCTCTACAAGTGACACACCCAAGGGGTGAATTCAGCATGCTGAGAGTCCCACTGAAGTAAGTCCTTCTCTGTGGGTCAGTCCCTGCAGAGCTGATCCTCCTTAGTGGTTGCCGCCAGTCTTCACAGCCAATGAGCCCAGAGGTAAATCCCTCCCACTGAGGTACCAACAGTAATCAAGGCTCAAATACAACAGGAGGGTGAACACAGCCCACATGGTGGGGGGAGGGGCACACCTGGAGTGCTCAGTTTGGGTAACTGGGAAGGTTGTGTTGCTGGACCTTACAGGACATCTACTACATAAGCCATTCAGCCAAGCTCTACCTAATACAGTGATGGCGAACCTATGACACCAGTGTCAGAGGTGACACATGCACTCATTTTTTTGGTTGATTTTTCTTTGTTAAATGGCATTTAAATATATAAAATAAATATAAAAAATATGTCTTTGTTTTACTATGGTTGCAAATATCAAAAAATTTCTATATGTGACACGGCACCAGAGTTAAGTTAGGGTTTTTCAAAATGCTGGCACGCCGAGCTCAAAAGGTTCGCCATCACTGACCTAATACATAGAAACAAGCACAGGGAGGCAGTCAAGATGAGGAAAGAAAGAACCATATCCCAAATGAAAGAACAGAACAAAACTCCAGGAAAAAACCTAAACAAAATAGAGATAAGAAATCTACCAGATGCAGAGTTCAAAATACTAGTCAGATGGTCAATGAAATTAGTGTGAGAGTAGATGAACTCAGTGATAACTTCAACAAAGAGATAGGAAACGTAAAAATGGAAATAGAAAACATTTTAAAAAAGTCAGAAATCCAAAATACATGAACTGAAGAATACATTATAGGGAATCAACAGTGGAGTAGATGAAGTGGAGGATCAAATCAGCAATCTTGAAAATAAAGAAGCAGAAAACACCCAATCAGAACAGAAAAGAGAATCCAAAAAATGAGGATAGTATAAGGATTCTGTGAGACAATTTCAAGCATACTAACATTCACACCATGGGGGTGCCAGAAGGAGAAAAGAGAGAGCAAGGAATTGAAAACCTATGTGAAAAATAATGCCAGAAAACCCTAAGCTGGTGAAGGAAACAGACATGAAGTTGAGTAAGCATAGAGGGTCCCAAACAAGATGAACCCAAAGAGGTCCACACCAAGACCCGTTATAATTAAAATGTCATAGGTTAAAGACAAAGAGAAAATCTTAAAAAGTAGCAAGAGAAAATCAGTTATCTACAAGGGAGCTGTGGAAAAGACTTTCAGCTGATTTCTTTACAGAAACTTTGCAGGCCAGAAGTGATCGGCAAGAAATATTCAAAGTGATGAAAAGCAAGAACCTACAACCAAGATTCCTACTCAGCAAAGCTATCATTTAGAAGACAGATAACGAGCTTCTTAGGCAAGAAAAAGCTAAAGAAGTTCATCACTACCAAACCAGTATTACAAGAAATGTTAAAGGGTCGTTTGTAAGAAGAAAACAAAGATTAAAAAATATGATTAAGAAAATTACAATAAATATATATCTATCAACAGTTACTCACAAATGTATTGAATGCTCCAATAGAAAGATATGTGGAGGGTGAATGGATAACAAAACAAGACCCTAAGGGTAAAGGAAAACACTTCAGTGTATAAAATGAAGATACAATGTTTGCCTTTCACTCTAAATAGTTAAACCAGGGATCAAAACTCAAATGCCTATAAGGGTCCAAACAGGTAACATCTTTGAGTGAAGTGGCTAGAGGCAATAGAGATGGGTGGGGACTTGGGAGAGCACAGTCTCTCTAATGGGAGAGCATCAGTTACTCAGCTCATTGGAATTTTGCCTGGAGAAATATGGTCTCAGTAAGGTTGGATGTTTTGGTTTATCAAGAGTCATAATTATAGATATTTAATGTTGATTTTTAAGTGATGGCAATTTTTTTCATAAATTTGTATAAATGGTGAGTGGTTCAAGCATGTGGGCTACTTAGAACCCCTGACTTCCAGCTTACGGAGTCTGATTTAGACCAAGTAGGCTTAGCTCAGAATGTCTGTAAAACGTGCAAAACGAAATATGAATGTGCCTGCTTGTAGATTAACTCTAATCTCCCTGCAATTATTTAGAGCCTCCTCCATGCTAAGCACTGTCTGATATGATGCAGAGGCTATAAAATTAGCTAGACAGGGTGGGGAATTCTTAGGTTAATACATGTTTGGAAAATGGTGTTTTGGCAATTGACGCATAAATACCAGATTGTCCTTTTGGATAGCTCTCTATTATGGTGTGTATTTCCAGAAATGTTCCTCTTATTTTGAGTCCCTGATGGGGAAAATAACTAGCATCAACACGATGAATTTAAATAGGAGGATGAGCTCCGTGTCAGTTTCTTCCCAAACCCCCACCACCTCCACCACCACCATCTAATTACTGGATTATACTTGTGCATTTTCATGCTGGTTTTGGCTTCTACTTGTTTTCAGCATGACCGTGCCCCCCTCCCTCTCTCTCTTTCTCTCCCCCCACCACCCCCGCCCCTACCCCCAGCTCCATTTGTGGCAGAAAGCTCTTAAGTGAGTCTTTACACTGGAGGTTTGTATGCTCAGCCTGTCAGCCTGTGGATCGTGTGCTATTACTGAGTTTTATCCTCTGAGTACATAGCCTGTAGTTGGGTTTGAATATTAAGTGTCAAACTCCAATGCACTGGTGAGAGATTTGCAGCAACCAGCAGGCCCCTTCCGCATCCCTGGGAGCTGCTGGGCACTCTCTTTATTGATAAGCGGTCTCATTTCACACATGTCAGATTACTGGGATGAAGCTGCTGATACAGTGTGTGGTGCTGAAGGTGCCGTTCCCTGCAGCTGGCCTCTTTCCTGCAATGAGGTGGGGACGGGGACACCTACTCGGGAGGGAAACGTGCAGAGCAGGCTGTTCACCAATGTGAAGGTTACTTCAGAGAGCCCTGGGAGTGTTTTGTCAGTTTTGTTTGCAAAGAGATAGGGAGTGAAGGATTACGATTCTTGGCGCCGATAATGTCCCCTGGGCCCAAGCTAATCCAGCAGGACACCAGATGTAACATGGTCATTTTATTCTCACATTTCTGTATGGTTATCATGGAGGGCAGGGACGGGATGGAAAGGCTCAGGCGATAATCATCAGGCAGCATCGTCCCCTTCACAAAGCAGTCAGAGCCCTAGCTCTGCACACGCTCAGCCATAGCAGCAGCCATTCTTTACAACAAACACTTATTGAGCACCTTCTGTGTGCGAGGCTCCTTTCCGGATGCCATGGGCACGGCTGTGAAGGTACCTGGCTCCGCAGAGATCCCATCCACGAGCCTCATCATCCATGAACTCATTCATTCAACGAACACCGGTTGTTACCTGGTGCCAAGTTCAGTGCTGGGCATTCAAGAAAGAGGGTCAAAGTTTTTGGCTCTGGAAACAGAATCCTGGCTTATTACTAAAACCCGGGTAACGTTTTCCTCAATGCCTCACTTTGCTTATCTGGAAAGTGGCTATTAAAGCAGTTCCCTCCTCCTAGACCCACCATGATGATTGCATTAGGGGTGGGGTGATATTTAAAGAACACTTAGCACATTGCATAGCTCTAAATGCTAGTGACTAGATTGCCATAAGCTTACTGTTCAGAGGGAGGCCACGAATGGGGGGGCCTCTGGGAGAGCAGAGAGGGATCACCCACTGCCCCACTGTCAGATGCTGGCTTAGTTACACCCTCACTGAGGCTGGGCGGCACCCAGGGAGGCCAAGGAGGCCTAGGAGGCCTCAACCCCATAGTGGGGTCCACAAGAAAGGATTCAAGAGCGGATATATAAATATTTAACAAAGCACAGTAAATTGATTAAAGCTAAAGTATTCACTCAAGAAGTGAGAGTGGGTAACCTCAGAGAATGAGATGCCCGGATGGGGTCTGGGTGGAAGGTTTTTATTGAAGGGGAGGGGTAGAGCTTGAGGCCTTTGTTCCCTGTTCTAACTTTGCTGCTGCATCACCACTGACTGGTGACCTTGCCATGACGGTGACCTTGGGCATAATTACAAAACTCGGAACCTTGGTTTCTTCATCTGTAAACACGAGAATGATTAAATTAGTGTTTATTAGCCCAGTTCAGCTGCTCGGCATGCGCAGTATGTGCCATGGCCTGTTATTTTCCATCACGTTGATGGCAGTGATGCTGCTCATGCCCTGAGGAAGCCCCCCGAGCTCCCCAGGTGCCTCCCATTACGCTGCACCCCAGGTAAACAGCACATCCCTGAGATGTAGAAAACAATTGTCAATTTATTTGACAAATTTTTGTTTTTCAGGTTTTCAGAATAATCAGAGTGTAACAGCTGGTGAGGCTTGATGATTTCTTTTCAAATCGCGTTGAATGCAGCTGCAAAGTGTCTGAACTTGGCCCCTCGCTAAGCAGATCCTAATGGGTTCAGATGACGTTGTGCATGCATGTGGCTCACCGAGACCTTCCTTCTGGCTTGGCAACGGTGCTTATTAAAAGTAAAAATACCCTGAGTGTTCATAGACCAAGCACGGTTCAAGAACGGCAAGCCGTCTCTAGAGATTTCCCAAAGCTAAACTATTTTAATGAAACACGTCATGGAGCACTCACATAGTCGTTGGGTGCAAATGCAGTCCGATATTTAAATGGATCACCTTGACCTTTGGGTGTTACTGGAAAAATTGGGATTACAATCTGTTTGGGTTTATGGGTGACCTGGCATTCCCCACACAGTAAGTTGGAGCTTAAGAGCCCAAAGGGATTGTGCTGGCAAGACACAATATAGCACTGGCAGTAATGGATGGAGGAGAATATGGGGAATTTGACCCAGTTCCCTGTGTTGTCTTGGCCCTAATCTCTGGCACACCTGTCTTTGTGCCCAGGTAAGGAGATTTGGAACAAAATCAGCCTGGGCACTGGTGTAGACGGTAGTAGCTTCAAATGGGAGGGTCAGGTTGAGAGATAAAAACAGGAAGAAGATGTGCAAGTGCCTGATGCGTTTGACATCCCCAGGGACAGGGACGTGTCTGAATGTGCTGGCCCATTTCCTCTTTTCTCTTCAGGGTATCTTCCTTTGGAGATGATAAACTAACATTAAGTGGCTACAATTACCCAGGAAGACTAGAGACTCTAAATACATTATTCCTCAAAACAACCCTCTTGAGATGAGTGGTATGACTATGATACCATTGGTCAGATGTAGAAATTGAGGCTCAGAGTCACAAAGCCAGCACAAATGGGAAAGAGCAAATAAGCAACCAGATACTGAGCCTTCAGAGACTGCATTTTCAATGGTTTCCCAAGCCTCTATGTCCATCTCTCACCTTCAGTCCATTTTCTTCCCTGTGGCCAATTATTCTCCTAAAATACAGGTCAGAACATGTCATTTCTTTTCTCAGACATCCTTCACGGATGCTTAATGACTACTGGCCAAAGCCTGAACTCAGTTATTTCCAGTGGCTCAGAGCATCGCCTTTGGAGTCTGATGGGTCTCATTCAGGTGTCTTTCGGCCAGCCGTCTCTCTGAGCTCTGTTCCCTCAGCTATATAAAGCTGGATTAACAACACCTACTTCACAGAACTATTGGGGAGGCTCAGATCTTGGTTAGTCTATGTAAAGCACTGAGCACAATGTATTCCTTACATCCGTGCTGTCATTGGGAATGGCCCATGAAGCTCCTCCGTCTGGTGTAATCTTTTCCTGATCATTCCCCTCAATAAACTCCCTACATTCTGCTTCCCAAAGATCGCTCAGGGTTCCCCGATAGGCCATGGAGTTTCCCGGTGACCTGGCATTGGGTTTATGGGTGACCTGGCATTCCTCCTGCTTAGCCACATTTTTTCTTTAAGCATCAATTCATCCAATTCTTCATGTTCCCCTTTTCTGATTGTTGAACAAACAAAATCTAATTATTTTCCAGGAGTCATCTCACTTTATTCCACCCCAACCCTTCCCCCAAGGCAGACTGTGCCCACTCAGGTTTTCTGCTTGGAACCTGGTTTTATGGTTGCTTCCGATCAGCTCTTATTAATGTGAGCTCATTAAGAAATTGGAGTGTTGCATTCATCTCTGAATCCCAAACTACCTGGCACCATGCTTTGATGGTTTTCACAAAGTGGGAGCTCAAAAAAACATCACATGGATTAATGAGTGGATGCACACATTAAAATGAGCCAAAGTAACTTGCATTATGTTCCTTTTAAAAAACATTTACTTTCTCTGAATTGTTACTGAAAAAAATCCTTGAGGATTGAAAACAGAACCTGGGACTATGGAATGTAGACTTTTTTCCTTTTGCTTCTTTAATTTAAGTTGTAGACTTATAAAGATGTCTGCATATTTCAAATCTGAAAGAAATTATGCACATCCAGACTCTAAACCAGCCGTGGGCAAACTACGGCCCGCGGGCTGGATCCAGCCCGTTTGAAATGAATAAAACTAAAAAAAAAAAAAAAGACCGTACCCTTTTATGTAATGATGTTTACTTTGAATTTATATTAGTTCACACAAACACTCCATCCATGCTTTTGTTCCGGCCCTCCGGTCCAGTTTAAGAACCCATTGTGGCCTCGAGTCAAAAAGTTTGCCCACCCCTGCTCTAAACACATGCCAAAGAGCTCAGAGTTTCATATTCATGAGTTCTGTATTTTTGATGGGTATCACATGTTATCAAAGGATGTAGACCATGGGTGGAAATTGAGTTTTTTTTGTTTTGTTTTGTTTTGTTTTTGTTTTTTCAATTGCCTGGGTAGGGGTTTGCTTTAGGATTAAGGACTATTTTCTTATTAAGTGACGTGGTCCTATTAAAGTAAGTATCTTTATTAACATGTTACTTTTATAATCTTTGTAAAGGGTTGAAGCATTTTTGGGTAAGGGGAGCATTATGAGATTTAGTTTCCTGAGAAGTGAGTAAATGTAACTCATAAATATTTTTCAATAAAGAAATATTACAGAGAACGTTTAGAAGAATGCCTGGAACTTAGTAAATACTCAGTAAATTCCAGTGTCTACTCCATCTGGGAAACAAAAATAAAGCTTTGAATACGAGAAGTTGCTAACACTTATTAAAGAGTTATATGCAAGCATTTTGTTAAGCATTTTACATGCATTATTTCATTTAACCCTCAGAGCGGTTCTGTGGTGTAGGTACTGCTAACCCCTTGCCAGAGGAAGATTCTGAAGTTCAGAGAGGCCCACACGTGTCTGAGTCAAACATAGAGAAAACCTAAACCAAGTTTTACTTACTGTAGGTCTTGAGTTCTTACCATTGTATGCTTTGTCTCTCATGACAACACCAGAGTAGCATGATTTTTGTCTCAAAACTTCCTGTATTTCTTGTGGCTACGTCTATAACAGTGAGTACTTACTTGAAATCATGTATAAAGAAAATACCAACCAAAGCATGTTTGGATGAGGTCCCACACTGAACACATAACTTTTGATGGTTACCTGATGTGGCCCTTGGAAATTTTAGCACATTTTTCATTACTTGGGTCTAGTTTTATGAATTTTGTTTCTCCCACATGGAGATGCTGAGTGCTGTATTGATCCACCTTTCTGCCAAGCTATCTTTCCTTCCTTTTATTGTCTTTGTTTTTCTGGAAAATTGTACCAAATGGCTTGGTGGGTCTTTGCTGAACGTGAAGGATTCACTATGAGGAATTTTCTTTTGCCTCCTGAAATATATTGCATTTCTTTTGAAATTAGACATTTGCTTGTGACTGGATGGATGATATCTATTTTTGCTTAATTTTTAAGGAGGCATTGTTTAGTGGACGTTTCATACCAAGAGGCACACAGTATATTCTGTCTCGGCCTTGACTCCTGTTGAAACTTGTACACACACTTTTGGGGTGTCTTTGGCTATTGCTGTCATTGATTTTCCTTCTTATGAGAATGCATACAACGCAGATCATCTAGAGAAATTAAAAGGTCAGTTCAAAACAAGAAGTTCCAGTTCCTTCCTTGTGCAACTGAGGAAACTGAATAACAGAGAGAGTTGAGTAACCTAATTGAGGCCAAACATTTAATGGCGAGAATGGGGTTAAAATCCATACCCCCATTAGTGACTATTTAGGAAACTATTTTTCAAGTCTTATATTTTTCAGAATACTGAATTTTTATATGCAAAGAATGTGGCAATGCATCTTTGAAAAGTACCCTTGGCAACTAGGAAAATAAAATGGTATTATCAGCAGAGGCATGTCCTATGTTTTATATAGAGGTCTCTCCCATACTTGGGGGGCGACCCAGCCCCTGTGATTCTGTTGGCATCTGATGCTTATGGTTTTTATACATAAAGATAACTGCACCGAGCTTGCCTTGATAGTTTTACCATTTCCTTGAGATTACATTCTTGAGATGATGAGACCAACTTGAATTTTCAGTGTAGTCATGAGACCTTTCTTAGGTTGAAATGAATTCTGATAAGCTGATTATCTCTCTGAAGAAAATATGATGTCCACATTTCATAGCTTAGTTCCTATCATTTTAGTGTCATTTTTATTCTGAGACATCTTCCCTGGTCTGAATTAAATAAGGTAATAAGGAGCTCTGGAGTCCAAGACATATTAAATAGATTTTTTTTTTAAAGAATTGAGAGCTACAGGGTAGAGGATGGGCTTTTTTATGGTACATTTTCATTCTCCGTGTTGAAGTAGACGCTGCTAGCTAGTTTCCTTTGCTTTATAGAGCAATGAGTTATGAAGCTAAAATACAAAGTGTTCTCCATGGTGTACATAAAGCAGCAACCTGAGCAAATACATCACACTATGTACTGAGGGTTTTGATTTTTTTTCTTTCCTTTCCTGTTGTTTTTGTGGTTTTTTTTTGTCTGTTTTCTTCCCTTCTCCACTATAGTCTGGCTTATGCTGGTGTGTATTGTTGACACATTCATCTTGGTAATAGAAATGGAAAGCTACTTTTCATTGAGAAATAGATTCAAAGCAAAAGATGACTAATGAATGAGAGCTTCATGCGTTCCCAGTGACGCGCTTTGCCTCCCGGCTCTATAAATCTGTCTGTCTCTCAACCGCTGGTGTATCCATTCTCCGTTTCACTTTGATGGAACTGGTTGGTTTAGCCTCCAGCTGACTAGGGGTCATGGCAGGAGGACAGCTAGAATTGTGGGGAAGATCCACCCTCTGTACCCTGTGCCCGATAAGCAGAGCCCAAGAGCTCTTAGCAGTGCTCGCTGTTCAGGGGAGCAGATTGTGACTTAGAACCACTGTGTCTGAGAGATCTCCTTTTGTGAGCCTGTTGCCCGTCCCTGCACTATTTTTCTCTCCAATGACAAAGATCAACAGATGTGGGATACCTGCCACGTGAATTGCTTGGGTCGGGATGATCCATTATGTAGACACGTTCCCTATGTGTGAGAACAGATCGTGGCATTATGCTACATCTAAACTTCTCGTATGTGAAAGCACATTGTTGCCTCTGCTAGGTCACCTTCTCCAGGACGTCACAAGCACACAAGCTAGTGATGTCTACCTGCAATGGGAACATCCTCTTTGAGAGTCAACATAGTGTCATCTACTCACCAGTCAGATCAGGGTTCAAGTTTTAGTTTCTCTGTGGGAACTCGCACAAATACTTAACCATTCTGAGTATCATGCTTTATCTGAACGTTCGATAATGATACCCACAGCATAGGGGCTCAATGAGAATTCAGTGGAATGCTGTGTGCAAATTGTTTATCATGGTGTTGACACAGAGTAAGCATTGGATGCTTATTATTATTTTATTATGTTATTATTATGTGTCTGTTATTGTTGCTGTCTTATGTACACTCACATATATATGTCCCTATATGCCCCAAATAGATACTGAGTTCCTTTAAGTCACTATGTCCATTACTTTGTTATTTTTAAGATCATCGTTAACTTAGGAGGACTTGGATATGATTAAATTAGGTGCAACTGAACACCCACTGTAGATGTACCCTAAGCCTGTTTCCTGTGTTATCTCATTTAGTCATTGTCAGAATCTGCTAAGAGTAATTTTTATTTCCACCTAATACATGCAACAACTGAGGCCCAGAGATATAAAATAACTGACTCAAGGTCACACAGCTAGGAAGTGCTGAAGCCAGGATTTGTACCCAGGTGGGTACAACCCCCAAGGTCAAAGGTCTTCCTTCACACATAAACTCATCTCTTCAAATATTGTCATGGGTCCTCTCACAGACCTGTGAGAAGCTGGATGGGGAATGGAAGTTGTGCTTAAAGAAAGAGTGTTCAGAGCAGGATTTTAGTGATGAATACCTGCGTCACAGGTGGAGACCCTTGGGATGCCAGAAGAAAACGTGGTTTCATTCCAGAATTATTCACTCATTCATGTATTCATTCAGCAAATACTTAATGAGCACCGTTTTTGTGCCTGATACCATGTTAGGTGCAAAGCATTCAGTGGAGAACAAAACTCTCCCTGTCTGAGTCCTCATGGAATGTTCCGTCCAGCCAGAGAGGCAGAGCCTATCACAGTGTTGGCGAACCTTTTGAGCTCGGCGTGTCAGCATTTTGAAAAACCCTAACTTAACTCTGGTGCCGTGTCACATATAGAAATTTTTTGATATTTGCAACCATAGTAAAAGACTTACATTTTTGATATTTATTTTATATATTTAAATGCCATTTAACAAAGAAAAATCAACCAAAAAAATGAGTTCGCGTGTCACCTCTGACATGTGTGTCATAGGTTCGCCATCACTGGCCTATCAGGTGGTTGTGTTCTCCTGTGCACTTGGAGCTGAGATAAATGCAATGAGATCAGAGCCGGTCCTATATTTGCTCAGAGCAGGATCCTGGAGGCTTTGCTAAGGAAGGGACATTTGAGCTGAGAGTTGAAACCACATGGGGTGGAAACCATGGGGGTCTATCTTCTCTTCAGGCTCTGCTCCTGGGGTCTGGCAAGTCCAATCACAGGTGACACTGAGCCTCCCCGTTATCATCTTTCCTGCATCTGAAGGCACAGAGCTCCCCGTGTCAGATTTCTGCAGAGTTGGTTCTCTCTTTCCACACCAGGTTTTTTATGTGGGAAGTTGTGTGGTTTCAGGATGCCTGAGATCCTTTGGTCTCCTTAATACCAAGAGTGGGCCAGGCCAGCTGCAGGCACGGATGGGTTTAGGGAAACTCAGTTCATGTGACCACAGGAACATTTGCTGAGAAGCCTCATTCGTCTTGTTGGAAAGAACTCACTGGCCATTTCTATGACAAGAAGAAGCGCTTTCGCCTTTGAAGCAATTTTGTGCGATGCCAATGATCAGTCAGGAGTTCCTCTCCTTTTCTGCCAGTGTTTTATTGTTCAGCCTAAGAATCTGTCTGCAGGAACTAAATATCTTCTCCTGCTCTGATTTACTTCGCCCTGATCCATGGTACCTCTAAGGAAACGTCACGGGCCACAGGAAATCCCCCTCTTTCAGCATTGGAAAGGGGGAATTCTTTAGGTTCCTGGTGGGATTGGTCAAGAAACTATTTTCAGGGAAGCCGTTATGTGAAGGTGGTGCTCACACTTTCTCTTCCTGCTAGAAATGAGCCTCAGGGCCCCACCAAAGAAGCCAAACTAGACAGCACCTCTCTTTTAAAGATGGGTACACAGGACACTGGGTAAAATGGGATGTCTAGGGCCACAGGGAACTGGATTTGGATCCTGGCTTTGCTGATTACTAATACTAAGACCTGGGGCAGGTTCTTTAGATTCTTATATACCTAGTTCATCATCATCAAAAGGGGAAGGATGGATGTTGTGCCTGGAGGGAATCCTATATAATAAAAGGCTAATATGCAAATCGACCAAACAAAGGAATGACCGGTTGCTATGACACACACTGACCACCAGGGGGCAGAGGCTCAATGCAGGAGCTGCCCCCTGGTGGTCAGTGAACTCCCACAGAGGGAGCACTGCTCAGCCAGAGCCCTGAGCCAAGTTCAAGGGCCAACTAGTGCATGAATTTTGTGCACCGAGCCTCAGTGAACTCCCACAGAGGGAGCACCGCTCAGCCAGAGCCCTGAGCCAAGTTCACGGCCTACTAGTGCATGAATTTTGTGCACCGGGCGTCTAGTTTTGTAAATAAAATGCCTGGTACATGACAAATGCTTAGTGTTGGATAATGATCACAATTGTTATTATTTATTTATTTATATCTCTGTGAACTTCTGTGCCAGCCTTTATATCAGGGGGCAGGCAGAAAACTCTTTCTATCAAGGGCCAAGCAGTAAATATTTTTTGGTTTGTGAGCCATGGAATGTCACAACTGCTCATCTGTATTGTAGTATGGATGATACACAGGTGAATGAGCATGGCCATGTCTCAATAAAACTTTATTCGCAAAACCAGGCCATGGGTTGGATTTGGCCCATGGCTCAGAGTTTGCCCCTGATCCACGTGGCGATCTGCTTTGGCACAGTTGCCTGGGCTTGAGCAACCTGCTCGTGTGGTCATGGGTAAGTCACCAAAACATATGCCGTAATGAACAAACCCCACCAGAGCTAGGATCAGCCAATAGGGCACTGTCTTGGGAAAACACACCAGTATCTTGTGCCCATCCTCTGTGTCTGGGGTTCAGCAGGGCATTGGGAGGTGTGGATAACAGACAGGAATGTGGTCTGGAACCCAGGGGTCAAGTTGGGCATGCTCTCTGCCCTTCACTGTGTGGGTTCCTGAGAGACAGTTTTTTTGACTCTGAAGCATATTTCAAGTGCCTAAACTGGGCCCAGCCACAGGGACATCTCCTGTCTGGTTACATGAGAAGAACTTGATGGTATTTGCCAGCTGTGAACACATACCTCCTTCCCTCACTCTACACCCAGAGAGTTTTACATTCATAGAGATGGAAATAATCAGGTCTCGTGTGTATATTTCCCTTCACAGAGCTACTATCACATGCTTTGAATTCCATGTCCTGTCTTATGTACTTGGTGGGAAAAAAATAATATAAATACACTTTGAAATTTCCCTAGAGTTCAGCTTCCCTGTTCAGACTGAGTCAAGCTAAAGTTTGGAGTAGAATAAAAAGAGCCTCGTTGCCTTCCACACACCCTGTTATCTCTGGTGGGTTCAAATGCAATTTCTCCGAGAAGGCCCTGGTGCCTTTGCTCCTTCTGGCCTTGAATCTGAGAGGCTCAGGATTTCTTTGGAGTACACACAGCCACCTTCTTTTGACAGACAGTGCGAATTAAAAGATCCGGTACGGCCCAGGAACTGGGGACCCAAACTTGGCCCTTGGGTTTTCATTTACGGTTAGGCACTGCAGACACAATTACTGCTGACAGGGACACAGAGGCTGGTGGCAGAGTGCGGTGACAGGAGGCTCATGCCAACCCGTAATTGGGAGGATTATTTTTAATCAGAACATACCCTACAGCACAAACATTAGAAATCTCCTATAAGGCCAAGACAGGAAATTAAACACACCAACAATAAACCTCAGAGTGGGGTGGTGGCGTATGGAGTGTAATATCATTAGTCTCTCCAAGGTCCCTGGAGCTTTGAGGAGAGTTTTGCTTCCTGAGGGAGGGAGCCTGGGGAGGATCTTTCCATGGAAAAAGCACAGATACTGTACCTTGCTGGAGAGCTGAGTAGAGCTAAAGAAATGCAGCAGGCAGGCTAATGGATGCTTATTGCAATGAAACAGCCGACAGGTCAAAGAGAAGCTTTGGAGTAGGGGCTGCAACTGTATTTCATCAGTAAGGGTCTTTATTACAGAAATCTTAAATGATTTCTGAAAAATCATATACCTATTATGTGCCAGGGGTTGTGTTGGCTGTTGGTATGCCTGGGCTCTTCTGTCTCAGTTATCTGGATAATTTTATTTGACAAAATTTTGCAAAGCACTCTGGGGCTTTATTAGAAGGACTGTTGTTGACCAAGTAGGCACTGTTGTTGGACATGGGGCATGATAAACATGTATTGAGGAAAAATGCCAGGTGGTTATGCTGTGAAATCTTCACACCTCACTCCTGAGGTCACACTCCATCGCTGAGAAAACGGAGGCCCAGCAGGTGGTTATGCTGTGAAATCTTCACACCTCACTCCTGAGAAGGTCACACTCCATCGCCGAGAAAACGGAGGCCCAGCAATTTGCCCGAAGTCACACAGCTAAATGAACGGGAGCGCTGGGTTTGAACCCAAGACGGTGTGCAAAATGCATGCGTCACTCATGAATAAGATGAAGCATAGCCTGGGCTCTAGGGTGCTGCCCGTCCAATGGAGAGGACGGACATAGAGACAGAGGTCTGTGAGAGGGGGACACTCAGACACACTAATGCATAGCTGAGCTTGGGGAAGTGTGATCCTCACTGTGCTTGTGGGGCTTAGCGAGGGGTCAACGAGGGCTTCCCAGTGACGCAAAGAATAGGTACATGTTTGCCAGACAGACAAAGAAGTGACAGAGTCCCAGGCATGGGTACCAGCTGGTGCAATCATGTGCTGCTATCAGAGAGCCTGGGGCATTCAGTGTGAGTTTAGAACTCTTGGCGCATAGTTTTGGTTCTTGCTCAGCTCCATCACTTACCTTCAACCAATATGGGGGAAGGGAGGAACAGAGAAAATATTTTAGGAATACTGAAGCCAGAGACCAGGCATCTGATGTGGGATTGGGTGGGATGCTAAGAAATGATGTGGGAGACTGGACTCAGAGTCTCCCAGGCCTCCCTTGGGGGACGGTGCCCCCAGCAAATCCAGGGACACTTGCATGGCCAGGTGCCGCTGATCTGATTATCCAGCTGCAGTGGTGGCCGCTGGGCAGCAGCCCTGTGTTCTGTGCTGAGAGTCCCTGGATTCCCTTGGGGAGGGTCTCTATCTTCAAACTAAGGGGGCTGCATGCCCTTCCCACCCTGGCTCTCCCACCCCAGGTGATCGCACCAGCCTATGCACACTCACCATGCCACATGGCATGGAACACGCCCACATTTAATGGCTGCATCACCCTGTGCTGATGCGGCCTCAGGCCCCTTTCAAGGACAGTTAGACTCCAGACCCCAGGATAAGGCCAGGGGCTGCTGGGCAGCTTGGAGAGAGTGTGTCCCATCACAGTCATCGATGGGGTCAAGACACAGGTGGCTTTTCTGGATGCAGGGCGGGTAGAGAAACCTCCCCCCACCCCCACCCCAAATGGGTGAGATGCCACCTTTGAGACCAGGGTCCTACTTGCAGCTCTTTTTTTTTGACAATAAACAGAAGCCCACTCAAAACAGCTCAAATAGTGGGGATATTTATCACCCGGCACAGGGGAGAGTCACAGCACTGAGAGTGAGAGGCAGGAGGTGCACTGAGTCCCATGAGGGACTGGCATCTTGAGCTACCAAGTGATCAGGGAACAATGTGGTCCCCAACCCCCTGGGAAACCTCCCTTCCCCATGGTCCCTCCACTCTTGCCTCTGCTCTCTACACTGTTCTTCTTGATCCGAAGCCTGCCTTCTGTTTCTCTCCATGAACATATGGCAGAGAATGGGGACCCCACAATCACTGAATTCTCAGTTTTAGGAACTTAACAGTGCCTTCCAAGTTCCTGGGAGAAATGGAACAGAGAGGGTTCCATCCCTGCTCCACGCTGCCCTAACATAGCCAGGATTGAGTACCTCAGACATGGTCTCTGGGATGACAAGGAAGAGGGGCTAGAGAGGGGCAGCTCTCAGAGGGGCCTCATAGTCACCCCAGAGTGCCTAAAGTTAGCAATGAGGCCAGTAAGCCTCCCTTCCCTCCTCCCTTTCTTTCTCTCTCCTCTCCCCTCTCCTTCCTCCCTTCCATCTTTCCTTCCTTTGGCAAATATTTATCAAATGCCTCCCATGTCCACAGCAATGTGGTCAGAGCTAGAGTTAGCCCCTGCCCCCAGAGCTAACACACTGGTGAAACAGGCAGACTTTGACAAAATCATTTAATTGACTAGTAAATGATAGCTGTGAGATGCACTCAGCAGGAAGGATAATGGGCACTTGAGACCAGGAGTAGGGTTTTCATCCTGAAGTAAGGATAGATGTGAGTTTACTGGGGATAAGACCATCCCAGGTCAGAGATACAGCCTGTGCAACTCCCCTGTGGTAGGTGGGGAGCATAGGGTGACCCAGAAACGCAAGGTCCCTGGGGCTGGTACACAAGGGGTCTGGAGAGCGGGGGTGCCTGCTCACTAGTCCTATACAATAAAGGGGTAATATGCAAATTAACCCTCACATCTTCACAAGATGGCTGCCTACAACCAGGCTGGCAGGGTGGTTAGTGAGGGACAACCAAACGACTGAACAAGCAGGCTGCATGGGGCAACCAGGCCGGCAGGGGGGTTAGTGAGGGACAACCAAACAACTAAACAAGCAGGCTGCGTGGGGCAACCAGGACGGCAGGGGGAGCAGTTGGAGGTAACCAGGTCAGCAGGGGGGTGGCAGTTATGGGGCAACCAGGCTGGCAGGGGGAGCAGTTGGGAGTGGCCAGGCCAGCAGGGGGGGCAGTTAGGGGTGACCAGGCAGGCAGGAAGTTGAGCGGTTAGGAGCCAGCGGTCCCGGATTGCAAGAGGGATGTCCGACTGCCGGTTTTGGGATTGGGCCTAAACCGACAGTCAGACATCCCCTAATGGGTCCCAGATTGGAGAGGGTGCAGGCTGGGCTGAGGGGGACCCCCGCCCCCGTGCACGAATTTCGTGCACTGGGCCCCTAGTAAATAAATAAGGCCAAAGCTGTGACCAGGAGTGCACCATGCAGGTGTCAGGCAGTCACAGGGACATGGGTCCCTCCTGCACAGAGTGGGAAGCCATCCATGGTGCATCCCATTATGTAAGGACCATTCTACCTGCTCTGTGGTGGGATGAGAGGTGCAGCCTGCAGGCAGGAAGAGAGCTTAGCAGCCTATTGAGGGGTGTTCTGCCTGGAGAAATCCACCAACCCATGATGGCAGAGACCACAGAAGTAGAAAGGTTGCAGTAGCCAGCCCTGTTTATAGTCCGAGTTACAAACTTAAACAACATACCCCCTACAGGGTCAAAATTGGTTGGCTATTTTGTGCATCCATTTGGACTGAGTGCATGAGTGCAGGGCGGAGCGCTCCCCTCGGCACTTCTCCTTCCACTTCTCTGCTTGCAGCTCAGTAGCCCCAGCAAGGTCTCAGCACGGTGCGCACTCCATCCAATCCCACCAGGGCCCAGGATTCTCCCTGGTGCAAACCGCTCTGTAGGTAGTTTGCAGGAGTAATTGCAAACTCCAGACAATCTTGGTATTTTTGCTTAACCATTCACTCCTCTGGAACTCTGGAGAGCATCTTCGATTTTTCTTGCTGTCTGGTGCCATTGCTAATGACTGTTTCTCTTCTCACCTTGTAACAATGGTTCTCAGCCTTTGTGTTTATGAAACAATCCACCTGGAGGATTTGACAAGTTCTTATTAATGTAAAGAGGGGGCTATACAATGCAGTGAAACTGCAGGTTTAATTACAAATAGGCATAAAAGTGTGGACATCAGGCTGACATGGACATGAAATTAACGTTATTATCTGGACAGGAAGTCTGAGAGGCCAGAGAAGCCATGGTGCTCAGAGAAAGCTTCTTCTTGAGGCCCAGGCTCTTCCTTGGTGATGTAACGCTGTGGCCGATGAGGAAAGCTTTTTATGCTCCCCAGTGCAGTGAGCAGCAACTAAGTGGCTGGCCACTGTGCCAGAGGATAAGGCTACCGAGTTGAAGAGAACATAGTCCTTGCCCACTAGGACTTCATAGCCTGGGCAGGGCCAGTCTACAGAGGGTGAGGGAGAGCATATGGTTCTTGTTAGGACATGTGAAAGGCCAGCAGGAATAAAAGAGTCAGTGAAAGCTGCAGAGAGAAGTTCACACTTGGCGGATCTTGAAGAATGAGTTCAGATTGGCCCAAATGAAGGGCATTTCAGGAAGAAAAATGTGGCCTACAGGTGAGAGGTGTAACAGCGCCTGTGTCTTTTAAGTAGTTACATTTAGGCAGATCTTGGAGTATGTGAGCTAGTGGATTTAGTGAGTGGTGGAAGCAACTGGGGAAGAGAAGGGGCAGGGGTTAAGAACATTGAACCTGACCATAGGAGCTGTCATTATTTTTATTAAATGAGAGGATGCATGGAGATTTTGATACAAAGACTGAGATATACTATGGGCTCAATAAAAGTACTGGAGAATTACTACTATTATATTTCGATGATGATGATGATGCCACAGATAATTCTTCAGCTGAGGTACACTATGAATTTATAGAAGATAAACATATAGTTTGACTATTCACTTCCTAAATGTCCTAACTCTTCTCCCTAAATCCTGTTCTCCCACTTCATTCTTCTCATCATGACAATCTCAGCGCTATCGCCTTTTCCTCAGCAAAACCTCCCCCAGCATCCGTGACCAAGCTCTGTCCTCCCCACTGGACACCAAGAGGACAGTGCCCGGCATAAAAAAGGGCTTAAGAAATAATAACTTTTAAACAGCATTGACTTTGCAATAGGCACAATGCTAAGTACTTTACATGTATGAACTCTTATTACTCACCTCAATTAAATTTGTGGAGGTCGGTATTCTGTTTATTTTCATTTTACAGAGGTTGAGGGTGAGACAAGCAAGGTTAAGTGACTTGTCCATGGTCACAAAACGATTAGGTGGTGGAGCCATGGGTGAATGGGATGGATAGATGAATGGAAGGAAGGAAGGAGGGAAGGAAGGAAGGATAAGCACTATCCTCACTATCTTCACCACCTCAGTTTCTTCTTCTGCAGACGCAGGTCTCTCTAATATTTTAGAACTGTTTGATGTTCTCAAGTGTTTTATTTATCAACACCAGTAAGCTCACCAAATGTGAAGAATGTTTTTTAAAAAAAGATCCATCATATTAAGAAAGGGGTTATATTTTCTTTTTCTTTAATTTAAAAAATATATTTTTATTGATTTCATAGAGGAAGGGAGAGGGAGAGAGAGAGATAGAAACGTCAATGATGAGAGAGAATCATTGATTGGTTGCCTCCTGCACGCCACCCACTGGGGATGGAGCCTGCAACTCGAGCATGTGTCCTCACCGGGAGTTGAACCATGACCTCCTGGTTCGTAGGTGGACACTCAACCACAGAGCCACGCTGGCCGGGCAATATTTTCTAAACAGTTATCTGCAAACAATGTTAGTAATTAAGCTCTGAAACTTTTGAATTGCATTAAGTTGTGGCATGAGTTGCATCACTACTTTACAGGAGTCCCTGGAAGCACACTGGATCTGGATGCTAGAATGCTGCAAACCAGACCCATTTGTTCTACTTAAGCTTCCCCCAGGGGGGAAGCAGGTCAGGGTCAACTCTCTTGGGTCTGGGATACCATCTGCGTCTTTCAGATCTGTTAGTAAATATTGATGTTTCTGATTGAAACATAACCCCTTTCTTAATATGGTGGATCTTTTTTTTAAACATTCTTCACATTTTGAGCTTACTGGTATTGATAAATAAAATACTTGAGAGCATCAAACAGTTTTAAAATATTAGAGAGACCTGGGTCTGCAGAAGAAGAAACTGAGGTGGTGAAGATAGTGAGGATAGTGCTATCCTTCTGATGTTATTGATGTCAGGTTGCAGCTGACCTCTACCCAACTCACTGAAGTATATGAGATTATAATGGCCATTTGCAGTTCAGGCAATATTTGGTTTATTTAAATATTAATGAAAATGAATCTTACTCCTTCTGATTGGCTGAAGATAGCCATGTTCATGAACTTTATTATCCATGGGGCACCTTATATCGCAGTTTTATTCATCGTAAATGAAGTCTCTTTGATCATTAGCTCTCAGGGATTGAGCATTACAGCATCTTGGAGTTCCAGAGTTTAAATGAAATTTACAGTTGATTTCCTCCCACCTGACTCTTTGCAGGAAAATCCACAATTAAATTTCTGAAAGATTGGCCTGCAGTCTTTCTGGAACACGTCCTGTGAGGGGGACCTCACTGTGTAAGACAAGAGTCTAGCCGAGTGGTTCTAAACTCCGTGTCCAGTTGCCCCAGTTCAAATCCAGGCTCCACCAACTATGTGCATACTTTGGGCAATTTACCTGAGCTATCTGAGCCTTGGTTGCCTCTTCTGCAGGACAGAGAATAGTAACATCTTTCTAACAGGAATGTAAAAGGATTTTCTGAAAATCTATTTACAGATTTGAGCTTAATCATTTTCATCAGCATCATCATCACTCATTGTTAAATTCACTGTATGGTCAAGAACATATTTAAGAAGTTACTATCACAAAAAAAATGCAGACACCATTCAAGAATGCATTTCCGATTCTAAAGGCTTTCTTCTCTTCTTCCCTAGGAAACTGCTCAAAGACCTCATGCGAGTGGAACTCACAGCTTCCTGGATCCGGCTCAGCATTCAGTAAGTGCGGCCACTTTTGAACATTCATTACATAAATGCATCCATGTCTTTGATCCTATTTTCTCTGAAAAAGCTCTCTTCAGCCAGCCGGAAGTCCCCACAAACACTTTGCCACCTGCCTGGGTCTTTCTTTCCTGCAGGCCAGTGATGGATCCAGAGATGAGAGGACGGTTTGCTAGCAGAACCCCCACAATGAACACAGGATATGTGTGAGAGTGTGGATGGGTCCACCTTACCATTCCTGGGGATAAAATTCACTGCTTTTGTTCCCCTTTCGTCCTCTAAGTTTGTTTCATTTGGAGACATTTCATCCGGCTCTCTCAGTCCCAGGACCTTGCTCAGTAGAAAGAAATGCCAGGAAACCCAGACCAGTTAGGGAGACCACATGTTTCTTAAAGCCTTGAAGAACAATTCGGTTTGCTCTTTTAGAGCCAGAATACGTTACTACTATATAAGAATTACTGCAAAAGAGAAATTCTGTACTGTAAGATGCTGGGGTACATTTTAGAAATTCCATTTGTTTTTAGCAAGTAAGCACTTTCCGCCATCTGCCTTTCCCACTGCACAGAAGGCTTTGTTTTTCGGTGAAGCCAGCAGTATTTTGTCCGATCTCCCTGCCTCTTACTGCTTATCAGATGTTAGCTTTAGTGATGTGCATAACCTCCGACAGCAGCTCTTCTCGGCAATGGTTCTGTGGGCAAACAACTTGTTTTATGAATAAATCTGTAATAATGTAACAACAAAGATCAACATGCAAAAGGCTAACTGAAGGAAATATTTATTTTTTAAAGATGTAGCTTCCTCATTGGTTTCAGAATTTCTTAATGTATTCTATCTATTTCTGAGCGTGGTGGAGTATAATTTGATACATCAACTATCACAGAGGGGCAGGTAGAATTGGAGGCTGTGGGGCTCCAGGCCTGGAAGAGGCTGATCAAAGGAAATGCTTTTGCCCTCAGAGGTACAGCAGGGCTCCCCTCATCGCTGTGGAATTTGCATATGCGAACAGAGAGAAGGAGGAGGAGGGATGGGAAGAAATAAAAAGATGGTGTCTTCACTGTTCCCTACATCAGAATGGCTTAGTGTAACCCTGATCAGCTAAAGCCTGTATCACACAGGAGATTAGACCTGAAGCTTTTGTTCCCAATAATAAAGGACATTTTATGTCTAATTCCCTACATGCTACATCTATCTGGTAATGCCTTTGAAGTTGAGGCTGCAGCATTTCCTGAAAATTGTGAGATTTTGTAAGTGAAAAGGAGGGGGCTGTTTTGCATGCATTCTGTTCAAGTCTATTGGGTGTCACGTTAAATGTGCGTGAGACTTTATCTTTTTCTGTCTCGAGCACCATCCATCTCCTGGCCTCCTCTGTGGTGCTGGGACAGGGGTGGGATGGAGGAGGAGGGTTTCAAGGATGGGTTTTCAGCTGATTCATGACACTCCCACCCTTGTCTCTACTTTCTCAGCGTGATACATATTTCTGCTTCTCGGGAAGAAATCCATGTTCCAAACCTGAATTTGGGCTGAAGTTTCTAACCTCGGGGAGGCTCTGGTTTCTGAGATAATTAGTGAAAACGTTGTAAGGAACGCGTGTTAATTTGTCTTTTGATATGGTGTTTCCATATCTACAATTACAGTCTGAAGAGGAAAAAATTATTAATTTGCTGCTCCAAACCAGTGTGCAGTTATGTGATAATTTGAACAAAATTAAAAAGGAAGAAATGGAAAAACTCCTCATTTGGGGATATTGAGAGCAGCTGCCCCGTGTCGGTGTGTGCCTACCAGATGGTGATGCTTTCCTGTGATCACAGCTTCTCCTGCACTGGGAACCTCATTCAACTTCCAGGGCCAAGAGGTCCCTTCGCCCAGAACAAGGGTGGAGTTCTGGGAGATTGGTTACCCGGAGAACATAACCCGGTGTCTATGTTGTCCATATACTTGGGCCTTGGGCTCTGTTTACCAATAACGTGTAGTACATCGCAGGTTAGGAAACTGCTCCACTCTTAGGGGACTGTAATGAGAGCAATGAATTTGCAGTTGCAATTTGCTTTTTGCTTTTTTTTTCCTTCCCTAAATGAGATTTTCATTTGCTCTTCTTTAACAAAATGTACTTGGCATACAATATTATATTGGCCATATTAGTTTTAGATACAATATCGTGATTTGACATTTTTTAATTTTTTTTATTTATTTCAGAGAGGAAGGGAGAGGGAGAGAGAGCTAGAAACATCAAAGATAGAAGAGAATCATTAATTGACTACCTACTGGGGATCCAGCCCACAACCGGGGCACATGCCCTTGACTGGAGTCAAACCCGGGACCCTTCAGTCCACAGGCCAACGCTCTATCCACTGAGCCAAATCGGCTAGGGCTGTGATTTGACATTTTTATACTTCACCATGTGATCACCCCCTTAGATCTAGTAATCATCTGACACTGTGAAACTTATCACAGTGTTCTTGACCACATTCCCCTTCTGCTTTTTCACCCATCCAAGTCCTACTTGAGGATTGCAGTTCGGGACTTTCAAGGAGACTGATACAGAACAACATCAATGGATAATACACTGACCACCAACCTTCTCTGATAAGTATAGACAGGTCATTACCGATTTGGTTTGGAATCACGGTTCTCAACATAGTCATCTAAATTTCTCCTTTATTTTTCAATTACAGTTGCCATATAGCATTGTTTTAGTTTCAGGGTACAACATAGTGATTAGACACTTACATAACTTATGAAATGATCACCCAATACATCTATTACCCACCTGACATCATACATAGTTATTACAGTATCATTGACTATTGTTGTACTTTACTATTGTTGTACCTATGCCTATTCTGTAACTTCCAATTTGTACTTCTTAATCCCTTCACCTTTTTTTTTAACCCATTTCCCAAACCTGCTTCCATTGGCAACCTTCAAAATGTTCTCTGTATCTATGCATCTGTTTCTGTTATGCTGATTTATTTTTTTTTTAATTCCACATATAAATGAAATTAAGTGACATTTGTCTTCCTCTGTCTGATATTTCACTCACCACAATACCGTCTAGGTCCATCCATGTTGTTACCAATGACAAGATTTCATTATTTTTTTATGGCTGAGTCATATTCCACTGGATATATGCATCACATCTTTATCAACTCATCTATTGATTGTCACTTAGGTAGCTTCCATATCTTGGCTATTGCAAATAACGCTGCAATAAACATATAGATGTATATGATCTTTGATTTAATGTCTTGGTTGTTTTTTGTTGTTGTTGTTGCTTTTTTTTTTGGATAAATATCCAGAATTGGAATTACTGGGTTCTTTGTCTTTTGTTATAGACTTTGTTTTAAAGTCTATTTTGTCTGGTATAAGTATTGCTACCCTAGCTTTTGTTTCTTTTTTTTTATCCAATTTTCATGAAATATTTTTTCTATCCCTACACTTTCAGTCTGTGTGTCTTTTGATCTGAAGTAGGCCTCTTATAGACAGCATGTGTTAGGGTCTTGTTTTGTTATCCATTCAGCCTCCATATGTCTTTCAATTGGAGCATTTAATCCATTTTCAAGTAATTGTTGACAGATATGTATTTATGCCATCCTATTATTCATATTTTTATCTTTTTTTATTCCTCTTCTTACAGAAGACCCTTTAATATTTCTTGTAATATTGGTTTGGTGGTGATGAAGACATTTAGCTCTTTTGTGTCTGGGAATCTCTTTATCTGATCTTCATTTCTAAATGACAGCTTGCTGGGTAGAGTAATCTTGATTATAGGACATTGCTTTTCCTCACTTTGAGTATATCTTGCCACTTCCTTCTGGCCTGAAATGTTGCTGTTGAGAAATCAGCTGACAGTTCTATGGGAGCTCTTTTGTAGGTAAGTAACTGCTTTCCTTTTGCTGCTTTTAAGATTCTTTCTTTGTCGTTAACTTTTCGCATTTTAATTATGATGTGCCTTGGTGTGGGCCTCTTTGGGTTCATTTTGTGTGGGACTCTGTGCTTCCTGGACTTGTATGTCTAGGTTAGGAAAGTTTTCTACCATTATTTTTTTTCACATATTTTTTAAATTTCTTGCTCTCTCTCTTCTCTTTCTAGGACCTCCATGATGAGAATGTTGGTACACTTGAAGTTGTCCCAAGGACTCCTTATACTATCCTCATTTTTTAATCCTTTTTCTTTTCACTGTTCTGATTGGGTGTTTTCTGCTTCCTTATCTTCCTAGTGCCACATGCAGCACAGATTGCCACACCCACTTCTGGGTGTCCCTTTCAACTCACAGTGCCTAAAATCAGACCAAACCCCACTCACTCACCATTCTCTCCCCAGGTGCCCCAGTCCCAGCTTCTGTCATCACTGACTTTGTCTTGTTTTTTATCCACCACCAAGAAAAGAGTAAGTCTTTGATCTGGGTCTTTAAAAAGCCTTCTTTCCATCCCCTGTGTTGGCATAAACTTCCTGCTATTCCTTTCCCCGTGGTTGTGAGGTCTTCTTAAGTGGTGGTCATGCCTAAAGCCACCCTCCCTGATTGCATCCTGCATATGGAAGGACTAACATTCCTACAACATGGAAATCACCTAGCTGCTTATTCATTAAGCTAGTCCCTATCTGACACTTTGTCTTCTCTTTAGGGGTGTGTTCTATTCCAATTAGGCAAGTTCAGCTCCTGACTGCTAAAGATGCTTACTTCCCAACTCCAAGCATCTGCTACTCTTGGTCTCACCAGCAGGGAAACCCTTTCCCATTCTCTTAGTTTACACTTCTGCATGGATCTCTGTTCAGATCCTCCTGATGAATGAACTTTTCCCCATGTGCTCAGTTTCTTGATTTCCCCTATGATAAAGGCAATATGAGGTCATTTTTCAGTGTAGACATTTGACCCCATGATATTATATATAATCTGATTATACATATAATCAGATTTTATTATATATATATATATGTGTGTCTATATATATATAATCTGAAGCTCAGTAGAGCAGGCAAGGTGGAACAGTAAAAGGGTGAATGGAAAAAGAGCAAATTCTCTCAAGTTAAAACAGTCAGCAGATTGACTGGAAATGGGAGGTCAGGCATCCGTTGGAATACAAGAGGGAAGGAGAACAAGAGAGGAGTGATGTAAGAGTGTTAACTTAATCCATTGCCAAGCCCAGGGTGGGTTTCACCAGTTACATTGAGAGCCCCATGGTCTAGCGGGCACACAAAATTATGCTCATTGGGTAACTCTCACTGACCTTCCCGTTTGCTTTGACACTTGACCAACCACCAACGGGCCAGCATACATTCTTGTCCACACATTCCGTAGGTGTATCTCTTGTCTCTCTTTAGCTGCTGCATAGCAGCGTCTGTTAAATTTTTCTTTCTCTGCCTCTCTCCCCTCTGCTAGATCAGGAGGAGAAGTCCAGGGGATCTTTGTGATGTAATGAATATATGGAATGACAGAAGGAACATATTTCTGTTCTCTTACTGGCACGGTAGTGGGATTCAAGCCCCATGGATAAAGAAGGAGAAGCCCTCAGTGGCAGCCCACTGCCTGCCCTGCAGTCTCCACCACTTCCCCTGGTTTAAACCTGCCCAGGCTCACCATGCACTCTAATGACCCTTCCTATTCCTTGTGCTTTTTGTGTCTCCTCCGTGGACTGGAGAGTCTCTGAAGGCATGATGCATGGCTGTCTCAGTCACCGCCCTAACCCTAACATCCCCCAAAGTGAGAGCGGATTTATATGATGGGTGACTTGCTCAGCTGCATGGATTAGGGCTGTGAAAGGTGATTGCTCTCTTTGTATTTTGAAACCGTTCTTCTCTCATTCAGAACCTTCTACCCCACCTCCCAATCTAGATCAATCTTTGAAAAATGGGAAGAACCTGGCTTCTGTCCTGGCTTTATGAATTGACCACATGATCTTAACAACAGATTTGACCAGTCTGATTTCAGTTGCCTCATTTAAATAATTATACTACTGAAGAATTGAACTAGAATAGTCTATAACTAAGGCCCCTTCCAACTTGGAATTCAGTGAATAAACACAAAAGAAAGAAACGAAGCCACAGCAGAGAAGGCTGAAGGGAATTATCACCATCCCAGTGAGGCAGAGATTGATGAGCTGTGACCAGCAGTGGCCTCTCCCACCCCACCTGCGGGCACAAATGAGCCCATTGTCTCCTGGACAAGAAAATTCACCAGACAGGTTCAAGAATAATACAGCACTGATAGTCTGCTTTCTCTTTAGTGTATTAATAAACTGATATTTATATGATTTGATCCAACCTCTTGGTTGCATAAAGAGAATTAGAAGAAATGAAAAGAAATAAAAGCAGGGTTTGCCTGCAACCTCTTCTATTTGCTTGAGCACCAAAAATGTGTATTCTTTGTATTCATCCTAATTACTCATCAGTTTCTGATTGAATGACCTAAGGAAAACAATGACTTGGGGTTTCTGCTATTATGATTCACTTAAGCAAAAGATTAGATCTACATCTACTTGCTGTTTCTGCTCAACATTGTGATGTGAGGTTGTTTATTGAGGACATTGGTGAATGGTACAATGGCTGGAAATTGCAAAGGGCAAATACAGATTATGGTGGAATGACTTGTTAATAAGTTATGGAAACAAAGAATTGGTTTTTCCTAATGGAGGAGACTACAGATTTCCTCACCTTTTGAGAAGCTCCAAAGCAAAAAGATAAACTTTATTCCAAGTGCTGACAGCCAGAATAATTTTTTTTAAAAAAAAATGTGCCTTGTTTCTTTGGGATTCAGGTAATTATTTTCACAAATGAGGATTCTTGTATCAAAATGTGCCAATCCCAACTCCGTGCCCAGCACACAGTCAGTGCAAAATAAATGGTAACAGTGATTACTATTATTCTTCAGAACAATCACATAACTACTCTCCTACTGACTGGTTTGTGTGTGAGAGAGAGCTAGAGGCAGAAAGAGAGAGAGAGAGAGAGAGAGAGCAAGAGTGAGAGATAGAGAGAGAGAGAGAGAAAGAGAGAGAGAGAGAGAGAGAGAGAGCAAGAATGAGAGAGAGATATATATTTGGCAAGCTGGTTATTCATTGGATCTTATTCTCTCTATTTAAGAAGGATACGTTATTTTAAAAATCTGTATTGTGGTACATTCCAGCTCAGCGTGTTATGACATTGACATATGAGTCAATATTCTTACCCTGGTAATGTCATCAACCTTCCTTCCTTTCTTTCCTCCATTCCTTCCTTCTTTCCTCCCTTCCTCCCTCCCTCCTTTCTTTCCTTCCTTCCTTCCTTCCTTCCTTCCTTCCTTCCTTCCTTCCTTTCTTCCTTCCTTCACAAGCAGCAAAGGTACAGTTAACAGACCTAGGACCCCGAATTCATGATAAAATTGTAAGATGAAATTTAAAATGAATAAAACAATGCAAGTTGTATTCATTATCATGGACTAGCCAGTCACAGAGAGGAATATACACTCTGCAAGGACATGACCAGATCCATCCCTGGTGTGGGAGAGGGCCAAGATGTATCCACTTACAGGTCAGTGTTTCTCTTCCATCTTCCTGGGCCAGGTTCTGTCCTTTCTGAGCTGGCTGGCCTTCCTCCTGGACCCCCTGCAACCTTCCCCGAATGGCCTTGCCCTTGCAAGGTGTGTCCTCCCCTAGCAGTGGCCAATTACACGCCACAGGGCCAGCCTTTCTCCACCAAGTCCATAAACCCTGTCTCTGTGCAGAATCAATGCCCATTTATATCTGCTAATGCGTTAATAACAGGAACGTCCCTGGCCGTGACCTACCTGAGTCATTACACACTAATCGTCAGAGGCAATTTCGAGCAGATTGACGAGTGATCGGTGTCCTCCCCAGCGTCCAGGCAGGAGGACACACGGCTGCCTTCACAGCCCCTGAGCAGATGGCCCGGGAGCGTAATCACACACCACAGCCGGTGCAGGGCTGGCTGCGGGATGGGGAAGCTCCATGTCTTGCATGCAAAGCTGAGCTCTCTCACCTGGGGGCTCTGCTCCAAGTACCTCCTTTCATTTTGGAACAGAATCCAAGCCCTCACTGACCTTTGTGCTCATTGAAAACTCATCACACAAATAACTCTCTAAAGACGTTGAGAAGATGAGGTTTACCTGTATCATTCTAATATGGCTGAAGCCGGTCTAATTCTTTCCCCCTTTGCTGTGCAATCCCTTTCCAGATGCCTGGTCCAAAGCCATGCTCAGTTTGTGCTTGTGATTGGACATTAAGATTTCTTCCCTTAAGTTTTAGCTTGACCATTTGTTGTTGCTGTATCACTCCCTACAATGATCATTTTGAAGGTTACACAATATATTATTAGGAATACCTAGGAGGTGCCTGCTCTTTCACTAACACCGTTATTGCCAAGTTAATGCAGCATCTACCAAGTTTTCTTCCTTGGAATAAGTTTTTGAGGATAAATACCCCTGAGAGCAATTTTTCAGTGAAAGGATATACGCATCTTTATGATTTTGGATGCATTTTGCTAAGTCATTTTTTAAGTGGATAGTGTTAATTTATAGGCAGCTCATTGTCTTGTGGACTTTCTGCTCTCAGCTGTCTGTCTGTCTGTGAGTCATTTGCTCATCATGAAGATTCAGATTATATGTAAGAGGAGCTAGGTAGTGGGGTTGGGAATAAGAGTCAAATCGAACCTTTACCTTCAAGGAACTCAAAGAACAGAGGCAGAAGCCAGATTAGAAGACAACCCATTGTTCTCTGATATGATGGCGCCCTACGGAAAAGGAGTTGCAGAACCCATGGATTCTGGCACAAGACATTATTTCTGAGGCTAGTCCAAGTTAGGATCCTCAACCTTTGAGTGATCTGAGGTGAATGCCATGCTATTTCTTGACAAGGGTTTAGAGATTCTGGAGGTCAGGGATGTGATGGTTCTCCAGTCCCATGTACCATCTA
>NW_005365229.1:2404026-2409897 GCF_000412655.1 Myotis brandtii | reverse complement strand
TTTAGTTAGTTATTTTTATATATAAGAACTTTGTTAAATGTTTTGTTCTCAATCTAGTTTTGTGGGCCATACACTCCAATATACTCTTAAAACTGTATTGGTAGAAGTTCATAAAATTGTGCATGGCTGAGCCACATAAGCTGTGAGTCTTTGGGCTTTGTGTGCTCAATAAACCCAATGGCTCCCACCTAATCATTCATTGAAATTCAAACAAGGGAAGCAGCTGGCCTAATGGAACAAGCACAGACTTTAAGACAAACGGGGAGTCCAACCTTGGCTCTCTAATGACCTCTTCTGCAAACTTGGTAAAGTGGCTTAACTTTCCTCAGCCCCAGTTTTCTTTTCTGTAATGCGGATGACAAAGGAAACCATAGTTTTATTGTGATGATCAATAAAAATGCCTTGCCTGGCCCTCATGGCTCAGTGGTTGAGTGTCAACCTATAAACTGGGGAGGGGGTAGAGGTTCAATTCCTAGTCCGGGCACATGACATGCCTCGTTTGTGGGCTTGATCCCCAGTGTGGGGTGTGCATGAGGCAGCCAATCAATGATTCTCTCTCATCATTGATGTTTCTGTCTCTCTCTCCTCCCTTCCTCTCTGAAATCAATAAAAATATATTTAAAAGGAATAAAAACTCATTTTTTTGGGGGGCGGGGAGAGAGTGTCTATTTGGGGAAAGCCTTTTGGGATGGAGACTTGGGACCCCAGAGCATAGTTTTGGCAGCAATCAATTCAGCAAAAAATAGTGTTCAATTTTAGTTCGAGAAGACCTTGCTTATTGTGGTTCTGGGGAGGAAAATGTGAAGAGAAGAAATGAGGCACTAGGCACCAACCAGAAAGCGGGTGGGAAGCTGATAATTAAGGGGAGAAGTCCCAAGGAATCAGTGTTACTGCAAACCTTTGCTTTGCCATAAGCCAATCCTCTAGCTTATCTGATCCATTCTTATCTCCATTTGATAATCAAATTAACCTCTTCCTTCAAAATGCTCTTACTTAAAACGTTTTGAGAGTGAGCTTTCAATGGATGCTATGTGAAGTACTGAGTTCCTCTCTGGGTTCATGCTGTGGAGAACAGGTTTTGTCCTTAGCAATTCTGAAGAGAAAACCTAATGTGTTTGAGATTTGCTCATGGACCAGGTCTTGGGTCAAGTAGTCAACATGCATCACATCATTTCATCCTCCTCATGAGCCATTGAGATAGGTCCTGCTGCTCACTGCTGTTTTACAGATGAGCAAGCAGGGTGGCATGGATCACTCAAAGTCAGAGGACACACAAGAGGTGGACCTGGGTTTGCACTTGACCACTGCACTAAATTCTTTCTATATGCACAACCATTGGTCAAAGTGCCAACGGAGCTGTATATTTTGTCAAAGAAATAGAGGCGAGGACTTTTGGCTTCAACAGGGATTTGAGGATTGGGGTCCTGAAGAGCTCGGCTCATAGCTAGGTTATATATATATATAAAATTGATTTTTTACAGAGAGGAAGGGAGAGGGATAGAGACTTAGAAACATCAAGGGAGAGAAACAATAATTAAGGGGAGAAGTCCCAAGGAATCAGTGTTACTGCAAACCTTTGCTTTGCCATAAGCCAATCCTCTAGCTTATCTGATCCATTCTTATCTCCATTTGATAATCAAATTAACCTCTTCCTTCAAAATGCTCTTACTTAAAACGTTTTGAGAGTGAGCTTTCAATGGATGCTATGTGAAGTACTGAGTTCCTCTCTGGGTTCATGCTGTGGAGAACAGGTTTTGTCCTTAGCAATTCTGAAGAGAAAACCTAATGTGTTTGAGATTTGCTCATGGACCAGGTCTTGGGTCAAGTAGTCAACATGCATCACATCATTTCATCCTCCTCATGAGCCATTGAGATAGGTCCTGCTGCTCACTGCTGTTTTACAGATGAGCAAGCAGGGTGGCATGGATCACTCAAAGTCAGAGGACACACAAGAGGTGGACCTGGGTTTGCACTTGACCACTGCACTAAATTCTTTCTATATGCACAACCATTGGTCAAAGTGCCAACGGAGCTGTATATTTTGTCAAAGAAATAGAGGCGAGGACTTTTGGCTTCAACAGGGATTTGAGGATTGGGGTCCTGAAGAGCTCGGCTCATAGCTAGGTTATATATATATATAAAATTGATTTTTTACAGAGAGGAAGGGAGAGGGATAGAGACTTAGAAACATCAAGGAGAGAGAAACATGGATCAGCTGTTTCCTGCACACCCCCTACTGGGGATGTGCCCTCAACCAAGGTACATGCCCTTGACCAGAATCGAACTTGGGACCCTTCAGTCCACAGGCCGACGCTCCATATCCACTGAGCCAAACTGGTTAGGGCATCTAGGTTCTATTTATAGCTCTTCTTCTCCAAAAAGTAAGTGAAGTTGATGACTGGTATGATTTAAAAAAAAATAGAACTTTCTTTCCTCTTCTCTTCTTCTTCACGCAAAGAAAGAATGAGGACATGAAGTACGCTACACTATGAAATTGCCAATTGACACATTCTCTGTCATTACCAGGGACTGCATTAGGAAGGATTCTTGTTAGGAAAAGCAAAGAAGAGAGCCACCCGGGGCCACACTCTAAGTCCTTCTGATGTCCAACATGCCTGTGGCCTCACAGTAGTTTCACTGGGTTGCAACTAAGTTGCATTCTAAGAAAAAACAAAACTAAGCAAAACCCAAAAACAAAGGTGAAGGACTAACAAGCAAGGGACTGAATTGTGCCTTTGAGATTATATAAATATAATCTGTGTGTGTGTGTGTGTGTGTGTGTGTGTGTGTGTGTGTACTGGTATATATAGTTTAATACTATGGATATTCAAATATTTTAATAAAGAGTTAAGGGGATGGGGAAATAAAAGAAGGAGTAAAACTATTTCAGTCTAAAGTGAAAAAGACCTTGTTATTCAGAGCCCATGGCCCTGCCACTGCATGGAGGTGGCCACACTGGTCGCTAGCTTCTTTCCTCAGGCTGACTCTGCAAACGTGTGTTGAAGAGCCTGGAGGCGCCACACCTGCACGGAGCTCCTAAGAAGCCTGTGCATCTTTGCATCCTCCTCTGCAGCCCTCGCGGTGCTGAGCTCAAAGTCACTGGCAGTGCTTGCAAGCCCCCTACTCCCTCTGTGAGAGCTTTGATCATGGATGCGGTCAAAGGTGAGGAATCAGAACCGGTGCCCTACCATCCCTGTGATCCTCCTCCTCGCCCTTTCCCTGCAGGAATTGCTCTCTCGCTATATCAAGCAGGGGGCTGTGGCCATTCGTTCATTCACTCAACAAATACACATCAAATGCTCTTCTGCACCAGTCATGGTTCTAGCCTCTGGGGATACAGTGAGAAATAAGACCACACATTTCCCAGACTTCTGGGGCTTATATTCCTCAGAAGAAATAGACAGTCACACAAATAAATGTATAACTACAAATTGTAGTAAGTACTGCAAGATAAATCGTAGTAAGTGCTGTCAGGCATTCTTGAGAAAAGTCTCTGAGGGTAGAGCCAAACATTTGGGTCTTTTGAAGCTTTAGAAGATGGTATGGTTGGAACAGAGTGCTGGTATCGAAGCATATGATTGTGTTGGAAGGGTGGACAGGGGACTGTAACCATCAAGAAGATTTTAGATTTTTATTCCAAGTCCCATGGGTAGCCATTAAAGGATCTGCAAAAGCAGGGACCATGATTATATTTGTGTCTTTAAAAATATTACTCTGGCTACTGTATGGAAGGATTGCACAGAGGTGAAGTAAAAGCAAGGAGAACAGTTAAGAGGTGTGGTAAAATAGTCTGGGAGTGAGTAATGGCATTGGAGTGGAGTTGTAGCTATGGGAGTGGAAAAAAGTTCAAGGATCCTGTATTCTTTCTATCTATCTATCTATCTATCTATCTATCTATCTATCTATCTATCTATCTATCATCTACCTATCACCTACCTACCTATTTATCCATCCATCCAACCTCTTCCTCCTCCTCATCTATTCAATGTTGCATAAAACTCAACCACTTGCTCAATTCTTTAGTGCCTCAGTCACCACCAGAGGTATATTCTAAGTCCTGCAGAAATCACAAAGCTGTTTTTGTCTTGTTTGGTTGGGTTTTTTTATTTTATTGTTTTTCCCCATAAATAAGCAAAGCATTTCTTCTTCCCCTATTCAAGTTTGTTTGGATGCAGGCCTCTTGGCTCCTGCATTTCCCTTTGTTGTTGTCACCAGCTTTACCTCAGATGACATCGTTTGCTTTATGTAAGTTCCTCATGCATTGAAGGCTGACATTCTTAATAGTTCTGTCACCCGTGTTACAACAGGCTGCTGAAAAGATGCAAGTGATGCCTGCAGGAGATAGGGCCATCTCAGCGGTCTGTGTAACACCAATGGGATGTGCGATAGCAGGAAAATAATTAGTTTAGTTAGATGTAAATGGAAGACGAATGAAGACGCCACTAATGTGTGGATGCCTGGGAGGAGGGGGTGTCCTGCTTCATTTAAGATTTGAGGAAGAATAATTGAATCAATAGCTATGAAAATGAAAGCAATATTAAGAGACTTTTATGGCAACCTAGAAGGCAGGGGGAAGTAAATTCAATCAGCATGCATTTACTGAGTGCTTATTATGTACCTGTCACTGTGTGAGGCATTTTATCCAAACTAAAAGGGAAAATAATTGCAAGACATAAATGAGACTTTACACTTTGCATGGGGAGTGAATATTTCAGAACACAAGAATGCTTTAAGCATATAGTTAAAAGGCTGAGTAGCAATTGTATGCTACATTAATAGGCAAAACAGTTAGGGATAGCAGGAATAACACTGAATATAGGAGACATGAGTGACTATGTGACTATGGTTAATGTAGTTAACTTCTCTGATCACCAGTTCTCTCCTTTATAAAATGTTCCTATCAGAACAAGGAGTGACATTATGTCTTTATACAGAAACACCCACAGGTACACTGACGCTGATCAGGTATGTCAGGAAGGTGGATGGAGAAAATGCCCTTTGGATTTCGGGGCTCCATTATTTTAGTGAATTGTCGAGAACTTTCTAGATGTCAGTATAAACCATGGCATGGACTAGAAGAGTAAACAGACATTGAAAAACATGTAAAGAATAATATTTTGTTGAATATGCCCATCTCATTCTGTAAAAGTTATAAAGCATATACAAATCAATATATTTCTATATCTTCCAGTGCACAGGCGATTCTAGTATAGCTTAGTAGTTTTTTGAAATTATAGTAAAAGTACTCACTGTATCTCATTACTGACTCCAGAGGCATGCATTGATGTTCTCAGTGTTCTAATACCTTTTCCTTATGGTAGGTCTTGCATGTTGTTTAAAACTGTTTTATTTTTTACATCTGATATTTTGATTTTTTAGTCTTAAAGCTTTGTTTCTTTCTAGTCTGATATTTTATTCTGACTAGATTTTTTAAATCTCTACCATCACAAGTTCTCTTTTGTCTTACAGTGTTTTATATAATTTGTCTAATATTTCATTAGTTTTTGACTCTTTTTCAGAGTTCTGTTTATTTCTTCACAGTCATTTCTTCACATCTGAAAACTCTTAAAATTTTAAATTAAAAAGATTAGAAATTGGTACAGACATTTTTTGTAAGTTGCATTAAGTTTAATTTTATATCTCATAGGCATTATAACCTGGTTTTTAAAATGTAATCCATAAATGAATGCTTAGAAACTTATAGAGCTTTTCTTAAAAAGATATTGCATGTCACCTGTCAGTTTTATTATTTATCAACTAGTGGCCCGGTGCATGAAATTCGTGTGGGAGGGATGGGGTGTTACTCAGCCCAGCCTGCACCCTCTCCAATCTGATTGCCCCCAACTGCCCCCCCCTGCCAGCCTGCCCCCC
>NW_005365229.1:2334400-2404002 GCF_000412655.1 Myotis brandtii | reverse complement strand
ACCAACTGCCCTCCCCTCCTGGCCTGATTGCCCCTAACCACCTCTGCCTCTGCCCCGCCACCATGGCTTTGTCCAGAAGGACGTCTGGAAGGTCTCCTGGTCTAATTAGTATATTACACTTTTATTAGTATAGATTTATAGAAAAGGGACTTTCCATATCACTAGACGATTATCTGTTTCCTCACTTGCTGGAGAAAGAAAAGAAAACCATCCTTAGAGGGACATACCTACTGAATACCGTGAGGGCTAAAGAACAATTTTAGTGAATGAAAATTATTTTTAAAGTGGGGGAGCAGAAAACAGAATGGTAAAACTCAGAGGACTTTTCTAGAGATATATTTTACAAGTTGAACAGAGTTGCCTTGATCAAAAAGGAACTAAGAACTTATAGAGGAAATGCAAGTATTACTTTAGGGTTCTTGGGAAATACCCTGGCTAGGGGTGCTGAAGAAGATAAGGACAACTTGTCGGCCACTCAAGAGAAGTAGTGTTATTCAGTGTTAACTGAATATGCCAAAATGGCCATTATAAACTGAGAAATTATATCCTGTGGATCTGGACACTCAAATCTGGGCATCCGGATTGGGTCATAGGAGTTTTGTGTATAGGCTTAGTGAAGACTCTAGAAGAGGGTAGGCAAATAGGTTTCTGCTTGCACGTTCTGAGAAATAAAGGCTCCCTGTAGTTTTGTTGGGAAGAATGCATCTGAGCTTAGTAGGGGAGAACTGTGATTGATTAGCAATATCTTCCAGGGGCACAGAAGGAGGAATGAGAGCATAGGTGCTGAGTCTTACTTTTCCACCCCAGACAGGAGAACATTTTCCCTTGTGGTTGGAGAGGAGGAGCAGTTTGCTTCTGGAGACTGTATCTACTTGACTTGGTGAATAAATACCTGCATTTAGATCAGTGGTCGGCAAACTCATTAGTCAACAGAGCCAAATATCAACAGAACAACGATTGAAATTTCTTTTGAGAGCCAATTTTTTTTAAACTTAAACTATATAGGTAGGTACATTGTTATTAACTTAATTAGGGTACTCCTAAGGCTTAGGAAGAGCCACACTCAAGGGGCCAAAGAGTCGCATGTGCTCCAGAGCTGCAGTTTGCCGACCACTGATTTAGATGATTTTGTTTCATATTATTGCCAAGCAAGGGGGAGTGATGTCATCCTAGAGTCCTGGGAGTAATGTTTCAGTTCAGTTGGGATATCTATTAGTATTTCTAACCAGATTCCTTTCCAACACAATGGTTTAATTGTAGGGAAAATTGTTTAGGGAATACTCTTTGATTGGGTTTAATCAATTTATGCTATTGGATTGGGCTGCAGATTACACTGTGAAACAGGCAGGGGGGACTGGGAGACTTGGCTCCATCAATTTCAGGGAAGGCGACTCAAAATGCAATATGATGGCTTTGAAGTTGGTGTCCTCATTTTTGTATGGGCTCCAGGTGGGAGGGCTTGACACTATTTGCTATTGTATCCTTCATACATCTCTCTAAACCAGTGATGGCGAACCTATGACACGCGTGTCAGAGGTGACACGCGAACTCATTTTTTTGGGTTGATTTTCCTTGTTAAATGGCATTTAAATATATAAAATAAATATCAAAAATATAAATCTTTGTTTTACTCTGGTTGCAAATATCAAAAAATTTCTATATGTGACACGGCGCCAGAGTTAAGTTAGGGTTTTTCAAAATGCTGACACGCCGAGCTCCAAAGGTTTACCATCACTGCTCTAAACAGATGCCCTGTCTTAGAAGACAGCCACCAGAGGGCGGAAGTTGTAGAGATGTGCTGTTGGACACATCTAGAGAGAGTGACATTTCCTTAACCAACCCTATTAATCAAAAAATGTAGTAAATATAAACATTTTCAAAACAAATAAAAATGGAAACTATGTTATAAAAATCTGTAACCCGCATTGTGATATTTGGTGCATCTATTGTCATGTGCATCCCCTGGTTTTCCAGGTACACAATGAGCATAACAGTGGGTAAGAGAAGCACTGAGCCAAGGGAGGGCAGCTGATGGACAGTGGAATCGAGCCACCATCATTGAAGCCAACCTCTGACAGTTGGCAGCTTCTTGCTTGACCTCTAAGGAAAATCAATCAACACATCAGAAGACTCAATCCCTGTGATCTATCCTTAGTCTCATTTGAAGATGAGGACACTGTGACTCAGAGAAGTCAAGACTCATGGGTTGAAAGTGTTAGAGCAGGATTTAAAAGCTTCTTTTAAAGAGCTAATACATCATGATGTGCTGTACAGAGGACTGGATTTATAACCTACAAAGGGGAGATTGTGAGTCTAAAAGTGGTGCTCCACTGTCAGCTTCTTCCCACACTATGCACGACCTTTGCCAGTTCCAAACATTCCTCGGCTGGTTTCTGTCTTCTCATCTAGGAAAGCCACAAAACTTCTTAAAGAAGTGATGTGGAAATTGAATGACATGATAAATCTGACAACAGTTTTCATAGCAGAACATACACACATATAATGCAGTGGCATTGATACTGGTGATGTGGGACTTCGGTTCTTGAGTTTGGCAAAGAAAGAATTCAGAGCCAAGAATTCTAGTGCAAAAGGAAATTTATTTAGCAAGCAAAGAGAAAGTACACTTGAAGAGAGGAATCGAGCTGGCTGCTCAGAGAGCTGCCTTGGCCTTTTAGAAAGAAAGTCACAGAAGCAAAAGAGGTGAGTCAGCTGGGCTCTGTGGACTCAGAAAACAAGTTAGAGGCAAAATAAGGGCCCTTGGAGACAGGTTCAGAAGGATAGCTGGGGATGAGCTGCCACTGCCCACTGCTCTCCTGGTTGTAAGTCTCGTGAGGACCCTTAGAGCTTAGGAAAAAGAAAGCAAAGATGCATGCCTGGAGAAAGAAGATAAGGGTGTGCTCTAGAGAGAGAGTGCACTGGGTCCTTTGTCTTAAGGGTTTTTATCTGTTTTCTAAAGGCAGAAATTTTAGGGGCAGTCTCAGGGGAAGATTTCAATAGAATATTTATCAGATTTGGGTGTGTTCTTTTTTTTAAGATTTTTAAATTGATTTTTAGAGAGAGAGGAAGGGAGAAGGAGAGGGAGGGAGAGAGAAATGTGAGAGTGAATGGGCTGCCTTCTTCACACCCCCTGCCTTGGGATCCAGCCTGAAACCCAGGCATGTGCCCCAATTTCCCAGCAACCTTTTGGTGCATGCAACAATGCCCAACCAACTGAGCAACACCAGCCAGGGCTGAAGGTGTGTTCTTTAATATGCTGAGTCATCAGAATAAACATAAAGGGCCAGGGTCCTGGTCTCTGATTTGATGGCACCAGGGTAGGGGGTCATTGGTAATTGCATCTGATCCAGATGCCAGCCATGGCATCACTTCATTTGGTTTTGCTGCTTTTCTGGGTCTGGAGCTGAAACACAACTGAGTCTTAGACGTTATCTCTAGTTTGATCAAAACTGTCCTTGTGGTCAACAGACCCAAGGCTTTGTTCCTATGTTTATTTTATGCTGATCAGAACCTCATTGTCCTGAGGGCTTAATGCTTAAGGGAGTGGTCATGCAAGGGAGAAGGAGGCAGGTGAGTCAGGGTGCTGGGTGAGGTGGGTTTGAATCAGCTATCTTTCTCAGTTACCCATTCCACCTGCCAAGAAATTTCTCTAGTTTCTTACTATCCTGCCTCAACATAAGCAAGACCAGATATGTAGCTGCAGAAGGTTAGAAGACATGGGAAATATTTTAACCCATGAGTGAAAATCATGTATCAGAAATGATTTCAAAGCTTCTAGGAGTCTTGAGTTTGATCATATTTGATAATATCATAGTAAATAAATATCATTTATTGAAAGTCTATTATCTGAAAATCATCCTTCCAGTTGTCCTTTGTGATTAAGGGCAGCTTACAACACAATCCCCATCATAAAGGAACTTAAAATTGTGTGGAGAAGAGCATTTTTCAATGTGATCCATTTTTTAGAAACCCAAAAGTTTAGAATATTTCTTGTAACTCAACAATTTCTTTCTATGGTGATATTCTAGAAATGCCTTATATTTATCTATATTATGAACTTGTGCATGTCTCAAGAAACACACCCTCTGGCATATTGATCTCCTTTTCTCTCACTCCCTGAAATGCCAAAGAAGGAAGACCCTGTGATGTCTGATGTTCTCCTTCAGTGGTGCACTTAGGGTTAAGAAAGGTGAAGCCACGTCTTGCCCTTATTCTGCTTCCCAACGTGAATGGTTTCTGAGGATTGACCCCAGGGTGAGGGATATGAATCGCTGCAGATTTTGTGAAAAGCCAAGGTTGACCAGGCTGACCGAACCTGAAAGTAACCTAACATGAGAGCAGATGGTAGCATGAGGATATGAATCTATGTTGTGGGCTGAGAGTCAAGATCATAAAGGAGTTGAAGTGTATGAATGGGTGAATATGGGTGATTCAGAAGTAATTCTATAGACAGAGTATGTACCTGCAGCCCAGCAGAAGCAGGTGTCTAGGCTTAAAGGACACATGTCATAAAGCAGTCTTTACCACTTATTGATTCTGTTTTCTAATTAATAAATGTCTTAGTAAGGACAAAATACTCACTTGGCATAATGCATCTTTACAAGACCATCTCTGTAGCAAATTTTTTTTAAAGTAACAGTAGCAGTGAACACCATAGAAAAAAAGTCCCACATTAAGACGAAATTTCACTCTTTTTCAATTTCCCTAGAATGACATCCTTTATGTTCTGTAGTGGACCAACACCCCTTGGTTATCAGCTAGTCCTTATAAGGGACACAGTATGCTCTTATCTTAAACCCAATTCTTGTCAACTCACTAAGTAGGTAGCATTCTCATAAAGGGTCAGAAAAGCAAGATTTTTGACTCTCAAACTTTGTTTTTATGCTATGCGAGGTGTGGGCAACACTAGATTTTTTTTTTTATCAACTAAGTCTATATTCCACATATTAGACACCTTTGGCTGGTATTATCTACCAGTGATAATAACAAGGATTCTTCATTTGCCATTAAACATAATATTTTATCTATACCCCTTACTTGAATATCTCCCCATTTTCATGCACACATAGATGCTTCTTCTTTGTTCCATAATTGTACGCTTTTAAACAGATTATTAGTATATCAAGAGTACCTCTCTGATGCCATGTTGTTACTTTGACAACATTCCATGTTTTCAAGTCTGTTAAGGTGCTGTCCATGGTGATTCCTGAAGCTACTTACCAGAAAACCAGTTTATAGATTTCAAACAGAAACTACATGGTATGCCTGGGCAGGAATCTGAATTTTTCTTACCAGGCACATAAGTTGGCTTTTATTAAAATTAAAGTTTGAAAACCAGAGCCTTATAGAGATAAAGTGAAGATTAATTCTCATACAATTGAACATTAGGATACAAAAGAATTGTAAAACTTGGTCACTGGATGATATTTAAGTTCTTGCTTTCCTTCAAAGAGTACTTCAAAGGTTAGCAATCCCCAATAGAGGCTACCTGGCTATGTAATTCCGAATTCATTCCTCTTTTAAGACACAAAATAGCACCCAAGAGACCATGAAAAGTTAATTCTGCTTTGAAGAACCAACTTTTCAAAGATGATGACCATTATTATCATTTATGTTCATTTTCAAGAGCACAAGACATTTCTGCCCTGTACAAATTCATCAGAAAGGATGTCATGTTTGCTTTTAAGGTAGGTTCACAATAACAATTTTTTTTCATTGAATGTTTGAGTCAAGAGCTCATTCTCATAACACAGGGGAATAAAGGAAGATAACTGGGAAGGATGGTGTGTAGAGACGTAGCTCCAAGAGACTTGCATAATCTTAGAATTGGGTAATACCCAGGATGTAGTAGCCTGGGGCAAACTTAGATGATTAGATAGAAGGGTCATGAGTGGAAAGAAATATGACTAGAACTGTGTGTGCAGGCAGTAAAAGACAATGGCAAATTAAATCAATTTATTATTATTTTATTGAGTACCTACTGTATGCCAGGCCCTGTACAGCAAAAGAAGATGTAATAGAATGACCAGATGGCTCAGATTTCCCAGAATGAAGGTTTTCTTGAGAGGTGAAACTTTCCTACTAAAACCATGAAAACCATGGATGTGACTTGCAAACCAGAATGAGCCCATCACTCTGGACTTGAAGAAGTGCTAACAAGTGTGATAAATGTATGGGTGCTAAGGGATTATGAAACAGGGACATCTAACTATCCTCAGTGAGGACGCAGGGAGAATAGTGATATAGACATTCCAGGGTCCTGGGTCCTGAAGGTGAGCAACCCATGTGGGTTCTTGGTTTGGTGCAGGAAAGATTTAAAGGTGAGCCAGCATAGAGTTTAAAGGGAAAGAGTTTATTAGTGAAGCAGTGAGACAGAGATCAGCCTTCCCTAGTGGGCTTTACTTATTTTATTGAGGTTGATGTAATCCAGTGGTAGGGCATTCAATTAGAGGGAGAAATACTCAGGATTTTTTTCTGGGAAAAGAGTGGAGACTTCTCAGAAAACCCCCTTTGGCCACTTTGTGTCCTTATATGGACGTTGAGGTTGATGTAATCCAGTGGTAGGGCATTCAATTAGGGGGAGACATACTCAGGATTTTTTCTGAGAAAAGGGTGGAGACTTCTCAGAAAAGCCCCATTGGCCATTTTGTGTCCTTAAATGGACGATCCATTTGGGATCCTGGTGGCTTAGGGTGTGTCATTTAGAATGCTAACACATTACAATGAGCGTATAATGAGGCTAGGGGTTACCACAAGGTGAAATTAGTCCCCTTGTTGGATGAGCTGGTCTGTTCATGCCAAGCCATAAACCCATTGGGGATTGGTTTTACTCTCTCTGGGATAGTCCTGGGAGCCCTTATTGGTTACAGCCTTTTCATCACATACCCTATCTCAATAGTGGTTGTGAAAAAGTCATCCATGTCTTACCCATGACCTAAGTTATGAGCAGGACCAAGCCTGGAAAGAGGGGCATTCAAGGGAAATGGCACATCCTTTTTGGGGAACCTGTGGCAGGACAAGCACAAGGAAATTCAGAAGAAAAAAGGCCAGGGGTGATGAGTGGTACAAAGTGAAGCTGCAGGGCTGGGCAGTGCTTGCTTCTGTAGGGCCTTTCAGGACGTATACTAGCTTCCTATGGGGAATGCAACAAATGACCACAGTCCCAATGGCTTAAAACAACATAAATTGATTATCTCACAGTTCTGGGTCTCATTGGGCTAACATCAAGGTATCAGTAGGGTTGCATTCCTTCTGGAGGTGCCTGGAGAACATCTGTTTCCTATCTGCTAGAGGCTGCCTTGGCTTCTGCCTCTCTTCCACCTTCAAAGCCAGCGATGGTGGGCTGAGTATTTTTAACATCAAATCACGCTACAGTGACTCTTCTTATGACTCGACTCTCTCTTTCACTTTTCAGGATTCTTGTGATTACATTGAACCCATCTAGATAATTCAGAATAATCTCCTCATTTTAAACCAACTGATTAGCAACCTGAATTCCATCTATAACCTTCATCACCTTTGCCATGAAACATAAAATATTCACAGGTTCCAGGAATTCAGATCAGGACACCTTGTGGAGGGGGCAGTATTCTCCTTACCACAGAGCATATTAAGTAAGGACTTTGTGCTAGATTTGAAGAGGATTTGAAAAACCCTCAAAGCCTTTTATTGCAGTGGAATGAAGGTGTGTGGTCCATTTGCATTTTAAAGGATCTCTCTGTTCCAATGTGGGGATGAGGAGGAAGCTGGTATGTGGGAGGTTTGTTGGGAAGGTGTTGCAGGGCTACAGTGAGAGATGGTGAGGGCCTGGAGTAGGACTGGGAAGTGGAGAAGGACAAATATAAATGAGTCCTGGTTACCTTCCATAGGGACGATGGGCCTAATTAGAGATAGATTAGATTAAGAACAAGGGAAAATGATGAATCCCATGTTTTTCCATTTTGTTTCTATTTTATTTTTAAAAAATTAATTATGGTTGACATACAGTATTGCTTTATATTAGTTTCAAATGTATAACATAGTGGCTAGACAATTATTAATTTACGAAGTGATAACACCCACTTGGCACCATATATAGTTATTACAATACTAGAGGCCCTGGGCACGGAATTCGTGCATGGGTAGGGTCCCTAGGCCTGGCCAGCAATCAGGGTGAATGGGGGGGGGGCCCACTGGCACCTGCCTTGGCCAGCCTAGCGCCGCCCGCTCACCGGCCCTGTTTCCCAGACACAGCCACTGGTTGCCTCCATCTGAGGAGTGACCGGTATGGTGATCGGGGGCGGGGCCCCCCCGGTTGCACCAGCCGTGCCTGACCTGGGGCCTGCGGGCTAGTGGCAGTTCCTGCATTGAGCATCTGCCCTCTGGTGGTCAGTGCACATCATAGGGACCAGTTGTTCTACCATTGGGTTGATTTGCATATTAGGCTTCTCTTATATAGGATTATAGCCTAAACTAGAGGCTCGGTGCATGAAATTCTTGAATGGGTAGGGTCCCTAGGCCTGGCTGGCGATCAGGGCCAATCTGTGGGGCAGCCAGCGGCGTGATCAGGGGGCAGCCAGCGGCGTGATCAGGGGGCACCCAGCCTGCAGGCTGGGGGCAGCTTCTGCGTTGAGCATCTGCCCCCTGGTAGTCAGTGTGCATCATAGAGACTGCTTGTTCTGCCATTTGGTTGATTTGCATATTAGGCTTTTATATAAGATTCCCTATGCTGTACTTTACATTGCTGTGACTACCAAATTGTACTTCTTAGTTCCTTCACCTTTGTTGTTTTTATATTTTATTTTTCTTGAAGAAGACTACTCATTGTATGAGGGGTGGGTTTGAAACAGTGTCTGGAGGACATCATGAATTCGGGTTGTTTTTTGCTGAGTGTCATCCAATAAATGCCCAGTAGGGGTTGACATAGACACCTCTGGGCTTCTGAACTCACACTTCCATCTATTTCCTCCAAGTAGAACATTTATCCCTAAATGTTTGGTATTTGCTAAATCTGTCCTGTGCATATCTTCAAATTTGGAGATAGGGACCTTATCAGGACTGTTTCTGTTATGTGTTCCTCATAGAAGAGTCTATGCTAATCACCTTGACATTTTGTATTCATTTGGTGTGAGAGGAAGGCTTTATTCTGCATTGATGGGGACACTTGTTTCTAATGAGAAATCTGATGAAATCAGGTGCTTTGAATACAGAACATGTGCAAACTTTTGTAGCCTTATAAATCCCTCGAAGCTTGTCTCCTTTAGGAGAAGATCTTGGTTGGTTTTGATGCAAACTACATCTGATAGTGAATGGGAGAAGTGGCATTTTCCAGTGGGACAAGGGGACAATGAGTCTTGGTCTGGTTTGAGGTCTTAAACTCCTCGTTCACTCTGTTCTTTTCACAAAAGATCATCTCATCAGAAATTCAGGGGAAAAATGGCTTTTCATTCTTATTCCCATTTTCTGACATTCTTACTCTAAAAGTCATTATTAATGGAGAAAATGCTGCCTATTTGGTAAGCTGTGTCTTCTCTTAGCCTGGTGGTATTTCATTATCATTTAAATATGCCACCCACTGCTCCTTCTAGAGCCTTTTGAATGGAAGGTCATATTTTTCCCCCTAAATTATGCTCAGGATTTTTAAAGCAAGATGGTCTCCAGTGAAGTTCTCTCCACATTGAAAAAATGAAGTGGGGACTGAGATAACTATCTAGATAATTCAGCCTCCTGTTATCTCCCCAGAAATGGGACGTATTTCTCATCCTCTATTTCTTTCCTTCCTTCTTTCGTCTCTTAAGGGTTATCTTTGCCAAAGAAAGGCACTAATGTTTTCATGCTGTCTACAGAATACAGCAAGTTTTTATAAAATGTTTTTTGAAGTGCTAGCTATATTTTAAAAGGCATGTCAGATTTCTAATGCTACATTTCAAAGCAGGACTAATTTCATGGCGTGGATTGGCCATCTTTCTCAGTCATTTCCGGGGATTAATTCTCTGTTTCCATGCCTAAAATTCCCTTGCGATGGAGTAGTAGTCTGGACTTTGTCTTCATTCTTAAGAATCACAGTCCCCTGAGAATTAAAGAGGCTTCTTCTGTGTAAAATTACTGGAGGTTTCAGTGCATATTTGGCTGTTATCAATGTCCACTGAGCAGACTCGTATCCTAATCTTAGCAGAATAATGGCTCCAGAGCAGCCATGGCTATTCTGAAAATGGTGATCAGTCATTCTTAAGCTTCAGTTCCAATACTCAGTGCCAGGGAGTGATGATAGAATATGGAAACCGCCACTGGAGGACCTACTCCTCACCCAAGCACTGTCTCTCTTAAGCAGTGTTTCTGGGCCTCCATCATTCATCTGTGAAATGGGAACATTATATACCAACATTTTGAGTGCTGTGGTAATAACATGAGATGTGATATTTGAGGAATCTAGACACTATAAACATGTGAAATATTCATCTGTTTGCCTCCCCTCACGGTCCCCCTTAAAGAGACCCAGACAACCAGGTGCTGTCATCATCTTCACACAATCTGGGTCCCAACAATGTGGCAGCCATAGTCCTAGGGGTGAGGATACATTGGAGAACAACATGTTGCATGCTGCCTCTCGGACATATCCCTGGAGCAGCCTCTTGATGCCATGAAGCAGCGTTTACTGTTACTGAAGTAATGGAGAGTCAAACTATCTCAACAGAGTCTTAGTAGATTAGTAGCATCTCTGGGCTGGGCAAAGTCAGAATATTTTTTTTAGAAGTAGAGGTGTGTTTAAGTGGGTCTTCCCATTTAGGGACTGGTTTATGATGGGGTAAGGAATGAAAGAAAAAGGCAAGGACATGGCCATGAGGAGTTCAAAGAGTCTTGGGGTGGAAGTGGTTGATGTTTTCTTTCTAGAAGTTCCTAAAATGAGCAGTAATGTTATTTGAACTTTCAACTTCCTGGGTAAAAGTTTCTTGGAATAGTAAAGTTATGCAGCAAAGACAGTAAAAGAGTAAAGTCACAGTGAGCTGAGATGGTACAGGTTCTCAACCATCATCATCATCGTCATCATCATCATCACCATCTGCCAATATCATTAAGGACTTCAATTTATTTTATTACTTCTTGAAGGATACATGAAATATATAGTGATAGATATTTACTGAAGGATTAAATGAGATACTTCAGTGAAGTATAAAGTATGAAATATATGGTGAATTTTACTATTGGTACCGAAGATACAGCTGTGAACACATACCTTTGCTTTTTCTTTCTCATTTAGCTTATAATTGACCTGTGGAAATAAATGCTAAACAAATATTTGTGTGAATAATTTACAAATTTAACAAATTCTGTGAAGGAAAATGTTACTTGCTATGACAGTGTAGTGTAAATCAGAGGGTCTTAAGATGGTCTAGGGCAGTGGTTCTCAATCTTCCTAATGCCGCGACCCTTTAATACAGTTCCTCATGTTGTGGTGACCTCCAACCATAAAATTATTTTCATTGCTACTTCATAACTGTAATTTTGCTATTGTTATGAATCGTAATGTAATATCTGATATGCAGAATATATTTTCATTGTTACAAATTGAACATAATTAAAGCATAGTGATTAATACAAAAACAATATGTAATTATATATGTGTTTTCTGATGGTCTTAGGCAACCCCTGTGAAAGGGTTGCTCGATCCCCAAAGGGGTCACGACCCACAGGTTGAGAACCACTGGTCTAGGGTGTCTGGTAAGAAGCTTCTTGCACATGCATAGATGCCAGTTGGATAGAGGAAGCAAGGGGAGGGGTGGGTGAGAGAGACTGACCTTTATCTTAAGAGCAAGGATAAACAAAATGTCCCTGCATATCAATAAATATTACATTCTAATATTCACATACAAGTTGGCACAAATAACATCCTAAGATATATTCACTGTACACAGTGACGGTGTTCGGAGTCATCCAAATTGACACAGTCCATCAGCAATTGCTAGGCCCATTCCTCTAACTAAACAGCAGCTGTTTGTTGAAAGAATGAGTGAATGTTGAATTAATCAGCACTGTTTAGTTCCTCATTGACCTCCAGCAGCTCATTTGCTTATGCAAAGCATTCAGAAGTTTGATGGAAGACCCTTTGCATCCAAACCTACCCCCATCCTGAATGCAGGAAAGTAGGGGAAACTGTCTCTCAGGGTCATCCCTAAAAAGCAGAATGGAGAAAACCAGCCCATTCATACTGGCTGATGGATTTTTAACTATCCTACGTTTGGGGTCTAGGGAAGAGGGAGGATCTGGAAGCTCTCTGAGCAAGGTTATATCTTAATGAATTGCTCTATGTGGTTTCAGGTCTTAGCTCTTTCCCTTGATCACCGTTGGAAATGAGACTGCTCATGATAAAATAAGAGCATGCATGGGATCAGACTGTTCAGGTTCAAATTTTAGCTCCAATGTGTAAACTTGACCAAATTATTTAACTCCTTCTTGCCCAGTTGCCACACCTGTAAAAGAGAGGTGATATCAACAACACCATATGGTTTTTGAAAGATTAAATGAGATATTTTAATGAAAAGCACTTAATATGGAAACTAGAATATAGTCAGGTGCTTCCCTCATGTTAAGAGGGACTCCCTGCCTTGCTGTAGCCCTCTACACGCCCAGTGAGAAGACTACATTTTAGTTGGAAGAACTGATTTTAGTTGCACGGTGCATTGAGGGCATGGAGATGGGCAGGGGCACATTTGCTTGTATTTGTTCATCAAGCACTTGAAGAGGGATTCTTATCTTGAGATTTGGTTCCTGATTTTATTATCAGGGTCTCAGCCAGTTTCCTCATGGAAAGAATCGCAGTTGGCATAGGAAACTGGTGCCATGTCATGGATTGATGGTGTCTCTCTCAAACTCATATCTGAAGTCTCCTGTATCTCTCAGGCTGAACCAAATGCATCCTTATTTGGAGCTGAATTTTAGACAGGCGTAAAGCAGCCAGAATAAAGCAGGAAAGTGCTCTTCAGAACTTGAGGCTGATAAAACTTTTGTCATTCTCTACCTTGCCAACGAGTTGAGTGTAGGATTCACTTGGCTGATAAGGATGGTTACATATTTCCTCTTTGAAGTTTTATCAGATAAAAGTCAGGCAAAGCCATATTTACTATCGTCTCTCTGTTGCAAACTTTGGATAATGGATAAAAAGAGAAGCCTGAAGATGTGAAAATTGTGGTGAAATGTACTTTGGAAACTTTAAATGATTGTAAACTATGATGTTGGGAAAGTGACCCCACAGCATTAAAATTATGAAGATGAAATAAAGGCTCACACTATTCAAAATTCCTTAAAAAGAAGACCTCAGAACAGCTTTCTGCTTGGCCTATGTCAGTAACGATTAGAAAACTATTTTTGAGCAGTTCACCAGGATAATGCTAGTATTCCTAATTCTGCAATTTCTGATTGCAGAGGGCACATGTGCAGTGTGATTGAGGACACACCTTATCTCTGGAGGGCAAACCTGGCCTTAACAATGAGGGCTAAGCAGAAAATCATGGCCTTTCCCATGAGAAGAGTGATGTGAACTGTGAGCCAGTTGTCGAGGTAGCCTTCGATACCTCCAACACTCCCACTCATTCTTCATAGAAGAGAATGGGTAATGAGATTTCCAACCCAAAGAATCTAGACATTCATGGACATAAAAAAAAAGAAAAAGGAGGACATTTTATTTTCTTTCTTCGAGTTCTTATCATCCATAAGGAAGGCACTTGAGGCAGCAATGAGCTACACTGCTTGAGATCCCCATGGTGAATTTATTAGCGCCCCTCATTGACAAAACAAATGGAAAATGACTGACTTTACTGTTAATTACACTGGTATATGCAAGTATCTTTTTCTTTTATTCTTTTTCTTCATTCTTTTGAATTGAATTTATTGGGGTGATATTGGTGAATAGAACCATACAGATTTCAAGTGTTCAATTCTGTAACACCTCATCTGCATACTGCATTGTGCACTCCAAAGTCAAGCCTCTTTCCACCACTATATATCCCTCTTTGCTCTTTTCCACCTCCCAACTCCCCCTTCTTCTGGCGTTTTTAAATTGAATTTATTGGGGTGATATTGGTTAATAGAACCATACAGGTTTCAAGTGTTCAATTCTATAACACCTCATCTGCATACTGCATTGTGCACTCATCCCCCAAAGTCAAGCCTCTTTCCACCACTATATATCCCCCTTTGCTCTTTTCTACCTCCCAATGCCCCCTTCCTCTGGCAGTCATGCATACTGCTGTCAGCATGTTTATTTGTTCTTAATCCCTTAACCTTTTTAATCCAGTCCCCAAACCTCCTCCCATCTGACAGTTGTCACTCTGCTCTCAGTATTTTTGAGTCTGTTTCTTTTTTGTTTATTTTGTTCATTAGATTCCACATATAAATGAAATCCTATGGTATTTGTCTTTCTCTGACTTACTTATTTCACTTAGCATAATACGCTCCAGGTCCATTCATGCTGTCGCAAAGGGTAAGAGTTCCTTCTTTTTTATAAGCCAGTAATATTCCATTATGTAAATGTATCACAGTTTTGTTTGTTTTTATCCACTCATCTACTGATGGGTTATGCATAAATGCATATAAGTTCTTCGGTTGATCTCTTCCTCCTCTACCCCCTTCCCTCTTAGAATCATCAGTGTGTTGCATGCTTCTATGTCTCTGGATCTATTTTGTTTGATTGGAGCATTTAATCTGTTTGCATTTGAAGTTATTGATATTCAGTTACTTATTGCCATTTTATTTATACCTATGTTCCTATCTCTATATATTTTTCTTCCGTCTTCTTCTTAAAGAAGGCCCTTTAACATTTATTGCAATACTAGTTTGGTGGTAATGAACTCCTTTAGTTTTTTTGGTCTGTGAAGCTCTTTATTTAGTCTTCAATTTTAAATAATAACCATGATGGATAGCATAGTTTTGGTTGCAGATCCTTGCTTTTTATCAGTTTGGATATTTGATGCCAATCCCTTCTGGCCTGAAGTGTTTCTGTGGAGAAATCAGCTGACAATCTTGCAGGGGCTGCCCCCCTAGGTGGAGTTGTTTCCAGTAGGGTCTGGTGCCTGCCAGAATCCCCCGTTGGGTGTGCTGCTTGTGTGGCTGGTTGGGTCAAGCTCTGATGTCTTCTGAAGACCACCACTGGTTGTTTTGGTTCTGGATCCACATGGGTGGGTTTTCAGTGCAAGTTGATGTCAGACATTTTGGGCAACCTTGGGTTACCTGTCTGGAGCTACCATGCTGATCACTGCTTGTGGCTGTGTCTACTGGGCCTGGATGTGCATAGGAGAGACCAAGGTGTGTTTAAGGGTTGGCATCCTCCAGCTGAGTTGGAGGCAGGTCAATAAAAAGTCCAAGACTCCCTGAGGTCTGCCTCCACCTGTTGGCTAATATGCCACCCCCTGAGGTTGCCTCCAGAGCCTTCTGAAGAAAGACTGTAGAGTGTAGGGTCCAGAGTGTAGTGGTGGTTACCCACAGACCTTACCACAAGGTGCGAGCTTGGTAGGGCAGGGCTAGTGGGTCTTCTACTTGGGGGCAGTGCAGTCAGGCACTCAATGGTAGGGGGTGGGGGGCAGTGGCCCCTAATCCAGAGCCATACTACTCAGTCTCTCTCAGAGTCTCAAACTCTAACTCCCCTAGGAGAAACATACTTCAGGGTCATTTCGGGTGTAGCTAGCTGTCCCCACTTCAGAAGCAAGCTCAGCAGGATGGAGCCACTGGGACTTGGGAGGAAAGATCAAGCTGCCTTCCAATGGGGGTGGTGCCGATGAGCCTGCAGGAGGGGGGCGAGTGCTTTGCTTTATCCCAGTTTTTCAGCCGTATAATACAGCACCCATCTGAGTCCTGGACAAGAGCCTCCGAGAGTGATGGGCTGTGAAGGTCCTAGCTCAGAGTGTCACACCCTTCCCCCCTCCCCTCTCCCGCAGAACTGAGCTCAGCTGGGCATAGTCAATGGGACTTGGGAGAACAAATTAAAACAGGGGTGGCACTGGTCAAGTCTGCAGGGGTATCGCAAGACTGTCCCCCATTCCAAAGCCACACAGCTCAATGGCAGTCTGAGTGTCTGCTTAGAGCTTCTTAAAAAAAAAGTGCACCAAAGGTTCCTGTTGGGTGCAGCCAACAGACCTTTCTGTGGGACTTGGGCTTGGCAAGGTGGTGTCACCATGGCTGGAGGTCTGGGTTAGTGTACTCCCCAGTCTGGTGCTGTAAGAATAGGAGTGCTCTACCCTGGGAAGATGGTGCTGAGGGCAGTGTGGGATGGTGACTCCGCACAGGGACCTCAGTGGCTCACCCTCCAGATCTCTCCCTGGTGCCATGCCTCCCAGGTCTTCTCTTTATGACCCCCATATGTCACAAGTTGCCCTCCCTTTACTGGAGCCACAGGTGAGTGTCCAAGAGCAAGATCCTGTGTGTTGGTCCTTTAAGAGAGCACCTGGGTTTTTAGCAGAATCTCTCCTCTTCTAGGTGGACAGAGTACTCACTGATTTTTACTTCGTGATGCAATGCAGGCTTCTCTTCCTGGCCCCTGTTCTCTGGGTTGGGGATCCTGGTGTGGGGTCGAAACTCCACACTCTTCAGGGGGGACTTTTGCAGTCAAGATATTCTTCCAGCATATCAGTCTCAGCACGTGAGTGTAGGGGCATACCCTCTCTGTGTCTCTGCCCTTTTTACCAATCTTCTTGCATCTTCTTCTGTAAATCCTTGGTTGTAATACTTCTGTTCAGCTGTCCTTCAGTTGGTTATTCATGTTGATTGCTGTAAATCCAGTTTGATGCTGGGAGGAGGTGAGTGTAGCTCCCACCTACTCTGCAGCCATCTTGCAATACAGGTATCTTTTTCAAAGTTCTTAAAATTTTAAGAAATCCTAGATTTGTGAAAAGTCATGCAAATGATATTGGATTAATTTTATTTGTAGCGTACGGACAATACTCAAATGTGGAATTTACACAAAGCACAGTGTAATCTAGAATAATTCCTCTGTTAAGCAAATATTTGCTTGGATTCAATTATTTGCAGGGAATGTTAGTATATCTAAGGTGGCACTTGTATGCCAAAAATAACACTATATACCTATATCTATTCCCATCTAGATATGAATGACCCTTTAGTGATGACTCTTAGAATTCTTTCTCATTGTTAATCATCCCCATTTCATGAGCACCAAATCATTTTTTATGTATTCTCATGTTTAATCCTCATTAACAACCCTAAGAGGTAGGTGGCATTAATTCTATCTTATAAATGAATTCAAATGAATTTTACAAATGAATTTGAACAGGGCCTGGAGAACTTTGAAGCTCGTGTTTTTAATCAGTGTACTTACTATTCTGCCTCCCTTCACAGTTGGCTGCATGGCACCTGGTCCTCACAATGCAAAGCATGAAAGGAAGACCACACACAGTGGGCACTTGGCTCACATGTAGGGACCAAAGCCAAGTCGTGATACGTCATCTTATCCCTACAACTTTTTCTGTTTCCTTTCCAAAACAGTGTTTGGCAAGAATTTGTGAAGCAGGAGTTTTATGGTATAAAAGAAGGAGGTAGTAGAGTTCCCATATTCTATTTGGGGAGGCAGAGTTAGCTTACGTGGAAATTATATGTAATTTTAACAAGAGAATATTTTTATGCGTGCACATAATAAATACACCACCATGTAATGATGCGTATGCATACACATATGTTTGAAGTGTACTGTAACATGTTAAATCAGTTATTATGTTACAGTAAATTCAGAAGTGCAGGGAAAGATGAGGACATTAGCATTGACTGAAATGTATAAAATGCTGGGTGCTTTGAGCTCATGCCTTCATTTATTCCACAATATACCTACAAGATATGTATTATTTTTGCTTTTATACAGTTGGAGAGTAAAAGAGAGACTGTATAACTTGTCTAAGTACCCAGATTTAATATATAGCAGAGTCAGAATGTGAATTAATGGCTGTATTTACCCACACCCTCTGATTTTTACCCTCTTTTCTACTATACTCCTCTGCCTGCCAGGCAAGGGGAGTTGGGGAGTTATTAGAATGGCCCAGAAGTTCTGTGGATGGATAAGGTGCAATGATAGTTCATAGAGATTTTCTCCAATCACGTTACACAATACAGCGTAAGCAGCTATCTCAAGGCCCAGCACTAGGAGTCCTATATCTTCTGCTTTATCTTTCTCCTTAGCTCCTATCACCATCTAGCATGTCATATATTAACTTGTTTCCTCTCACTAGCATACAAGTGCTATTTAGGCAGGGGTCTAGCTTCCTTCATTGGTAGTTCCCTTGTGCCTAAAATGGTACTAGGCATTGAATACGATGTTTAATGCCTCTCTGTTGAAATAATAATCACATCAGTGATTTGTGACATTTATGACACATGACCAAAATTTGGTGTTTATGTTTGTGTAATAATTATGGCGATCCATGATCAGTTGCGAGTGGTGATTACAGTGGAACTTTAGTTTGAGAAATTTCCAGACTTACTTTATTTATTTATTTATTTATTTATTTATTTATTTATTTATTTATTTTTAGCTCCGGAACAAAGGAGAAGGCTGTAATCTGTGAGTGGAGGGAGTAAAAATCAAACAAACCAAATAATCTATTGCCTTGGCCAGGTAGCTCAGCTGGTTAGAGGGCCATCCCCATATGCCAAGATTGTGCATTTGATCCCTGGTCAGGGCACAAAAAAGAATCAACCAATGAATGCATATATAAGTGGAACAACAAATTGATGTTTCTCTCTCTCTAAAAATCAATAAAATAATAATAATCTGTCCTTGCTTTGGGTTACCATGCAAAGTTGTTGATCACTTTCCGAAATGATTTATAAAATCCTACAAAAGGATAGCCTGTGTGTTTGGAAATGAGGGGCATTCGTCCTATTTAAACAACTAAAACTTTTCCATCCTACCCATTAGCTCACGAAGCTGCAAGTTGGTCCCATGCTGCCTTGCCCGTCTATTTAGTATTTCTAGACAATCGTGGTACAGTACAAAGCAATTTGTTTTTCTATGACTTCCTTCTCGATGGCAAACACAACCTGCATCACAGGGAAAGTCAATCATGAGGTAAAGAGAAAACGGGATGATTTAAAGCGGGAGAGTGGTTCATTTGCTTTAGGGGATGAGAAACAATTATTTTAGTAGGCCAGGGTTTCTGTGGGAAGTCGGGTGAATAAGAATGCTGCCTTTCCAGGACTGCTTTGCCTAAGTAACTTTTTCTTTTTAAAGGATTTCTTACTGAGCCGTAAATGCTTTTAACATGATGAAGGCTAGATTTGCATTATATAAACCTGGGAGCAGTGTCTCCGTTTCTCCCCCCTTTTCCCCAAGATCCTCTGGTCTAATACTGAACCACAGTGGGAGACACCGCTGTTTTTTCATATGTCCTGCATTTGAAATGCATTTGGAGTTTAGCCATGTTTAAGAACCCAATCTTTAAATAAACTCCTTCTTAGCACTATGGATGATTTTCATTTATTTATTTATGTATTTCTTTGTTTGTTGTTTGGAGAGGATTAGCTTATTTGCTGTTATTTATATATGTTTTAAACTTCCTTTGCTGACAGATACAACTAGGCATTTACTTGATTTCTGTAATAAGCTGCAAAGAGCTGAAGATCCCTTTCAGTGTGAGGTGCTGAATGAGGGTCTATAGCTCTAGAGCAGGGTGAGCACAGGGATGGCCTAGGGCAGCTTTCCTGGCCTTAGAGGGCTGGGGAAGGTGGGTCCCTAACTCCAAATCCACTGCTTGTGGGGAATTCAAAGCCTTTTTCATGATGCCTTTGACTTCAGTGGCTCTTATATCTTATGGGCCCCATATATCCCTGGCTCTTTCTTCTTTGTAGTGTCTCATGGGCATTAGAACCCTGCTCTGACTTATAAACTCTTTGCTATACTGGTTTCCATCAAATTCAAAGAAGCGGATGCTGAGTTTGGCATAGGTTAATACAGATGATGTCTCTCAGGGTGCAGTCCGCCTGACACATGGCTACTCCCCAAAGTTCTCCCAGCTTTTTCTACGTTCAGTGTGCAACTTTGCTGTTCTCCCCTCCAGTCTCCTTTCCTAGAATTATAAACACACAAACATGCACACATACATCCTTCGGGACAAGTTGCAGAGAGGTTTTGCTTTTCTGCCATCCTCCCTACTTGATCCATCACCCATCTCCAGTGAGACCAGACTATCCCTTGACTGTATCTTTTCTTACCTGCAATTTTATTTATTAACTGTGAGGCGGCCACAGGTTCTTCTCTGCACAGCAGTGAAACGCAGGCTCAGCACGCAGATCTCCCTGACGATGGCCCCTCAGAGGGTCAAGATCAAACTTCCTTCAAAGGATTAGGACGTTCTCCTCCAAATGGCCTCTCAGGCCTGCCCACCTCTCTTCTGGCCTCCTCTTCCATGTGTTCCAGCTGCAATGGTTTTCTTTCCCTTCTTCCATCATGGTTTTTCCACAAGCCGTCCCTATGTATGGAATATTTTCCCTCCCCCAGCTTCACTATCTCTGAACCCATTATAATCTGGTGGTGCATCTTCAGTGGTTAATACAATGCCTGGCACCTAGACAGCACCATTAACTGCTGAATGAATCAATAAGTGAATGATTAAGGAATGAATGGGATAAAGGGAGAGTCCTAAGGTTGTGGTCACCTTGAGAGAGCATCATTCATCCAGTGAGGTTCAAGTGCTCTGCTGATTCACACCCCCAAAAGTCATGGGATGATCGCGGGTTTGTGTACATACATATATTTTCTTCCTCTGACAGCTGAGGGGTTCTGGCAGCAATGACCTCCCAGTAGCAATGAGCACAGGTCACATCTAAGTCTTAGTTTCTAATACCATTATCTCATAATTCCTTGAAGAAATAGCTGCTTCTAGGATAAGGACAGGAAATGGACGAGTTGAGCCAAGAGGGTCTTATACAGCCAGAAATGAAGGAAGTATTCAGGAAACAAAACAATGGGGGAGTGTCAAGGAAATAGTGGAGCCAGCCTGAAAGAGCTCCAGGGGCCAAAGTTGAACCGATTTGAGCAACAAAATAAAGTAGTTCTTTTTGCCCTGTGACCCAAAGTATAAAATGAATACCCACAAATTAATACTGATATAAATAAATGCCTGAATAAACTAATAAGTGGTGGAGAAGAAACACATCTGTATAGAAGAATCCAAAATAATTTATGTAGATACTCCATCCCCACAAAGGTGATGCCTAGCTCTCCCCCGGGAAGCGTTAGATGCACATGGTGTGTGTTTTTTCTGCTTTTCTTTTTTTCTTTCTTTCTTTTTTTTTTTTTTTGTAAACCAGAGAGTACAGTATGGAAAGGGGAAGCGAACAGAGCAAGTTTACAGTAGAGAAGCCTAACAAACAGCTCCTCAGCCAGGAGATCAGACTCCCACTGACAGTGAGAACTGATGTTGATGGTACATACTCTTCATACCATGGGATGAAAATGGACTTGGCCTCTCTTGTCCCCCCTGCCCCCCACACACCCCCTAAATCCATAACCCCAGTCTTATCACAAGAAAAAGATCAGACAAATCCCAGTTGAGGGGCATTCTATAAAATACCTGAGCATTACTTCTCATAACTGTCAAGGTCCTCAAAAATAAGGAAAAACTGAGCAATGGTCACGGCCAAGAGGAGCCCGAGGAGACATGATGACTGAAGATACCATCACTCTGGCATCTCAGATGGGAACCCAGAGCAGGAAAAGGGCATCAGTTGAAAACCAAGGGCATCATTTCAAGTGCAGACTTCAGGTAATAACAATGTCAATATTGACTCATTAATCTGACATATGTATTCTAATATAAGACGTTAATAATAAAGGAAAACAACGTTTTCAGGGTATATGGGAAATCTTGCAATTTTTCTGTAAACCTAAAACTGTTCTGAAAAACAAACCTTGAAAGAAAACAGAAAGCCATGGGCCATCTCTCCTACAGCAGCCGGTGATGGATTTCCCCTTCCTGGTGCCCTAGGCCAGGGCTAACCTGTGATTCTGTCTTCTCACCTGGGGACCTCTACTCTGAGCAGAATTCAGCCAGGAGCAGCAGCGCTCCCTCTCCCTCCCTTCCTGCGCCCTGCTCACGGATTTTATTTTCCTTTGCTTCAGACAGCACTCAGCTGCTGCCACAGGCAAATAGTATCTGGCTGCTTTGCACGCGGTTGTTCAACACACTGGGAAAAATGAGCCTTCTTGTTGGCATCTGGGTCCCTGAGCAAATAAACAAAAAAGAAAAATGGTGCATGTCGGGGATGATGAGGTCGAGAGAAAGATTGGGACAGAAAGATGATTGAGAAGTCTACCCTTCTCTCCTCCCAATTTACACCACTCCCCAGGCTGCAAGGAGCGCCCCCTGCAGTTTATCAGTGAGGATAAGGGGAGTATTGTTTTTGTTTTTTAAATTGATTTCAGAGAGGTAGGAAGAGGGAGAGATAGAAACATCAATGATGAGAGAGAATCATTGATTGGCTGCCTCCTGCACGCCCCCCACTGGGGATCGAGCCCGCAACCCAGGCATGTGCCCTTGACCCGAATCGAACCTGGGACCCTTCCGTCTGCAGGCTGAGGCTCTATCCACCAAGCCAAACAGGCCAGGGCAAGGGGAGTACTGTTGACCCTGGGCATTTCCAGGGGATGGGAAGAGCTGTTTAGAGTACCTGGCTTTCATGCTGGTGTTAGGGGTGTGCCTAAGCTCCCTGCTGTGTGCTGCTTTCTGAATTCTGTCCTGGGCATTGGAAACACATGTGGACCGAAATTGATGGCGTGCAAAGACCTGTGGGGATCTCAAATGTGGTTTGGCCTCAGTCTGAGGTTCCATTTCCATAACTTCTCAGAACTCTATGAGAGTAGAAAGGGGAAGAGAGGCTCTGGGGCTGCCCAGATCCTCCCTCCAGCTCTGTGACTTTGAAAAAGTCATTTAATTTTGATGACTCTTGTAGACAGAATGGGGAAATACTGTCATCTGCTTCATGAGACTATGGGAAGATTAAATGCTTCAACACATGCAAGGGACTTTTAACAGTGCGTGGCATCACTTAGGTTCCCAATAAGCCTCCCCAAATCAGTTGTGCAGCATTGATATGTCACATTTCCCTTCCTCTTGATGTAGGAGGGAGAGAGCATTGTCAAGGCCTCACCTTATCTTCGAAAAAGATTAGAAATTGTCAGCCTAAATGTAATATTTGTAATTGAGGGGACTTAAGTTTTGTTCAGATTAATAATTCACTAATCAATTTCATAGGTAAAGATCAGGCTGAGAAGTCTCCTCTTTTTTCCATTATTAATAATTTGAATATTCCATTTAGTGAGCAATTATTATGTGCTGGACTCTGTGCTAAGTGCTTTATGTGATTATGTCTAATCCTCTTAACAGTAGGAAGTCGATACTATTACTCATTTTTACTTAACCTGATATCAGAGAGGTTAAGTGACATTCCAAGCTTGCAAGGCTAGTGGAGGCAAAGCTAGGGTTCAGAACAGAGCTAACTGATTGCAGAGACATTCTCTCCATTCGTATGCGTGTCTGTTGGTTCAATAACCCAGGGTGGAGTGGCGGAGAGAGAAGGAGCGAGAGTGCTGTTTGTACACGCATGAAGAAGGTTTAGCTCCACGGGGGCCTATAGAGTTTGAATGTGTTAGGTTAGCAAGTCTGAGCCCCTGGGGTCTGTGTTCCTCCTCCGTTATCCCTTAGCTCTGTCAGTTGCCATGGAAGGCAGACAGTTTGAGTTTTCTGTTGGCCTGAGTCGAGGGAATCAATCTCTAATATTAAATGTTGAGCTTGTTGTTGAGCAAGTCTTTTGACCACTCCTGGTTTTCATTAACTAGAGAAGAGGGAGATTTTCAGCCACGTGAGAGAAAGATTTCCTGTGGCTTGTTTTCTGATATTTTTAGGGCTAGGGAATATATTCAGACTGAGAGAAGCCAAAACAAAAATGTGAAGTCTCTTGTCAGCCCCAGCTCTTACTAACTGTTGCTTTGCCTTTGGTGTGTGGATGCAATGAAAATCACTGAAACCAGAAAGCACCCTGCTCTCACACCCTGTTATATGGGAAATCTCTCTCTCTCTCTCTCTCTCTCTCTCTCTCTTAATTGCTGGCGGCTTTTGCAATTAAGTAGTTTTACAGAACTTCAGCCTGCTAATCCCTTCCAGCCCAGATGGATCCTGTGTCAAATCTAGCCAGGATGTGACAACCTACTATGCATGCCTCAACAAGAGCTTTATGGATGTTTTCAAAGTGCACCCGAGGCCACCTAATAGTATTTATATTAATTTTAAATTTTTATCAAGTACTTAAGGATAACTTTGGGATATTGGATCATTAAGTTAAAGGGTTGGGATCTGTGGTCCTCCAAGATTTCAAAAAACATCATTCTTTTCATTGTTCATTAGAGAAAGTAGTGATTATGGATCATGGAAACAATTTTGCTTATTTCAACATACTATGTGTAATAGTACATTGGTTATGTGAATAATTCACTCTGAGGAAGCAGTCGGTTTAGTTCATTTATGTGGCTTTATGAACTATTTTCAGTCTGTATCTGTTCTTGTTTATAATTTCAATATGTGACATGTAGATCCCAGCCTGTACTTTGTAAGGCAAATAAGAAGAAAAAAATTTCTTGTACTTTAAAATAATTGTGGAATATTTCCTTGTGGAATTTCTTCCACTGTGGACTACCTCGAAGACTTGCCAAAAGAGGTTGTTGTGTGCTGACATTTTGGCACAGAAAATTTGGATTTTTATTGACCATGGAGTGAATGCTGTTTATTAGACCTGTACTCCTGGAACCAAAAGTTCTCATTGCATTTATTAAGATTTTTTTTAACATTCTGAAACAGATTGTCCACACTATATTGGGAAAAATAAATCCAAGTGAAAGATAGATGCGTATGTAGCTGCCATCTTGAGTTTTTATTGTAGTTGACATTGGACTATTTTGAAATTCTTTACTCTTCTGTTTTATAGAAATGGCAGTGCCAATCAATTCCATCCAGTATCACAATGCAGTGGCCATATTCCTGGAAGGATGGACCAGCTCTGCCTTTGCAAAGTAGCTTATGCAATTTCAGGAGTATTTGAAATAATCTTCCTGGAAATGCATTTGCCCATTATAGGTTTTAATAAAATTGTGCTCTGGTGTTAAGAAGGTATTTGATTGTGCACCTCAGATGAATGGGAAAAGGGCCACTCTGCTGCATAGCTGCATGCTTGCCTCTACATAGACAGTAATGTGAGCAGCACCCCCTACAGTTGAGCAGTGTGTAGTTGGCGGTCTCAAGGAAGAATCTAAGTTTCTCTAAGTTAAACTCAAGACCAGCATCTTTGCTTTAATGGGGTCCTGTCCCACCCTGCTGTATTTTATTCCTTTAGGCAGGATATACTTTGCATTGAAAGAAACCCTGAAAAGACCCTGCAGAGCTTCATGTCTAAAGTTTTCATCTTTAAGGTATCCCACTCAACATAGTATTTTTGCTAACTGATATCTTACAACTATATAGTATTGGCAAAGTAACTGTTATCAGGTTAATTTCAGTCACGGAAATAGGCTCAGAAGAGATGAGTGAGGAAGAGAAGAAGAATAGAGAGCATTTCACACCTGATGCACTGCTCAGGGGATGAATTTGGTGAACGGGGTAAACACAGCTCAGGCACAGAGAAGGAGATTGGAAGGGTGCTGAGACAAGATGGTGGTTGGTGGTCCTAAAAGCTGGTGATTCAGAACCACCTGGAAACCTCTCCAACCACCAGCATGTAGAACCACCCCCACACACACTTTTCCAGACCAATTGAATAATGCCTGGGTGGGGAGACAGGCATCAGTATACAGGGGTGGGCAAAAGTAGGTTTAGGTTTATAGTTGTTCCTATGGAAAATAATAGGATAATTAATAAATAATAATACAAGAATAAATTGTGTTTTGTGTACTCACAACTGTAAATCTGCTTTTGCCCTCCCCTGTATTTTTCAAAATTTCCCAGGTGTTTCTAGTACACAGTCAGTACTGAGGACCACTGGACACGAGAAGCCCCAAGAAAGGAAAATGAATACAGGGACCCTTTCATTCATGATGCATTCATTCACTCATTCATTCATTCATTCATCTATCTGTCCACCCTTTCATTTGTCCACCCATTCATTTGACAAACACTTATATTAGGAACTTCCTATTGATAGAGCTGAGAATGAAAAAGATAAAGACCCTGTTTAAGGAGCTAGCATTGCACAGATATTTATGAATCAAACTTGTCTTGATTCACTGGAAATCAGCCTGTTTTAATTATATAACACACCTTTCACCAAGAGCACAAACAAAATCCTTTTCATCCAAACACAAAAAGAAAGTTTTGCACATCCCCCCCCCCAAATATACAAATTTAAATTACCAATCCTTGTCGTAATGGATTAATCTTGCTTCTATTTGTGAAATTCTCCTGTTTCTAATGTCCACCTTTCCCCTAGGCCAGCGGTTCTCAACATGTGGGTCGCGACCCCTTTGGCGGTCCCACGACCCTTTCACAGGGGTCGCCTAAGACCATCCTGCTTATCAGATATTTACATTACGATTCATAACAGTAGCAACATTACAGTTATGAAGTAGCAACGAAAATAATTTTATGGTTGGGTCACAACACGAGGAACTGTATTTAAAGGGCCAGAAGGTTGAGAACCACTGCCCTAGGTACTTCCCACCTTCTCTTTCCTAATTTGTCAGGATAACACTTGTAACAAAAAGCAAAACCCTTAAAATGCCATGATGCTTAGATCCACTCTGCAAATGCTTTGGGGATTTCCACAAAATTAAATAGCCATAAAGCATACATGGTCATGGGTTCCCACACCGAGGCAAGGTGCTAAATTTGTCTGATTTGAGGCCACCTGCTCACATGTCATCCGCTGGCACCAGCCCCCGCATTCGTGGGCCAGAACATATGAAATTAAGTTTACCTGATGCTCTCTGACAGCAGCTTTCTGTTACAACGCGCAAATTAGATTAGGTTAAGGTAGAGGGCAGCGTGAACGGATGGCTTCATAGATTGATCCTAGAACGGTGATGGCTTTAACCAGAAGGTGACTGGTTATGGTCCAGCTCGGGTCACTGGCGATCGCGGGTTACTCTTATTGATGCCTGTGCAGTGACCTGTGGGGAAATGCATGGTTTATTTCTTATTGGGTTTTACTGTACCGATGAGCATCACATTGCTGGTGGGACTTCACTGCCCTTTCCTCTGGAAGTTGACGAAGGAAGGTCAAGGCTTGAATAGACGACGGAGACTGCATAAGCTAGTCATGTCTTGGGTGTTGCTTGGCCCCTGTTCTGAATGTGTCACACATGACAGGGTTGTACAGCTGCGACCAGGAGCAGAATTTCTTGGGTGAAAGCTGACATGATCATCGGGGGTCTCTCAAGGTCTGTTTGCATAGATATTCGCTCAATATGAAATGATCCAGTGCAGACTTGAAAATCGACCGGAAGGACCATATTTCAGGTTACAGGACCCTGACGAGCCTCTGCCTCATTAGATAGCTCGATTGGCTTCAAAATCATTTTGTTACTCCCATAAAAAGTGTGTCCATTCTCAGCTGCACATGATTTTTGAATATTATTTTTCATAATGTGGTATTTAGTTGTGTAGTAAACTTTAATAGAGCATTTACAGTACAACCCAGTGACACCTTTTCCTAGACTATGGTCTCATGGCATAAACAAAGGGTCTAGGGAAAAATAAATTCAGACATTTAAACTTATTATGCATAAAATCCTAGATCTTTCATTGCAAAGGTGACAATGAAACAGAAATAACTTTGAAGGGAACAGAGAGTGATCTAGAGAATTTCTGGGATAAAATTGATGGGTTTATTTATTTGTTTAAATAATTGTTTCTTTTGGAACTAAGTTTTACACTCCTACCATTTAAAGTAAAGGTGAGGTTATTTCTGGCAAGAATGAGTGGTACATGGTTTTAAGGGAACAATAAAGTAATTCAGGGATGAAATACCATTTTTAACGTTTCTGAAGATTAAATAGAAAAACATTCTGGGGTCTGGCTAAGAAGCAAAAGGGAGAAATGAATTTCACATAAAAATCGATCGCTCCGGTCACTGACATTCAGTGACAGAAATAATAATTGTGTCCATGTAAAATCAGACCCCTTGTTACTTTTTAATGAAGTCTGTCTGATTCTGTGATATTTTTGGCCTAGGAAATGAAAGAGATGTTTTATTAAATGAAACTAGGTTCCCATAGGTAAAATATCTGAGTACACGTGTCATAGCATACAATAAGAAGCAGATATTTTAAAAAAGGGGGGAGAAACAAGAATGTAGTTCCAATAGACGCACTCCCCCAAGAAACCTTATCTGCATTGTCAATGGGTGAGTGGCCCAGATTTTGCATTTGAACTATGGCAGCAAGCCATTGGAGAGAAATGAAAGGTTTTGCCTACCCCCTCTAGGATCCTTATGCCACAGCGTCTGTTCCCCGCTGGAGTGAGAAGTCCAAGTCTCCTTTGCAAGCCAAGAAAAATGGGACCTTTTTCAAACTGTGGTTCTAAGATGTTGGCAGCATTCGCAAGTGCTTTCCCCTGGGTATAAAACCCTTTACCTGTTTCAAGCCAGCTGTTTGGTTTGCCAAGTGAAAAGTTTTCTTACATTCTTTCTTGCTTTTTCTGTCGCTCCGTCCCTTATTTCTTCTCTGCTTGTCTCCCCTCCTCCCTTCCCCCTACCACCCTTTTCCTCCCTCCTGCCGCCCAACTTAAGACAGTGCAACCTCAGCATCATAATTTTTAACACTAACCTTGCCAAGCGGGGTATAACTCCAAGGAACCTTCCCTTTTTAAAAAAAAATATGTTGTTTTTTTTAATTGATTTCAAGAGAGAGAGGAAGGGAGAAGGGTGGAGAGATAGAAACATTGATGAGGGTCATCAATTGGCTGCCTCCTGCATGTCCCCTACTGGGGATCGAGCCTTCAACCCCAGGCATGTGCCCTGAGTAGAATCGAACTGGTGACCTCTCCGGCTGCCTCCTGCATGTCCCCTGCTGGGGATCGAGCCTTCAACCCCAGGCATGTGGCCTGAGTAGAATCGAACTGGTGACCTCTCCGTGGGTTGATGCTCAACCACTGAGCAGCACTGGCCAGGCAGGAAACTTCCCTTTTGAGCAGATCCCATCTACTCTCTGTTGAGCCCTGAGTGGGGACCTCTGCTGACCTTGCCCCCCTCACTGTTCATGTTAATGTGTGTGCATGTATGCACGGGGGTATGTGTGTGTGGGCATGCATGTGTGGACATGTGCTGTGTGTGTGTGTGTGTGTGTGTGTGTGTGTGCGCATTCACACGTTTTTGTGGAGAAATATGGTCATATGGAAGGATCTGTGTGGTCTGAGTTCTTCTGTTTTGAATGTGATGTGTTTGGTCTAATCCCTGAGAGGTGATTACCAACCTCATGTGTATACATTCAACCTCAGTTATAAAGCACATTGAGGGAATTCCTGTGGGTTAAAAAGGTAGACCCTTTGTTTTCTCTGCCTTGTTTGTTGACTTGGGAGAGAGAAGCAGAAGGAGAAGAGAGTGGCCGGGTATAGGAAATCCCTGTAGTAACTGGTGCAGGGGGGTAGGGGTAGCTCTTTCATAATTTTCACCCAGTTCAGAGTGCCCCACTTCTGTCCAGACCCTAAGAGGACATTTCAGTATGAGTGTATGTCGGTGTGATGGGGAGGGCTACATCCTTAGGTTGCAGCATCTCCCAGGGAGAGGTCTTGGCAAAGGCTCAGTCATCAAAATTGATGAGCCTAAAATGGGATTCACCTTTAAGAAAGAAGAGGTTTTGGAAAAATTAGCTTTTCTCTTAACAATCTGGCTATGCTCTCAGAATAGGAGCTATAAATCTGTCTGGTAGAGCCCTCTGTTCTTAAAATAGAACATGGATGGATGGATGGAGAGTTGTACATATACATGTGAACACACACACATATTCTTCAAGTAGGTTCATCTTTACCCTTCAAGTCTCTCATCTCTGGGGAGAGGAGGGCATGGAGTTGGAGGCATATGCAATATTCTCTTATAATAAGACCCAGAGGATGAAACCACCTTACAGCCAATTCTTCTAGGCATGTTTTAGGCAATGCTGTACAGTGAAAGAACACAGAATTTTGAGTCATCAAAAGCTCGATTTAGGTCCTGGCACTACCACATGTTAGTTTAAATAGGCTTGGTCAAGAGAGTTAACCTCCTTTTCCATATCTGTAAAATGGAAGAATGGTTGCTAACTTGCTGGACAGTACATAGAGTTAAGGCATATCTGTCTGTACCTATATCTAGTGCCAGACTCAGTGTCTAGAATGCAGAAGGCGCATTGATAAATGGGGGTGCAGCTGCCACTCCCACTGCTACTAATTTTCTTTCTTCTCACTTTGTCCTCCTCCTTTTGATATTTTTACACACCACTGTGTAGAAATGGAAGCCACATCCTAACACCACTGGCTCCTTGTCCACCTTTCTCCTAGTCTCTGGTGTCAGAGGTGCTGTTCTCCCTGTATTTAGATATCTGTCTTCCAGAATTATTCTTGCTTTTGCATATCTATGTCTATATATATAAAAACCTAAGCGACCAGAATGACCGGACTCTATGATGCGCACTGACTACCACGGGGCAGATGCTCAACACAGGAGCTGCCCCCTGGTGGTCAGTGCGCTCCCACAACCAACCTCCCCCAGCTGACCAACCTCCTGCTTTCTCTCAGGGGGGCTGACTCGGCCCCTTTCCCAGGGGGGCCGCTGACCGGCAACCTCCTTGGGGCTGGCGGCCAACCACCTGTGCCCCACCCTCCCCTCAGCCAGCAGGCTGCCCACCCACCCGCCGCGGTGGTGGTGTGTTGGCAAGCAAAAGAGGAGGAAGTAAAGGAGGAGGGAGTGGATAAGGAGGGAACCGCGTGGTGGCAGGGAGCCAACGATGGCAGAGTCGGTGTCCTGTGTCCATTCCTTTTGTGCCTGGCCTGGTGACCATCGCCTTCTCTCTGGCCCGGCCTTGATTGGCCTGACTGTGATCAGCCCGGATCGCTGGCCAGGCCTAGGGACCCCACCTGTGCATGAATTTCATGCACTGGGCCTCTAGTATATATATAAAAGCCTAAGCGGCCGTTCAAAGGTTGGACCAGTAGCTATAACACGCACTGGCCACCAGGGGGCAGACACTCATTGTACAGGCATGGAAACATGGAACAGACTGATGAATCTCAGAGGAAAGAAGGCAGGGGGAGGACAGGAAGAGATGAACCAAAGATCTTATATGCATACTAGAGGCCAGGTGCACGGATTCGTGCACCCTTGGTTTGGCCTGCGGGCATCAGGCCAAACCTGTGCCCTCGACATCCCCCAAGGGGTCCTGGATTGTAAGAGGGCACAGGTCAGGCTGAGGGACCCCACTGGTGCACAAATCCGAGCACAAGGCCTCTAGTTGAACTGTATAACTCTTCTATTACTCTGAGTTGCAGAGTTACAATTGCAAAAATCTAAATAAAAATTCGCTTGTCATGTTCCTCAAATACTACAAACACTATGTCTCCCATCTCTTTCCCCGTAGAGATATAGGAGACCATGATGAACAAACCCACATTAAGTTCAAATTTAAGGATGTAAGATGGATCTGTTACCTGAGGAACAAGGTTAAGTTACCTGTACCTTCTCTACATCATTTTTCAAGAGGATGGACATGGCAAAAACCATTCATGTTTATGTTAGAGCTCTAAAAAATAACAATAGCTTGCCCTGTGCCAGATTATTCTGTAAGCATTTCACACAGATGATTTGATCCTCATGGCAACCTTAGGGAGTAGGTGCTACTAGTATCTTCATATTCTACAGATGAGGCAACTAAGCCACAGGCAGCTGAAATGACGTTTGCAAAGCTGCAGATTGAGCATGAAGTAGCCCCAATAATGGACACCAGTTTCTTTTGACCCTAGGAGTCTGTGCCCCCCCACTTTCCTATCTCAAAGGGATATGAGAGTGGTTTTCTGTCTTGTGTGCCACCTGCAGGTGCCACTGTGGGTTCCTCACACTGTGTGTGCACCATCCGCCTTAAGCACTTCCCACCCATCTTCCTTAGCTGTGCTCTTGGCTCACACCATTCTGTTCCTTGGTGTGTCCCAGTGTTTTCTTCCTCAACTCGCATTGACAGCTCACGGCTCCTGGCTGAGCTTTGGAAGTGGAAGCTGAAATTCCATCTCAACCCAGGTTATAAGACCAGAGCAGACGAAATAAAGTGGGGGCCCTGATCTTGGCAGTCAGAACCCGGACTTGGGTTGTATTGAATCACCAGCAGGTCCTCGTGCCACTGTAGGTTCAGCTCTTGTTGGATTTTCTTTTGATTTTGAAATTAGGTAGAAACAAGGGCAGGGAGAGGAAAGTGGGTGCTGTGTTTTCTTATGATGGAGACCAGTGCCTGCGCACTCTCTATTGTACCTTCTGGACAGATGGGATGGTTATAAGAACAAAAGAAGGGAATATGTTGCCAGCAACAGAAAGCAGAGGCACTTTAAAGGAATCCTAAAGACTGTTCCACAACTCAAACCCATGCCTGTCTCCCTCCAGCTACTAGGGTTGCCTGGATCCTCAACTCCTACTTTGAAACACAAACCTTTGTTATACTAATTTAACTTTTTACCTGCAGAGTCATCTAGGAAAGTGTCACTGTGGCCCTTAGAAATGGCATAAAGTAAGACTTGTTTGTGTCTTCCCTTTTTTGGAACATGAAACACAGATGGCATAGTCCTTTCCACGCCACACAGCCTTTGGGGTAGTTTCTAGTTATTTTGCAGCCTTCTTCTTCTTCTCTTTGCAAACTTAACATTCAGATTCACTCACTGCTTCTCTCCAAGGATTGGTCTGAAGTAGTTCCATGGATGAGGCTGGTTATGTACCCTGGATGATAAATATTGCAAAGATCTCATACCTGGCTGGAAACTTCCTAATCCAGGCATGTGCAATGGCACTGAGGTCACCCCAGGGAGTCCAGGCTGCTCAAAGGCCTGGTTTTCAGTCTGCAGGGCAGAGCTGGAGGGCAGAGCTGGCAAATATGAGCTCTCTGATCCAATCACCACCACGCAGACCAAAATGCTGCAGGTTAGATTTCAGATCTATTTCCTCCAGTTACTGCTATGGAGCTGGTTCCTGATTCACACCTCGGTTCTCTGGGTGTTCTGTTCATGTCTGTGTCCACATCTCTTTTCAGTTTGTTATAGCTTCTTTCGTTCTTCCATGATAGTAGTTTCTCTGGCCTATGATTGAGGCTTCCACTCGTGTCCTTATTGTTTAGCTCCTCAGTTTTCAGAAAAGCTGATGTTCATCTACATTATTGCTTTGCAGGTTGTTGTTTGCAATGGGTTCAATCACTATTTATTCAACAAACATTTATTAATTAGTCTTATGTGCTAAGCCAAGATTATGCATAGAAAGTACCAATGGATAGGAGAGAATGAAATCTTGTTGTCCTTTTTAACATTTGTAGTAGCATGGGTTGTAAAGTATTGTTTTAAGTTAGAAAGAACCCAAACTTTCATCAAAATGAGAACTTACGATAATGGGTGGTGAAATAACAGAATGGAATACTATAGAACAGTAAAAAATGAATGAGTAGGTAAATATCAAATTTTAATGTTGAAAAAAACTAGAGGTAGCAGAGGTATGTTACCATTTTTGTGACTCTAAAAACAATGTGAAAAAATTAATATATTGTTTTGAGAACATAGGATATATATATTTTTTATATCTCATGCACACATATATAGAGTAGCAGGAGGAGAGATGTGAGAGGGGCTTCTGATCTATTGGTAAATGGGATATAGCAAGCAGGTGTGTGTTGTGTCATATACTGAATTTTCATCTTGAATTTTTCAGATTAATCTTTTATAAATATATATAAAAGCCAAGCAACCTGAATGCCAGAATGACCAGAACGACTGGTTGCTATGATGCACACTGTGGCCAGCCAACCAGCCCAATGAGGGGGAGGAGGCAGCCACTCCCCCCCAGCCGGCTCTGCCCCCAGTAGCCACCCCCCCATCGAGGGTGGGGTCGGTCAACCTCCCAAGTCCCCTTCCCCCATTGGCCTGGATGGCTCCTATCGGGGTTTGCCAGCCAGACCCCACCTGTGCACAAATTCGTGCACCAGGCCTCTAGTCTTTTATAAATAAAAATTGATATACTCCCAATCCACCCAGTTTTAAAGAATTCATGAATTATTTGTGAGCTGTACTCTACTGAGCTTGTTGGGTGAGATAGTGCAAATGTTGACTGGATTAATTAAAATAAGGGAAAGGGATTTGAAAAGAAAGGAAAGGGGGTTGTTTTGAGAACTGTTGCCTCAGGCACATGTCTCATCAACGGGCAGCTGTTAATTAGCCCTAGCATTTGGGGAAGGTGGTTACTCAGGGGCAAGTTCTAGTTCACATGACTTGCTGTTTTCAGACCTAAAGTTGTTAGGAAAGAAGAGATCCCCCCATGCTCCTGAGAGCTGGCAGGAACACTCAGAGCTCACCTTTGAATTTGTATGCACCGTGGTGCTGGCCACATAGAAAGTACTAAATATTCCATTTGTCAGTAAGCCAGTTAGTCAGTTGCTGCAACAACAACTCATTATCTCTAACTTTTCAAGAAAACTATATATCAGGTTTTAAGTATAAGTTTGATTTGTTCTCTCTGGACAGACATCTGCCCTGAGATCATTTAATCCGTAATCTGTTTAAATTAGCAGAACTTTAAGTATGGCGGGGCATTGTGCAGTCTTGTAATTATTCACTGGGTCCTGTCATCAGGGAACAAGCTTCTACTTTGCGGACAATGTCTAACCCCACACAATGGGGTCACATCATGATCAGGCAGTGGAACTAGCTGGAAGGAACTTGTTTAGGAGGTGATAGATGGAGTTGGTTTTGAATGCCTCGTGCTCTGAAATGCCTGCTTTAACCACCTCTTTTAACTTTCTCACACTAATGCAGTGAGTGGCAGGTTCTCCTCACCCTGAGATCGTGGAGAGAAAGGAATCCCAGTTTTTAAGATGTTTCCTTTTCCTTTTGGGGACCATTAGAGGACCCAGGGTCTGCAGGAGAAGTTTTCACGATGGCAGCTTAGACATGAACACAGGATGCTGTGTAATGTGAGGAAGAACGTGCTGGGACACCACTCAGCTGGAAATGCCTTCCTCCTGGTGGTTTACACCCTGGCGAAGTGCTCTGCAGAAGTAATGTTTCCCCGTCCAGCTCCAAGGCACAGCCACTGCCGTTGCCCCTGGTTGGTATTGAGTCATTGTACCAGGACGGGCGGGGCGAAGGCAGTCTGAATTATAACGTGCCTTCCTTTGAAGACAAATCCATTTTTATTCTTAATCTATGAGCATGAGATGGGAACAAATAGCTTGGGAGTGAAATAAAGATGTCTTAGGTGGTCAAGATTTATCTTATCAGGCTGAAGAGGTGGGGTTCCTGTTAGCAACTGGCAGTTTTAAAAATCCATTCCCAAGCAGGTGTGAACACAGCCTACAGAACAGAGACCCAGCTTTGCTGTCCCTGTTTGTTCTTTCCTTACATTCCCTATGTGAGACTTTGCCAGATCCAATTCTCTACCATTTGCAGGCCAATGGGAGTAGATATAGGCACTATCAGAAAGCATTTCTTTTTTTGGGGGGGGGGAGGGTTAAAATATATGTTTGTTGTTGTTTTTTTTCAGAGAGGAAGGGAGAGGGAGAGAGAGAAACACCAATGATGTGAGAGAATCATTGATCAGCTGCCTCCTGCACGCCCCACACTGGGGATTGTGCCCATAACCCGGGCATGTGCCCTGACTGGGAATTGAACCATGGCCTCCTGATTCATAGGTCAATGCTCAACCACTGAGCCACGCCGGCCAGGTGGGGGAGGTGTTCTGCGGTGAAATATGTTGAGTTTCCATTTGCTAAAACTTCTGTGCAAATGTGGTATTTTCTATGAGCTTCACGGGTGCCAGCCTTCACAGCAGATTCTCCCTGTCAGTCTCCAAGGCCATGTATTGGCCATCATTTTGCCACATGGGAGAACACACCTTTCCTCGTGGTAATTTCTCCTTTAACAAAGAAAGCCAAAGGAGACAGGTCTGTGAAGGAAATGAAAGACCTCTCCAGCTTTGTGATCAGTTCAAGAGCATCCTTTCCCCCTAAGGCAAAGCCCAAAGAGAAAGTGTGCTATTCCTCACATCTCTTTCTGGGCAGGTAAAGGGGCCACAACTGTGCAATTGGGGCTCATTTGAAAATGCTCTAGGAAAGAGATAGCCTCTGCCCATTCTCCTGGGACGGGCAGGACCACGCTATTGCTGGACAGCCCCTTGGAAGTCAGTCAACCCAGCCCCTCCCCATCCAGATGGAAAAGCCCGGGCTCAGTTCACAGGACCCATGATCAACCCAAGGCCACTCAGCTCAGGTTAGTGCAGAGCCGGAACAAGTACCCAGGGGTCTTCAGAATCTCAACACAAAGGGTATCTGCTATGGACAGAGTCCTCCCTACCCCTCTCCCTCTGGCTCCCAAATAACAAGAACACAGCCCCTTACTGGTCAGGGTCCAAGGGAAATGGCCATCCTGATGCCTTCCTGTGGTTTTTGGGACCAGAGGGTGGGCTTGGGCTGAGCCTGGCCCTTCCCTGGGCCCTGCCTCCCTGCAGCACCCACCTCCTCTGCATTGGGTGTGACTCCGTCCCTGTTTGAGCTCCTTGATTCCACTTTAAGGATCATTCTGTGACTTCTCTGAGCAAGCCAAGCCCCCTCCATGTGAGCTCTCCTTCACTGATGATCTCTCACATCAATTATCCCAGTTGCAAGTGTGCATTGATTTCTGTGATTCTTTGAGTGGTCTCTCTTCCCCACTAGACTCCAAGTTCCACGAGATAAGTGGCTTTGTCACTTATATGCACCGCTGAGTCCACAGCACCTCGCATGGCGCTTAGCAGGCAGGTGTATCAGCTTCTTGGGGTTCGGGTAAGAAACTCCACAGACTGGATGGCTTAGAGACAGAAATGTGTTCTTTCACAGCCCTGGTGGCCGGGGGTCTGAAACAGAGTGTTGGCAGGGCCATGCTCCCTTGGGGCTCCAGGGCGGATCGGCCAGCAGCCCTCACCTTCGCTTGGCTTGTAGCTGTACCGCTATAGTCTCTGCCTCAGTTACCACCTGGCCTCCCTGAGAGTCTTCACATCCTCCTCTCTCTGTGTCCAAATTCCCCTCTTCTTCTAAAAACACCAGTCCTTTGACAAGGCCACAACCTAATGGTGTAACAGCTACATTCATTTCCTTGGATTGCAATAAGATAATGACAAACTTGGTGGTTTAAAACAACAGAGCTTTATTTTCTCACTGCCATGGAGACTCTGGGTCTGAAATCAAGGTATTGGCAAGGCCCCGGTCCCTCCAGTGGCTCCAGGCGGGAATCTTTCTGCCTTTTCTGGATTCTCATGGTCAATAGGCATCTCTGGCACTCACTGACTTGTAAATGCACCCCTTCAGTCTCCGCCTACATTTTCACAAGGCCTTCTCCCCTGCATGTCTGTGTGTCCTCCAGCATCTTAGAAGTATGCCAGTCATTGGATTAGGGCCCAACCTAATCCAAGATGATGACTTCATCTTCACTTGATTACATCTGTAAAGACCCTATTTCCAAATCAGGCCACATTCCGAGATTCTGAGAGACCATCATGGCGGGGGGACACTACTCAACCCAGTATGACAGTCAGCACACATTTGTTGAGTGAATGTGTAAGTGCATGCATGGCAAGTGCTGAAGGCTCTGGGAGCCTTAGCTCAGGGAAACTGAATAGTCACGTCTGAGCACAACGCACCTTCCATGGGGTTTGGGAGGGTTTGGGGTCTGTGTTGACAGAAATGAAAAACCTTGAGCAGAGTGCTTCACGCTCTCTTAAAAGACTCCCCAAGATTGCTTTGCTGTCCTCCTCTGCTCCGCAGAGTGTTTTTAATATGTCTATTTAAATGCAAATTTTGACTTTCTGTCTGTAATCATATAAAATGTTGGGCACTAAAATTTTAATCAGTAATGTAATTTTATGTAGAGGAGGTAATGGAGTGGTCGGCCACACGGGTGGAGTGAAGCAGCTCCACGTGCGTTCCCGCACACGGAGCCCGAGTCCCTGCTCCAGTGCAGATGGAAAGCCCCTGTCTAGCTCGGAGGGGTGCTTTTGAAAGCTGTTTCATGCTCCCAGATGTGCCCTGTGCTTCCCACTAATCCCGGTGCCACATTGTCATTTAAAACTGAAGAAAGCGATCAGCGCTCTTTTCCTGTGTCCTCTGGGCTCCTCTCATTTCCATGGGACCATGGTGTTGAAAGCGGGTCTGTACCCTGTTGCAGACTAAGGCAGTGGCTCATTTATCAAGATCAGGCTGGGGCTCTGACTTGGGCCGGTGGCTACCAGCAGCAGATGCTTATCGGTGCCTCAGCTCCCTGCAGCCTGTGAGCTCCATCTGCCCCCAGCCACACCCAGCTGCCAGCACGTCCCCTCTGCCACCCTCTGCCACCTGGCAGGGGTCCTGGGGCTCCATCATCGGGGCCTGCTGGAAGAGGGCACCCAGACCCAGTGCCCCTTGGTACCACAGTCCTCCTGACAACTCCCTGGGCATCTTTCTGGATTTGCCTGTTGGCACTTTTAAAGTGGTCCCGATATTGTTGTTGAGAAAGGCTGGAATTGTGGTTCCTCACGTTGGTCTTGGTGTCCCAGCGTGTCATGGTGAGGGTATCAGAGGACAAGCAGCCATCTCGCAGTTGGGCCATCTGATGGCGTGGGAGTGTGTACACACTAGCTTCTTTCTAACTAAGCCATTCGCCGCCTTGGGGCCTTTGCAGTGGCTGCTCCTAGTCCTGGAATTCAGTTCCCCATTGGTCACCTGCTTCGTCTCCTCATTCTTCAGGGCTCATCACCAATGCTACCCTTTCTGAGAGGCCACCCCGAGCTCCCTGATCAAAGCACATGGCCCTCACATCACGTGTGATCTAAACAGCCTCTCACTTCTCTCAGTGCCATTATCCCAATCTTTAACCATCATATTTCTATGCCCCCTCGAATGGTCCTTTAGGAAGATCACTGTTCTGGAGTGTGCAGAGGATCAGGGATGGGGTGGGATATGCAGAAATGGAGGTAGGAGGACAAGGTTGGAATCTGTAGCATTAATCCTACTGAGAGAAGATTGGCTCTGGGAAGGGGAAGTAGCAATAAGAGACAAAATAATTAGATATATGTGAGAGCTTTTAACACGGTAGATGGGAAGCATTGGTGATTGTGTGTGAGAATGCGGAAGAAAGAGGATCATGCGTAGGTTTCTAACCTGGGTATTTGAGTGGATGGGGTGGGTTACGTTTGCTGAAAATAAAGAAGAGGTTAGAGGGATAGATGCTGAGCTCATTATGTTGAGTTTTCAGCTCCTGTAGCAGATGTAGCTGAGATCTGGAGAATTCATCAGAGGGGTGACGGTGCTTGAAGCCATGGGAATGGAAGGTGCTTCCCTGAGTGAGAGGAAGGATGGGAAGGAAGGTCCGAGGATTTGGTGGCCAGGATGTTCCTGCATAATTTCTATAGTGCCCCTTGTCAATGTCAGTATGCCCCAGTTTGGACAGCTAATTATGTGATCACCCATCCCAGAACAGAAGGTCGGGGAAATCTGGGGTTTATAGGAGGGCAGAGGAAGAACCCACTGAAAAACTGAGAGAGCGAGCAGGGAGTAGAGAGCACCCAGGGGGGTATTGTCTAACAGATGCCAATGGGAGAAAAATGACCAGAATAATCACTTGTGTCAAATATCTCACTACGGTAAGGTCATGTAAGGATTTGCACATAACCATGGATTTAGGGACAAGAATGGTATGGATGTTGTAATGATGAGGACAGGAGACAGTGGTGGGATTGAGGAGCAAATGGGAGGTGACAAAGTAGAGACAGTCTTTGTATGAAAGAAGGAGAGCTTTCAGGCAAGTAGGCAGACATAGGTATGAGATCAGGAGAGAAGGTCCCGAGGTGGAGCTATTTGAGCATGTCTCAATCCTGGAAAGAGCCAGGTAGGGGTCTGATGATGAAACCATCAAGAGAGAGTGTCTAACTCATGGAGCAAGCTTCCTGTGGGAGGGAGAGCAGAGGTGAGAGGGGACAAGAGAAGAAGACAGTGTGGGTAGGAGGGAGACTACAGCCTTGTAGCGGGGATTTGGAGTGAGTTCCTCTTCATTGGCATTTATTTTCTCTTCTGATGTAGGAGGCAACTAAGAGGTGGGGGAGGTGGAAGATGTGAACAGAGTAGACAGTGCTTTAAATAGCCGTATGGAAAATGGGAGAAGACTTGTGCTCATTCTGAAGACTTATCGGGTGTCTTCTGTGTTCCTAGACTTGGGAATCTGATCGTGAGTGAGTCAAGCTGGACTCTTATTCTCCTAGGGAAGGAGGCAGCAGCCACAGCGCAGGCAGCACTGGGCATGGCGAAGGCTGTTGACCCCACGTTTAGAATGACATGGATCTGATGCATGATTTTCCTTATTTTAATAAAGACAAACTCAGTAGCTACATAGGAGACCAGCCGTGGGCAAACTACGGCCCGCCCGAGGGCCGGATCCAGCCCGTTTGAAATGAATAAAACTAAAAAAAAAAAAAAGACCATACCCTTTTATGTAATGATGTTTACTTTGAATTTATATTAGTTCACACAAACACTCCATCCATGCTTTTGTTCTGGCCCTCCGGTCCAGTTTAAGAACCCATTGTGGCCCTCGAGTCAAAAAGTTTGCCCACCCCTGGTCTAGACCCAGAGAATATGGACAGCTGGATGGTCCAGAGGTGGAAGCACAGAAGGGCATATGAGCTGATGTTCAGGACGGAGCATGAATAGTGATTAAAGTTATGAACCATTCAATCAAATCCGGGTGTGGAATAAAATGCATACTTAGGCTGTTTCTTTCTTTTCCTCGTTTCCCTCCAACAAGCATTGCTGAAGTGAGTGTCCTTGAACCAATCTCTTTGTGGGCTTATACAAGTATTTTACTAAAACAGATGCTAGAAAAAGGCATTCTGGGTCTAAAGGAAAACACATAATAAATTTCAATTAATATTGCCAATGTTCCTGCTACAGATGCTTCATCAGTTTGCACTCCCACCAGCAGCATCCCAAAGAGAGTCTTTTCACACACCCTTGCCCACACTGGACTTAACGATCTTTCTAACTTTCACCAGTTTGAGGAGCAAACAAAGGCCCACATATTTTAATGTGCATTTCAGTGATGGGTCGTCATGGCGGGCGGGCCTCTTTCTGGAAGCTCGATGGGAGAGCATGGTATACAGCCATGATGGCAGAAACACTTTAGACTCTGAAGTTTAGAGGACAGACAGAGAGGCAATGCCTGTGATGTTGGGGCAGGGAGCATGTAGGAAGTTTTTGGACTGAATCTAAGGTAGATAAAGGGGTAGACTGTAGGGACACTTTAGGAGTGAGGTGTGATGGGCGTGGTGACGTTTGCATAAGGGGGAGGAAGAGGTCGGAGCTGATGGAGGTTTGTAGCTTGGTCATTTGAGTGGCTGTACTCAACTTTTTGGCCAGGAGGGATGGCCAGTCTGTTCCTGTCCACTTGTGAGACAGATCAGTTTGCTTCTGCCGTGTCTTTGTGGTTGTGGGTCTTGTGGGCTGATCCGGGCTTTGGGCCTCATGCCCTCATCTGCCACAGCTGAATCTAGGCCTGCACTGCGTTCCTATGGATTCCAGCAAGTGGATCCAGCCAAGCCAGCATTCACCTGGTCCGTTCCTGGTCTGCTGGTTCAACAGCTGTCTCTGCTGCTGGGCTGCACATCCCATGGGGGGTGAACACGCCTGCTGTCCACCACTGTCCCCTCGACCGGGCTCCGCGGACTGTGTCCATAAAGAGCCAGATAGTAACCACTTAGGCTGGTGAGCTCCAGGGGCTTCTCAACTGCACGCGAGTCGCCCGAAAACAGCCACAGAAGACAAGCTAATCATGGGCGTGGCTGTCTTCCAGTAAATGTGTTGATGGCCACTGAAATTTGAACTTCATACCATTTTCATGTGTCATTAAGTATTTTTCTTCTTTTGATTTCTCCAACCCCCCAATCATTTAAATCTGCAACTTAGCCTGTGGGCCGTACAAAAACCTGGCACATGCTGATGACCCCAGAGCCATAGTTTGCCACCCTGTCCTAAAGCATGGCATGGTGCCTGTGACATTGTAAACACCCATTTAAGGTGGGGGAAGGAAGGGAGGAAGGAGTGGAGGTTGTATTTGTACCTCTTCCTCCTTCAGAGTGGAAGGGAGCCCCGCTGCAGAACAGGGAAATGACCAGCAGATTCCCTGTCAGTACATCTTGACCTTCCTCCCCGGAAGGAATGGTGTGACCTTGAGCCAATTGCTCCAGCTCTTTGGGCCTCAGCTGTCTGATCTGGGTAATGGGGAGAAACCTGGCTTCACTGAAGGGGCCTCACATCTCAAGCCCATTGGTAAGTGCCAGTTGTTCCCTGAAGCAGGAGAAGAAGCAATACGCCCGGGAAAGTCAGCCTGACACACCAGTGTTTCAGGGGCTGCCAGCTCCCATCAGGCCACAGGGGCAGCAGCATCCCCAAAGTGAGCAGGAGCTGTGACATCTGGGGCCCGAGAAGTGCAGGGAGGCTGCCTGGTGACTTGTGACACACACTGGCTGATTCTTATGTGTTCTCCACAAGGAGTGCACAGCACGCATTCCACTCCCCAAGGTGTTGGTTTATAGTCTAAGACCTGGCTTTATTGTTTTTAAAGGGAGGATTGTAATGCAGCTTGGATGCAGCAGATCTCAGACCTGATGACGTGAAGGCTGTAGTTAAAACAAAAGCCAAATCTCTTAAACTTGGGGCCATTTGCCTCTCCTCCTCCCTGTTAGACACCCGGTGCAGGACCCACCTGGTTGGGAGATGAAGGAACAATGAAGAATTTAAAGGCACGACACGTGTCTTTTCCTTCTGCCTTGAGGCCCTCCATACAGTGATGTAGGTTTTGCTCCCAGCTGGCATCCTTTATTTGGTAGGGACAGGTTCAGTTCCATCTAGGCACCATACCCCTTCTAGCAGCCCAAAGCAATAGGCAAGTTAAGTGGCAACAAGCAAAGATTTTAAGCCAATTGTCAAAAGTAGAAGACATTGCTATGTGGATGGTAGATTATTTTTTAGTTGTTGTTGTTTTGTTTGTTTTTAAACAGAATAGGTTCTCCATGGAATGGGATTTTAGGGAAAATGATTTCTCATTCTCTGCAGCACACTCCCTGCTGGTCTGGCTCCCTTTCTGTCCCCCAATGTTTCTGTTTCACCGCCATTCATCTCCCTTGATTGGTTTTGCTCTTCTTCTTCTAAGATGTTGCTAAATTTGCTTGTAAAGTTTTGTTTATTCATCGGCACTCAGTTGAAAGGTGCTGGATCATTAATCTAACGATTCAAGGTTAACCAGGCTTTATGCTGAAATTGCCTTTTACGGAACAGATTTCAAGGTTTTGCAAGAGTTGAGTGCTACCTCATTTTTGACATTTCAGCAATGAATCCTGTTTGAAATGTGATTTGAATTCAATCATCATCTTATTTGTGGAGGAAGATAAAAATAATATACAAATATTGCAGTAAAATTGCATTCCTCCTGCCCCCTTATGCATTTCAATTCAGCTGGGTTTGCCAGGTTGGCACCGAGCAATGTCATTTCTCCTTTATCTCTGCCTCCCATTTTTATCCCTGTATAGACTTCTCTCCCGGAAGGCTTGCACATGTGTTCCCTTAATATCTTACATGAATTGTACAGGGCTCCTCAGGAGCGCAGGCTGAAGAAGAAATGGAGCTCACACAATTGCTCCTTTGTTTTCTTGTAGAATCTCAGGGTGAGAAGGACTTTAGAGGTCATCTAATTCATCTAGTTATGCAATCACATAATTCTTTCGTTGAAGGAACAATGAAGAATTTAATCTTCCAGGCCTCTCTGTAACCGTATGAACAACTTTATAAGTGCCTCCGACTCATAGTGTTTGGATGTAGCATTTTAATTAAATACCGAGGCAGCAAGCTTTGCTATTTTTTGTTTTTTAATGACCTGATACAGTTCCTACCTAATGCCATGGAGATCTCGCTCAGCCCATGCCCTGGAAGCTTGCTTTCTAACCGATGAGCAGTACCCTCCCCTTAGAACTAGTCTATGGGCAGCCACTCAATAATTTATGCAGATGGCATTTCTATATAAGTTATGGCCATATTTGACTTTGTCTTACTTACCTTCTTTCCAGTGTGTTATCTACAAATTCTCCCCTTCTCCTTATAAAAGCCTGCTCTTACCAAGGATCTGAAACTCACATTTACTCTAAAGTGTACCCATGCTCAACCTCATCATGGATTTTTTCATGGGAAGATGCTAAGGATGTGGACAAGATCACACCAGTAAAGCTTGCTGAGCCCTGGTTTCTACATCTATACAATGGAGATTAGAACAGACAGATTGCACAGTGGTTACAGACATAGATCTGGGTTCAAAACCTGATTCTGCCTCTTACCAGCTGAGCTCATTTTGTTACTTATCCTCTTTTTGCCTCAGTTTCACCATCCTTAAAATGGGGATGATAATAAACCTACCTCATAACACCTTTGTGAGAACTCGGCATGTTTAAACACATGAAGTGCTTAGCACACTGACCGGAGCATCACAAGTTCTCAGTTATTAGCAACAAGCCAAACAAACAACTCCCTTGCTATAAAATATCAAAGTCTAGTGCCAGGTGGATGAAAAGCTAGTTTGGGGAGGAGTATGCCCATGAGGTCTTTGTATGGGGGAGCGCCACACAACTACCTATGGGATTCCATTTAGGAATACATTTCTAAACTTCATCTGGCTGGCTTGTTCTCATGATCAGATGATCATAGGTCAGATTGACTACAGCTCAGTTTGGGCAGGGCATTTTGGCCTAACAGGGGTAATTCCTATGCTCTATGTGGGCCTTTCCTTAACCACTGAGAGGACTTCCTACTGTCAGTTCTTATTCACTTCTTGCATATTAACATGAGTGAGTCCAAGTCTTTCTCCATTGATTTGACTACAGTTATGAGCATCTGCTTAGTCCCGAAGGTGGGGATATGCCAATACAATTCCTGCACTTATTGAGCTTTTATTCTAGTGGGAAGGTGAGAAAAGCAACAACAGATACATGGATAAGTAAATAATCACAAGCTGTGACATATATGTGAAAGAAACTAAGGCATCACAAAGAGAGACACAAGTTCTTTCAGTATCTCCGATCCTGAAATAGTCTCTGACACATACTAGGTACTCAGGGATGATTTGTTGGATGAATGTCTGAGGGGGAGGGGGTAGTTAGCTAGGCAGGCCCACACAGTTAGCTAGGAGTGGATATTTGAACAGAAAACTAAAGAGCTATTCATGAGAAGATGAGTGGCCAGATTGAGGATGTGGGGAAAGTAGTGTTGCTGGTGAGAAAGGCAGAGAGCTGGAAAGATGCTGGGCTGTATCTTTGTGGTTGAAGGGCACAGAGAGAAGGGTTGGGGTTGGAGTCAGGGAAGGTTGCCCAAAGATGAGGCTCCGAAGTACATAGGGAACATGCAGTGGGGCACATGGCTTGGTTTCAAAGAGGAACTCAGTCTTTATTTGAACTGCAAAGGGAAGTGATTGAAGGCTTGGTGAAGCTATTCATGACCACCCAAAGGCAGAGCCCTTTAGGGTGAGTGACCCTGAAGGATGGCCACTTGGTCCTGAGAATAAAGGGGTCTTGTAATTCAGCTGTTGGTTTTTAGTTACAGCTTTAATCACTTCACTCACCTCCCGGAAGGACCCATAATCCTGATTCTGAAATGGGATAGGAGAGATTAAGAGATACACCTTCCCTGGGCTATTATGGAATATACTTGGAGTACTGGGTGCTGGTGGTTGTTCTCATATTGCTGTCACCACACAACCTGACTTCCGTTTCCACTCCTTGGATTGGGAGATGCAAGTCTGGCTTGCAGGAGACTGTCCATCCTATATATTAGAATACTTGATTAGGGGAAAAAAAAAACAACAAAAAAAACCTTTGAAAGAATGCGGCCCAAGACAAAAACTCCTTAACATCAAGTTAAGCTCAAAATGTTTGGGATGACAAATCTGCTCACAGGCCCTTGAAACAGCCACCAGCTCAAGGTTATGTGCAAGAAAGAAGCTACCAGGCATTACTCAGCTGTTTTGGCTGCCTGGTTATTGTCTTACCAGAGGCCCGGTGCACAAAAATTTGTGCACTGGCCGGGGGGGGGGGGTCCCTCAGCCCCACTTGTGCCCTCTCACAGTCTGGGACCCCTTGGGAGATAACCACCTGCTGGCTTAGGCCCGCTCCCCAGGTAGCAGATGGCAGGCCCGATCCCTAGGTGCCTGCCCGGGTGGCAGATGGCAGGCCAGATCCATAGGTGCCTGCCCAGGTGACAGATGGCAGGCTGATTCCTAGGTACCTGCCCTGCCTCCCCCAGTTGCACACAGGGCAGAGCCAATCAGGGCTTTGGGGCGCTGCCCCCGGTCCTGCACAGGGCAGGACCGATCAGGGGTATGCAAATTAGCCGCCATCTTTGTTGGCGGTTAATTTGCATATCACACTGATTAGCCAATGGGAGGCATAGCGAAGGTATGGTCAATAACCATGTTTGTATATTATTAGATAGGATTAACCTCGCTGCTCTGAGGGTTCTGTCCTCCCTTAGAGCGAGCTATGTTTGTGGCTAAGGTGTGAAGTGGGCATCTGCCAGTTCTGCAGCCCAGAATTCACTCCCACTGCTTCTGCGAGCGCCCCGTTTTCCTCCAGGGCTCTCCCCACCACTCCCAGCCTTTGTGACTTCAGGAAGAGATTTCTGGACCTCCATCTCTGGGGCGGAAGGTGTGACTCGCACCTGGTCCATCAAACCGACATCATAACTGCTCAAAGCTGAGCATGTGCGCCCATCAGAACCAGTGACATGAAGTCTGCAGGGTTTTTATAAATGAACTTGGACTTGGGAGGGTGTAAGTCTGATGCTGCCTGCAGCCATTTTGGCACCATGTGGAACCCAAGAATGAAACCCACATTCATGGGGAGCACAAGACAGAACAAAACCATGAGACAGAGGGAAAGGAGCACCCCATGACATCATCAAAGTGTCCCTGAACCCAGCCGTGCCTGAATTCCTCCATGTCTTGAGCTACTCAGCTATCCCAATAGTAAATTTCCCCTTTATTTTTTTCCTTCTGCTGCCAGCTGGGCTTTGCACTGTTGGCCAGTGGCAGCCAGCAGAGCTCTCACCTTTGTGGGGTGCTCATTAGTACTTCAGATCACGAGGGAACTCTGAGGATGTGCATTCTAGAGTGAGTTAGACCAGGGACTGCTGTCTCATTCTTTGCTGCTCCTGTGGGCATGCCAGGGAAGGGGAGTGATGAAAGGCCACAGGCGGGCGCACGGGGCTCTGCGGAGACCAGCCTGCGTCGTGCACCACTGAGCTGCCACTGCATATCCTTTGCTTGTTGTTTAAAAGACTTCTCAATCATTAAACCACATCTTTTTTTTTTATTTTTCCTTGATAGTGCTCAAGAAAATGAGATCATTAAGTACATCATCATGAAAGCCAGCGCCTGGCTTTTGAAATATTAGATTTCTTCACTTCCATCCCCTGTGTGGCTCGATTCCCATAACTTTAAAATGAAGGCCCACTTAGTCCAATTACTCTTCTAAGAACCTGCGATGTTTTGATCTTGGCTTCCTCTCTCTAGGCTACGGTGTGAGGGTAGTGTATTAACAAGCACCTAAAATTGAATGACAAAAGTAAGCATGAGCTGGGTCTTTCTCGGTGCTGCTCAATGGCGTCCGTCCTGCTCAGAAATTCAGCAGCCAGTTTGCAGCTGCTGAACAAATGAACACGGGCCGGGAGGCACAGGGACTCAATGACATGAGGCTGCACCCAGAAGAAATCAGGCTGTGGACCAGTGAGGCTTGTGATAGAAATTGATGCTGCCTTCTCCAGCTTTGGGGTCCTGGGACTACAGCTCTTCAGGTGACATCTGTCATCTGAGTCGCCATCTCACCTTTCTGACAGAAACGCTGGTGACACTTCACCAGTGCGTGGCTTGTAACCTATTTGGAAGGGCCAGTGGAAGTGTGTTTGGGCTAAATTGCTTCATGTCATGGTGGTGAATGAGGGGGGCATGGGAGAACCCCAGCTGAGAGCACTGTCCATTCTGTTGTTCTCTCAGTGGACACTAATTCATGGCAGTCTTTGCTGGTTCATGACAGGGATATGTCTGAGAAGTGTGTCATTGGGTGGGTTTGTAGTTGTGGGAACAACAGAGTGCTTTTGCACACACCTAGATGGCACAGCCTACTGCTGTAATTGTGCGTGCTGTACTTTTTGCCCTGTGGCAGGCCAGTGGGTTTGTGTACACCAGCATCACCACAGGCACATGAGCGATGCATTGCGCTAGGCTAGGATGGCTACACGTCACTAGGCCATAGGGATTTTCAACTTTTATAACCCCCTGGGGCCACCGTCGCATATGTGTTCTGCTATTGACAGAAACATCATTATGTGGTGCATGGCTGTAATGGGAAGGTTTGCAGTAATCGTTGGCACTCTATGCATGCATTACATGAGTGTTCCTATTTATACACAAGCACTATATATATTTACATATTCCTAAGCCCAAGTCTTTCTATTTAGCTCTTAGAGGTGCCATTCTGATTATTTTCTGGCTCAGAGGTGGAGAGTCAAAATCTGTCCACCCCCCAATTCTGAACTTGAGTGAAGTTGTGGTAATAATGTTGACCTGAGGGACAGTGCGAGGACCTAGTGTTTTACTGTGAGCCAATTATTTATTAATGCATTCATCAAGTCTTTAAAGATTTATGGAATGGCTCACATATGCCCGGTACTATGTTAATTTCTGGAATAAAATAGAGAATAAAACAGAGAAGGTCTCTGCCCTCATAGAACTTAAAATTTACTGGCTGACTGCAATAAACAAATGAACACGTAGGAAGCAGGTGGTTGTGATTTAAATGATGATTGAAATGAAATTAAAATAAACTATGGATTAAAATTAGTTGATGTGGCAGTAAGTGGCCAGGTAGGTCCTCAAGCTTGGGTGGTACAAGATGGCTTTTACAAAGAGATCATCTTTAGGCTGAAATGTGCTTCCCAGGGAAGGGGAAGCACATGTAAATATCAGAGGGGAGCACTTTTAGCCCGAGGAATAGCTAGTGAGGAGTCCCTGGGGTTGGGATAGCTTGGTGGCGCAGGGACTAGGGAAGAGCCAGGGGTTGGCTTTTAAGGGATGACCAGGAGGGTGTGTGAGCTACAGCTGGACAGGTGAGTGGCAGGGACCCTCCTGGAGTAATGCCTCAGCCTGGGCACTCTTGGCATTGGGCCTGGGTCATTCTTTGTCGTGGGACAGTCCTGTGTGGCGTCCCTGGCCTCCATCCACCAGTACACTGAACTCCTCTGGTCATGACAAGCAAAACTGTTCCCAGATGTCCCCTCCAGCCTCGAAGAGATCTCCCTGAGTTTAAAACCACCAAGTTGGGTTTGCAGCCTGCAAGAAGTATGTGCTTTATTCTGGGTTCCATGGAAAGGTACTGAACCTTTTAAACAGGGCATATCATGATTCAATTTACCTTTTTAAAAGATCATTCTGCCTGTCAGGAACCAATGGATTGTAGGAGGGCGGAAGTGGAAGAAAAAAATCATTCCCTAGAGAGAGGTTATAATTCCACAATGGAAGGGGGTAACCATGAAAATGAAGTCTCTCCTCATTGCTTGTTTTAAGATGCTCACTATTTTGGTGTATTTTGGTTAATGTTTGTGAAACTTATTTATGGGCTGAATAAGTAGGGAGGGAAGGAGAAGATGGAAGAGAATTTCTAGATTTTGAAACAACAAATAGTATCCCTCTACAATCCTTGAGCCACTCCCACTGAAGTCAGGAAAAACAAGCACGCATAGTGCGCTCATTACACTGAGCTCTGAGGTATGCGCATATCCGCGTACAAAATGTGGTGGCAGTGGAAGTCAGGAGGGCTTGTTCAGAGACAGTAAAACTTTTTGGAAGATGGAGTGGGGTTTTTCTAAGTGGAGCTCAGGTTCCTGATCCAGGAAAAGAAGAATAGGAGGTAGTTCTTCTTTAATATTTCATACTGTTGTCAAGGAAAATGATGCGCCAAGTGACTCTGTCCTATGTCTTGAGTGGGGCTCTAGGGTGCGCGTCCTCTAATTGGTTGTCTTTGAAAAGACTGCTCTCTTACTTTTGTGGGCAAAGGCAGATGCATGCTGGTGAGCAGCAAGTGCTCAAGATGTTTTCCAAGTGTTTTAACTTGAAAGAAGACACCAAGTCTCATTTTGTTTTTATTGAATTTCAAAAGAAGCTTGTGTAGGAGGAAGAGTAGCTACTCAATATTTCTAGATGATTGTTTGTTTTTTGGAGTCATAGCGTACCTTATGTACATGAAATCCTATGGTTTAATGATAGCATTATGGTTTTGCTCAGAAGCTAAGAGGTAACAGATTTTAGATTGTTCACTTGAACCTCAGGAGCAACAATTATTGTTTCTATTTGTGTAAATGCAAAGAAATAAAGCTAAAGCTACATCTCACCACATTCTATGGTATCTGAAAAGGCAACAGGTATGGTCCTGAAAGAATATAGTAATGTCCTCTTTGCTCCCAGCCCAGCGCTGTGAAACCTTCCCCTGGGGACTCATAGACCCCCTAATCATTAGGGCCTAATGGGATGCAGACAGTGCCCTGACAGGGTGGCATTCCATAAATACTCAGGGGCACTCCAGATTGGAACCTTGAGAAATAGATGGTATGTTAAATTCCCTCCATCCATTGCAGGGATTAAAAAGCATCTCTCAAATTGACAAGAAAATTGGATAATAAATTAATCATTTACAGTTTAGTAAACATATGCACAATTGAAGTTACACGTCATGGGTGTATTTTTATCAGATTAAATGCCAGCGGGGGGATAAAGGCTTTGCACCACCCTCTTCTGTCTTAGAAGAACAATGGGCCAAAGTCTCTCATCATGGCTTGCTTCAAGATGCTCACTAAATCAGGCACCAACTCCTGTCTTTGTCTTTAAGAGGTGTTGGGCAGTAGAGCAGCACAAAACAAGCGGGGAAACTGGTACATTGAGCTCTCAGACTCTCCTATACTTTCTTTGAAATTTATGTTTGGCAGATTTCAACAGTGGATGTCATTTGCAGCCAAATGCTGTTTACTTTTTGGCTAGTGGAGCTGGTATGGATTTTACCCTACCATATGAAGATGCAGAAAATTAAATTAAATGGTTTCCAGTATCCAATTACCAGAGTTATGAGAAATCCAATCACAGCTGATGACAAAGGTTGGGGATGGATGCTGCCACCCTCCATGTATACAGACATTCATCTATGGGGCTTAGGGATGCTTGGAACAGAGGGAAGGACTGTGAGTCTATGGGCCTTCCTGGGCATTGCAAGGAGGCTCCTGGTTCAAACCTGCTCAGTCCATGTGAAAGTGGACGGCTCTGCTAATTCCTTGCCACACCTGGAAAAAGAGGTCTTTGTTCATGCTTGACACTTACCTCCAAGTATCCGAATCCTTGAGGACCCACTAGAAGCCCCATACCCTTTCAGTTTCCTTTCAGTCTTTGGGAACCTCTGCTTTCTCAGAACTCACCGCTTCTGCCAACCTCCCTTCACTTGTTTCTGTTCATCTTCTCCTGCTTTCTCACCATCCCACAGAGTCTGTGCTCACTGATTCTGTGGACACACAATACTGTCCTCTTTTCTAGGTTTGGAAAAGGAAATTGGCTGCATTTTACCTAACTGACCATGCTATGCTGTGGGCCAGATGCTTTATAGATAAGGTGACCCCTTAACTCAAGGTTTTCACCAGAACATTTGAGGGTTTAGAAGGGTTCATTTAAATTAGCATGCCAGGAACTCCCCTGGGCAAACTGGGAAACAGGATCACCTTACATAAGGAAGAGAAAAGGTAGGAGAAGTAGCCTGTTATGTTTCCAACAAGAATCTTGGGAAAGGACTGCATTTTGGAAACTGTTTTCAGGACTATACTAAAATGTCACTCCCTATCACCAACATGTATATGAGATGTAGACCCGTGACTCTGATGTCAAATACTCTCAGCAATGAACTTGTGTTCAGAGACTGTATTCCCATCCCCAGCCTTGAAAATATGGGATTCTGAGTTCAAATTCGGCTCAGATGTTGCCTCCTTGTTTGACCTTGGGCAATCTGCTTAATTTCATAGTGTTTGCTCATCTGAAAACACAAGGAGTAATGCTGGTCCAAGCATATTGTGGAGATTAATTAGTTTTTGAAGCACTGAGATCAACAGATGAAAGGCTTTGAGTGGAAATCATTTTGTTTTTAAAGAATAATCCATGATGGTGAATAAAAGAGAAGTTACTGAACTGAATTATAAGCACTTGACTGCTGGTGGGAGTGGGGAAGAAAGAATATTGCTTCTTGAGAAGAACCCTACATTCACCCCAAAAATAGCAGTGGGAAAATTGTGTTTTGGTAATTCTGAAAGGATGAGAAATTATGCAATGAAAAAGAGTGAGAATAACAGGAGAATCTGTGCACATTTCAAAGTAAGTTTCTTGGATAAATAAGTAGACACACACACACACACACACACACACACACACACACACACTCTGCCAATTCTCTGTGATTAGGTCGTTATCCAAATGCTCATAAACCAAAAAAGGCTCGGCCAAGATCCCCCAAAGAAGGCTAATGGCCCATATGTCCTTAGTGGAAAGATCAGGATACAATAAGAAACTATCCATTTAAAAATTCCCCAACTGTTTATCATAATAGAAAAACTAGTAATTCTGAGTGTGTTACTATTTAAAGCCAGTTCCACTCTTGTTACATTTGTTTTTTTTCTCAAATAAATATTGCCCCTGATGTGCACATACAGAGATGAGAATCACAGCAATTAAGATTAGTCAATAGCCCTTTGATTAGTTAAGTAGTACAGGCAATATTCTGACTGATGGATTCTGACTCAAAAGATTCTACTCATTCCATTTTATCAGAAAAGTCCACTAAGGTTGTGGTGATATCTAGACAGCATGTGGAAATGACCATTAAACTAATTCAAGTTTATCATGGAAATGGTGGGAAATACCAAACAAGTAGAAATAAAAAATTCAGTCAAAGTCCCTCATGTCAAATGAAAATTCTAATTTATGTTACATTACTTTTTTTGTCTTTTATCCATGCTCTTTCATAATATAATTGTGGTCATGTTATTTCAAATTCTTTTAAGTATAGTTTTAATGGCTCCATAACTTTCTATCTTGTGGCCATGGCATGGTTATTTTGGTCTTATTTTTTTAGAGATTCAGCATTCTGTATCAATAAAATTACTAAATAAATAATTGTTAGCTGTGAAAATAAATAGAAAATGTAATCTATATTCCTGAGAAAGAGTTAATCCTGCCATGGCCAGTATATTGGAATTAATAGAAAAGGACATTAAAACAGCAGGTATAAATTTGAATAGGAATTTACAGGAATGTAGAATCGTACAAAAATGAAAATTTTAGAGTTAAAAATAAAATATTAAAAATGAAACATTTACTGTGTGGGTTTAACAGCAGAAGTAGATAATAGCACACAAGGTCAGTGAATTTATACTGATTAATATAAATTATTCAATCTAAAGAAGAGATAAATGATTAAATTACTTACAGAAGACCAGTGACCTCTGGGACAATATCAAGAGGTATATAGCTTAAGGTAATTAGAGTTCCAGAAAGAGGAAAAAGAAGATGATGTGTAAATAGTAGTTGAAATTTCCCCAAATTTGGTGAAATACTTCAAAGTTAAAAAATTCAATTTGCTCAGGAAATCTTAAACAAGACAAATATAAAAACACACACACTTTGTGTGATTTTAATTTCTATATCATAGTCACAGTGATAAAAGCCAAAGAAAAGTAAAAAATATTAAAACCAGTCAGGGAGAAAAAGAGATACATTACCTACAGGGAGCATACCAATACAAAGGAGGGTCAATTTCTCATCAGAAACAATTAAGGCAAGAAGACAATAGAATGAGTCTTTAAATAAAAAGAAAGAAATGTTCCCTCCCAGAATTATATCCATTAAAAATATCCTTCACAGAAGAAGGCAATATAAAAATATTTTCAAAAACAAGTTTTCATTACCATAGGACCTTCACTACAAGAAATGTGTAAGGAGAATCTTCAGACTTAAAGGAAATGACTCCAGGTGAAACTTGTATTTATTTATTTTATTTTTAAAATATATTTTTATTGATTTCAGAGAGGAAGGGAGAGCGAGAGAGAGATAGAAACATCTATGATGAGAGAGAATCATTGATTGGCTGCCTCCTGCAGGCCTCCTACTGGGAATTGAGCCTGCAACCCTGGCATGTGCCCTTGACTAGAATCAAACCTGGGAACCCTTCAGTACCCTTTCACAGGGGTCGCCTAAGACCATCGGAAAACACATATATAATTACATATTGTTTTTGTGATTAATCACTATGCTTTAATTATGTTCAATTTGTAACAATGAAATTGGGGGTCACCACAACATGAGGAACTGTATTAAAGGGTCGTGGCATTAGGAAGGTTGAGAACCACTGATTTAAAGGAAAGAATGAAGAGAAGTGGGCATGATCAATAAATATAAAAGGACATATAATATTTCTTCTATTATTTTTGAAAAAAAATATATAGTTACTTAAAGGAAGAATGATATTACTGTTTTGGGGGCTTTGTAAAATCTATAGGCACAAAGATGAGAGTGTTAAAACTATATTTAGTTAAAACTAAAACCTTTATACACTTGACAAGAAATAGTACAGTTTTAATTTTTATTAGGCTATGCTGTGTTAAGGATACATATTTAATCCCCAGATTAACTACAGAAAATAACACAAAGCTGTATAGTTTAAAAGGAAGTAGACAAACTAAAATGAAATAATATAAATATCAATTAACCAAAAAGAAAGATGAAAGGGAGGCATTAGGGGAACAGCACCAAAAATAAAGGACAAAAATAAAAGACAAAATAAAGGAAAATAAGGAAGCAAATGCTAATCCTAAATTTAACTACACTAAATGTAAATGGATAAACATTCATTAAAAGAATAATATTGTCAGACTGGATTTTTAAAATGAGCCAACTATATGCTGTGTACATGAGACCTACTTTATTATTATTATTATTATTATTATTATATTTATTTTAGAGAAAGAGAAGAAGGGGGAGAGAGAGAAAGAGAGAGGGAAACATCTATTCATTGGTTGATTCTTGTATGTACCCAGACCAGGGATTGAACCCACAAACTTGGCATATCAGGATGATGCTCTACCAGGCCAAGGCACAAGAGACCTACTTTAAATACATATGGAATAAAAGGACAGAAAACAATACATACACCACTAAACACAGCAAAGGCAGGAACCACCTGAGCAACAATATTAATAACAAATAAGTATGCTTCAAGATAATACCAGAAATAAAAAGGATATTTTACAATGAAAAAATATCCAGTTATTAAGGAAGATATAACAATCATAAATGTTTATGTCTAGTAAGAGAGCTTCAAATCAATCAATCAAAAATATACAGAATCGACAAAAAAGGCAGGACAGGATAGATGATATGAACAATATCTACCAACTTGGCATAATGACATTTGTGGAACCGTATATCCATCAGCTGCAGAATACACATACTTTTCAAGTGCACATGAACTACTTCCCATAAGATTGACCACATCTTGAGCACAACCAAATATTAGCCCATTTTAAACTTTGAAATGTTAAGTACATTTTCTGACAACAATAGGATTCAATTAGGAGTCAGTAATAATAATATATCTAGAAAAGTCCCAATGCTTTGTAAATTAAATAGCACACCTTTAAATGATTCTTAAATTAAAGAAGATATCAGAAGGGAAATTATAATATATTTTAACTGAATGACAATGAAAGACAATATAGTGAAATCTGTGAGATGCAGCTAAAGGACAGAGGGAAGGTATAGCTACAAATGCTATAAGTTTATTGCTTTGTGTTAGAGTGATTTAAAATTAAAATTCAAGTTTCTACTTTAAGAACCTAAATAAAACGAATAAAATTAAGTAAAAGGAAGGAAATACAGATAAATAAAGATAAAAACAAAAAGTAAGTAAAATACAAAGCCACATGCCCTCAACCCCCCTTCCCTCCCCCCCCAGAGGGCATGTGACAGGGCATAGGGGAGGCTGGGGGACGGTCAATGGGGGAAAAAAGGGAGATATATGTACTACTATGTGTAATACTTTAAACAATAAAATAAAATTAAAAAAATAAAATAAAATACAAAACCCACATTTAATAGTACCTGGCGGTATTGGATTAAAATGAGAAATATCAATATGAATTTAGATTTATCAATTTATATAGACATGCAAAAATTTAGTACATAGAATCAATGAGGCTATAAAAGCAATCAGCACACCTAAAACGTAGATCTTGGTTTCTAAATACCATTCATCACTCAACGGGACCAGGACTGATTGGAGAAAAAGCTGATTCCTGAATTGAGGCAGGGAAATCACAAGATGAATCCAGAATTTCTTTTTTTTCCAGCGTAAATGGAAATACTCAAAGGATGATGGGTATGTCAAAATTATACAGACACCAGCTTCAAGGGACTTCCAGAGATACAATCTGGAGCAATTTGAGTATAAAAATTAGAGTAACAGATTATAACCCATTAAATAAAATACAAATACAGGAGTACACACTCATATAAATAAATAAGGGTGATGCGGGATATTTCTTGCTTACAATGTAAACATTACTACAAATTTATAATCATAACTCACATCTGTCAAGTATGGCAGAATTCTCACTGACATTGGACTCATCATTTTTAAACCCATGCTAGTTTGAAGGGCAAACATTCATGCAATGATTTGGATTTGCAAGTTCTTTAATAATTATGAAGGCAATTCTTAGCCATATGTTTATAATTTATTTCTAACTAAAGGATAATCATTATTCAGCCATTTTGTAACCTTTATTTACTTATTGGCCATTTCAAATTTAATTCACAGAAGTCACCCTCTCTGTCTCCAGGGACGTCCCATCGTCCTTAGTGAAATAGAGAGAGGAGTCAATCCGAGGAGTGTTTAATGTATTTTCTTAGGACATTGGTCTGCCTGAAAATTAATTTTCGCAATTTTATTTTTTTACTTACTGAAGTCATTGTAAAAAGGAATACAAATAATATGGATTTTTGAAATAGGAAATGATCATTTCTTGGTCATCTGTTATGCTTATAGGATCCATTTTACATTTAACTGGTAAACTAGTCAATAACTCTGTGCTAGAGATTTTATTGTCCCTATTTTACTGAAGAGAATAAAAGATATTTAGAGAGGTTAAGATCCCATAGCTGGTCATGGCTGAGCCAGAGTAGCTAACTCTGATGTATGATGTTGGCCCATCCACCACGCCCTTGATTAATCCTGGGGCAAGGGAAGAAGATAGGAAGGCAAGGTGGCATGGGAGAAGACAGTAAAAAAAGGTATTTGCCTCTCAGTCATTTCCTGAAGAAAGTCATTCATTCATTCATTCATTCATGGATTCATACATTCTCATCATTTCACAAATACCCATTGAGTTCATGTACTCCTTGAGTATACTCCTTAACCAAAGTGAAGCTGAGAGTGTAGGAAGGACCCTGACATTTATCCTCACACACTGATCATTGAAGCTTAGGACACTTCCCATGATGGAAGCCCATGGCCGAAGGACCCTGACATTTATCCTCACACACTGATCATTGGGGCAGAGTAAGCTTAGGACACTTCCCATGATGGAAGCCCATGGCTGATGGGTGAAATCTTATGCTTTTGTATCATTCAGTAGGAGAAAAGGAAATGAATGTGGATGTTTTGTTCTTTCTGAAACAAAACAAAAACAAAAAGAATTATTCTCTGTTTTCTTCCTTTACTTTTTATTTTATTTTTTTATTTAAATTATATACAACACCCTCCCCCCTAAAACACACACACACACACACACACACACACACACACACACACACACACAACTTTCCTAGAGCTCTCTTTCTTTACTTTTTACATACACTTTCATTGGAATTCAGTCCCTCCTTACTGAAGAAGGTTGAAGTGGTAAATATGGCCTTTTTCTTCAATGGTACCCAATTGAAAGCTAAGTACTGCCTGCTGCATTGACCTATACATGTATATTGGGTTGCTGCCCTCTGCCTCCTCTCTCCCCATCATCCACACAATACTGACTTTCACACACACACACACACACACACACACACACACACACACACACACAGTTAAATTATGGGTATATTCTATGCAGTTGAAAAGCATGATTTGAGTAATATGTTCTATGAAATAATTCACACAATTTTAATATTGAATAGTATCGCTCCTTTCTTGGGTTTCTGCTTCACACTGAGATTGTCACCCGTTCTTGCATGTCAGTTCTGGAACCTGACGTGCACACTTGTGGGTAGACTATTGGGGTTACCAGGTATAATAGTGATGGAAGCCATGAGCTGAGACACAAAGAAGGCTAATGAAAACGTCAGTTGACATGGTTTGTGTGGATTAGTACATGGCATTTCAAAATGCTCAGCCTTTGCCTCCGCAATTTCTTCTGTTTATTTGCTTTTTTACCAATTTATTTATTTAACGTATGGCTCACAGGCTCAGGTTATGAGAGAGGCTGGAATGCATTGAAAGCTAAGTACTGCCTGCTGCTTAGTAGTTTTCAGTTTGTCATTGACCTTTACATGTATATTGGGTTGCTGTCCTCTGCCTCCTCTCTCCCCATCATCCACACAATACTGACTTTCACACACACACACACACACACACACACACACACACACACAGTTAAATTATGGGTATATTCTATGCAGTTGAAAAGCATGATTTGAGTAATATGTTCTATGAAATAATTCACACACTTTTAATATTGAATAGTATTGCTCCTTTCTTGGGTTTCTGCTTCACACTGAGATTGTCACCCATTCTTGCATGTCAGTTCTGGAACCTGAAGTCCACCTTGTGGTTAGGTAGACTATTGGGGTTACCAGGTATAATAGTGATGGAAGCCATGAGCTGAGACACAAAGAAGGCTAATGAAAACGTCAGTTGACATGGTTTGTGTGGATTAGTACATGGCATTTCAAAATGCTCAGCCTTTGCCTCCGCAATTTCTTCTGTTTATTTGCTTTTTTACCAATTTATTTATTTAACGTATGGCTTTCAGGCTCAGGTTATGAGAGAGGCTGGAATGCTGAAAGTCTTCGCGCTGGGGTCAAGGAAAGGACAGAGGATATTGTGTCTTTTCCTGCAGTTGCTGGACTAGAAGCATCAGCAGCACCTGGGAGATGGTTAGAAATTCAAAATTGTCGCCTCAGTTCAGATACATGGAATCGGTACCTGCATGTTAACAAGACATCCAATTAATTTGCAAGCATAGTTACGTCTCAGAAGCACTTCATCAGTTTATTCTTGTTATCAAAACCAAACCTCTCACTCAGGTATGAACACAAGCAATAAGGAGTGCCTTGCTTTTGCTAATCTACCTCCGATCTTATCTGATGAGCTGAATGGAGTCCTAATTATTGGATCTCTAGGTATATTGGAGAGGACTCTGAAGGGGTGGGGAAACCTAGGGCTCAATGCTTATGCTAGGAACTGAGTAGTATCACCTCCATCCCCAATTCATATGTTGAAGCCCTAAACCCAATGTGACTGTATTTGGAGACAGGGCTTTCACTAGGTAATTAAGGTTAAATCAGGTCATAAGGGTGGGGCCCTAATCCAAAAGGATTAGTAACCTTGTAAAAAGAAAAAGAGAGAGAGAGAGAGATACTTTTCTCTCTATGATGTGAGGGCACAGCAAGACGGTGGTCCTCTACAAGCCAGGAAAAGAGCTCTCCCCAGAAGCTGGCCATGTTTGCACTCTGATTTCCAACTTCCAGCCTTCAGAACTATGAGAAAATAAGATTTCTGTTGCTAAGCCACCCAGTCTATGGGATTTTGTTATGACAGCCTGGGCAGACCACGACAGTGCAGTTACAAACACTTAGTTTTCTCCTAAAGCAGTGTGGCTCTAACACAGGGTTGTGAGTGTGCATTTCCCACACTGCACTGCTTCATGCCAGAGTGGGTTACAGTCACTGATCCTTGCCCCTTTTTACGGCCACAAATAATCCCAGTTTGCTTGGAACCTAGGGGTATTTAGGGATGTGGGGATTCCAGTGATAAATCTGGGGAGATGACCAGACAAACTGGGATGATTGGTCACCATATCCTTTTCCCAAGTTTTACCCTGAGCTAGAGTTCTTAGCTGCCCTCTGAGAATTTCACATGGGCACATAGAAGAACAAATCCCAACAGAAGCTGGCAGCAAGTAGTGCAGTGAAGGCCTGGGGGTGGGTGGGTACAGAGCAGAGGGCATTGATGGGGGGATAACAAGGGGCATCGGTAATACTTTTAACTATAAAGATATTTTTTTAAAGAGTAACTATCAGATTAGAGTTCCTGGAACATCTAGACCTTAGGATATTCCTGCTATGGAAGGGAGAAGTCTGACCATTCTACACTGAAGGCAATTCAGAATTGGCACAGGACCCCCCAGCATCCTTCTTCTCCATCCAAAATCTCATTTGATAACCTCATGCTAATTCTACAGAAGTAGTTCTAAGGCCAGGCGTCACCTAACGGCTAAATAGTTATGCCTGAATGCCATTTTGCAGTCTAGTCTATAACACAGAAATGTTTAACATTTCCATAAATGCTATTAAGACTCCTCTGATGTTTCTGGTACCTGATCCCACAGGAGCAGATGGCTAGGTTTTCATGGTATTTTGAGGACGGGCCATGAATCCACTGGAGAATTTCATTTGGAAAGGCGGTTAGTCATGATAAGTTATGCTATGCTGCAGTAACAGATTGACTCCCAAATCTCAGTAGCTTCATATGACAAAGTTTTTATGCCTGGTGCGAATTGCCAAGGGCTCTGCTCCACATAGTGACTCAGGGATTCAGGCTGTGGCGTCCCCACCCTCCTCACCTGGAGCACGCCACTTTCTTTGTCACTGTGTCTGGGGAAGAAAACTCGGAGAACCAAGCAACTTTACCAGGCTTTGGCCTGCAAGTGAAGCTTGCTCATTGATCAGAACTAGTCATGTGACCCCACCTAACATAGGGGGTCTGGGGTCTGAAGTCTCCTGTGGCCAGAAAGGGAAAGAAGATGAGAACTTGAAGTGTCCAGTAGTAACATCTGACACTAGGATCCAAGGGATGGACCACTCTAAACACCAGACTGCTGTGGCCCAGAAGAGCAAGTCATTGATTTGGGATCTGGCCCCTTTAGATGTGGACTACTCTTATAGTTGCTCCCAGGAGGAATTACAGGGATTTATTTATTTAATAATGATCATAAAATCCATATCAAATATTGGGAGACCAGCTGCTTTTAGTACAAAATGTAATGGCTTGACGTACTTTTAACAGATTAAAATGGCAAGTGCACAAGGACAATGAGCCATAGGATTCACCAATGCATGTATGGGTCTCTCAGCTTTCCACATATGGCAGCCCTAAAGACCATGCATTTGCACAATGGCACCACCCAATCTCATACTCTTTTTTTAAAAATGTATTTTTATTGATTTTAGAGAAGAAGGGAGAGGGAGAGAAGGGTAGAAACATCAATGATGAGAGAGAATCATTGATTGGCTGCCTCCTGCATGCTCCCTGCTGGGGATCGAGCCCACAACCCGGGCCTGTGCCCTGACTGGGAATCAATCCATGACCTCCTGGTTCATAGGTCGACGCTCAACCACTGAGCCATGAAGGCCGGGCAATCTTGTACTCTAGTGCAATAGGATCCTGTAGCATCTCTCTGAGGACCCAAGATTCTCTTTACCAAGGCAACGGGCATTAATTCTCTGCAGCCTCCATTCTCCTGGGATGTGTGGCCTTTAGTGCAGTTGCTCCCTCATATAATCAAACTTCTGCCTCTGGAGGAGACCTCAGGCGTGTTCAGAAGCTGGGTATGCAGCGTCACACTCTGCCGAAGAGTGTGAAATGTAGACAAACATGGAAGTCATTAATGCTGCGGAGTTCCTTGCTATTAAGAATGGGAAAAATTAATTCTTTCCTACAGGAGAGGAATACATAATACCTTTTGGGTTATTTGGTCATTTGGAGGTCAATTCCATTTCTTCTCTCCATTTGCTGAACTACTTTTGGAAATTGAGGTTTTGGGGGTTTTATTTTCCTTTTAAAAAAGCACATTATTGATACTTGGCACCTTTGCAGTAATAGAATTTTGAAGAGCTCAGCCTGTCGCTGTCCTAAGCCAGGTCAGGAATGGTCTGAAATGATGCTGTGGGTTGAAAATTCTATTCTGCAGAGCACAGAATTCTGAGCACGCATTGCTGTAAAGGAGGTTGGAAAGACCGATTGGAGTCGCTGTGATGACAGGAACCTTTCAGAGCTGGGGAACGTAAATGCTGGGAAATTTGTATTGAGAATGTATGTTTAAAAACCTGTGTGAAAAATGTTAGGAAAAGAGAATGGAACCATGACTTGAACAACTGTGTGTTTGTGTGATGTCTGACCCTCTCCTGATCGTGTGACTGTGGGCAGAACAGAGCCTCTGCTTCTCATCATTGAGGTGGGAAATATCATGCTTGCCCGGCGTGCTAACCTCACAGCGTTGCTGAGGTCTGAATAAGGTAAACTGTCTTGAGAAGGGTTTGGAAAATGATGTGTGTTCCACAAATACATGGTGCGGTGCTTGGACAATAGTGATAGGGGTCAATTAAGATCAATGTGTGAGCAGAGTGGTCAAGAGTCATGCATTTGCTTAGCAAACATCCATAATATCTTCACCTATATCTCTATCTCTATCTCTATCTCTATCTCTATCTCTATCTCTATCCCTATCTCTATCTCTATCTATATTTCTATCTCTATTCTATATCATCTATATCCATATCCATACCCATACCCATGCCTATCTCTATCTCTATCTCTATATCATCTATATCTATCCATATCCATACCCATACCCATGTCTATGTCTATGTCTACTAGTATGTCTATGTCTGTATCAATCCCTATGTCTGCACCCTTATCTGTACCACTGTTTTTATTTCTGTACTTATATTTTCATCTATGTTTATATCTATATCTACTCTATAGCCAGACTTTTATCTATTTGTTTATATGTAATCTATGTCTCCATATCTCTCTCTACCTATCTCTGACTCTGTCTGTGCCTATATCTATACCTATAATTATCTATATATTTATATTATGTATATTTATACCTAGACAGAAAGACAGAGAAAGAGACAAATGTCTCCATATCTCTCTCTACCTATCTCTGACTCTGTGCCTATATCTATACCTATACTTATCTATATAATTATATTATGTATATTTATACCTAGACATATTTTTAACAACTTTTCACAAGCAGTGGAAGGGAGAGAGAGAGAGAGAGAGAGAGAGAGAGACAGAGAGGAGAGAGAGAGAAAGGAGAGAGAGAGAGAGACAGAGAGTAAGGCATAAAGGAGGCACTTTCAATTACATAACCGTATCTAATTTAGTATTTGTTTAATAGCCTGTACCTAATTGTTAGTACTTTTTTTATCCTCACTGAGGACATGACTATTGATTTGAGAGAGAGGAGAAGAGGAGAAGAGAGAAGAGAGAGAGAGAGAGAGAGAGAGAGAAAGAGAGAGAGAGAAAGGGAGTGAGAGAGAGTCGATGAGTCGATGTGAGAGAGAACCATCAATTGGTTGCTTCCAGCACTCGCCCTGACCAGGGTTTGAACTTGCATCCTAAGCATGTGCCCTGACCTGAACTTAGCACTTTCAATTACATAACCGTATCTAATTTAGTATTTGTTTAATAGCCTGGACCTAATTGTTAGTACTTTTTTTTATCCTCACTGAGGACATGACTATTGATTTTAGAGAGAGGAGAAGAGAGAGGAGAGAGAGAGAGGGTGAATCGATGTGAGAGAGAACCATCAATTGGTTGCTTCCAGCACTCACCCTGACCAGGGTTTGAACCTGCATCCTAAGCATGTGCCCTGACCTGGACTTAAACCCGCAACCTTTAGTTGTGTGGGACGATGCTCCAATTGACTGAGCCACCCGGGGCCAGGGCTGTTAGTACTTTTTAATACACTGCCATTTCCATCAAGATAAGCTCCAACTCTGTTCAGCAGGTGCTCCTGCTCCCCTTTCACCGGACCAGTCCCTTCCCTCTCCTTCCCATGTGGCAGGCAGACACTGCTCCCCTCAGAGCATTTTAAATGGGATGAATAGAATTTCAGTCCATTCGCGAGGGTCCCTGTGGATGGTACATCATGCTTGGGTCTCTGAACCAGTTCCTGTCTCTTTCCTCTCCAACATTTGCCAGCCCACCCTTTGTTGTGGCTTCAGCAAGTTCCCACAGCAAAGGACCCGGTGCTGGGAGGCTGAAGTCAGAGTTCAGTAAAGAGAGAGGTGAACGTAGGGAAATGACAACTGTGTGGTTGCGTTTTTAATTTGTCATCCTAAACGTGACCCATCCTGCTGCCATTCCCTGTCCTCATACCCTATCTGTTTCCTGTGGCACTTGTCAGAATTAACCATTGCGTGGACTTCTATATTATTTTTTTTCCTTTTGGTCTCTTCTCACCCACTACCTGTAAGCACATTGAAGGCAGGGACATCTGCTGCTGTGTTCACTGGTGCATGCCCGCAGCCTGGCACCTATTGGCACCCCACCCATATTTGCGGATGTGCTAAATAAATGAATTCACAGGTCTCTCCCCATGCACTTTTCCAAATGCAAATATTTTGCAACAAATAAACCTTAGCAAACACTTTGAAACTGGAAACCTTTACATTGATTTCTGTTTAAAAGTTAAGATGCGTGTGAGTGCTAATTAAAGGAGTCTGCTCAATTGCGCACTTTTCAGTATATATGCTTTGCCTCAATAGGAAGTTGTTCCTTTGAAAACTAAGACATTCTGCTTAAAATATCCTGTGAAACATTAAAAAAAGAAAACAATCTCTATGAACAAAATACCTTGGTTCCCAAACGATTATTTTAGAGAAGGAAGGCAAAGATTTCAGATAGAATTTATCTAGCGACAGGCCACTGTCTTAAGCCAGCAAGAAATTTATATTCTTTAGAAGCCGAGGGAAAATTAAATTCCGCAAGCGACCCTTCCCTTCCCAAAGCTGCGTAGTACATCGCTCAGTTTCTGGAGATCTGAGATAATCATTTTGTCCTTGAGAGTCTTGTGGCTGTGCTCTTGGAGAGTTTGGGTTTAAAATCTTAGGATTTGATCCTGTTCAGAAAAACAAGGCGTGAGCACCTGCAAAGCATCTCAAATGAGCCACTGCCAGAGGCTGGCTGCTGTACCCGCCTTTCCATTCAGGTGTGTCCCTAGGAGGCGAGGGTCAGAAGGCCAGCTCCACGTGTGGGAAATGCCTTTGTTACAGGATCACCCTACATTCCCGGGGTTTGCTCATGAAATTGGCAACTTTCTTTTCCCTTTCGTGCATTTTAAAGTTTTAAGCAGCACAAGGCTGTGTGTGTGAGTGTGTGTGTGTGTGTGTGTGTGTGTGTGTGTGTGTGTGTGTGTCTGTTGTGTGTCTGTGTGTGGTGTGTATATAGATATGCTTTTACAGGTATAAGAAAGTACAGCATGCAAAGCCAGCATTCCCATGGGGGTTGTGCTGATGAAACTTTGACCCAAGGTTGTATCACTTTGAGGCCCTTGGGCAAGGACTGTGGTTAAAACCAAAGCGTGTAGAAGCCCAAGGATGCTGCTCCCCATGGGGGAAGCATGCTGGATCATACATGTCTATTCAGACGGAATGTGTTAACTTCTAATGCTTTTTATTAGAAACTGTCCTGTGGAGCCAGTGGAATAAGCTGTGTAGGCAAGACAGACAATGGAGTAGAGACTGACCGGCCAGGGGATCCGGCCGCATGCTGTGCCACGTTCCACCAAAGGCACTATGCTCTCTGAGCATCCGTTTGCTCATTGTATGTTTGGGCATAAAAGGGCTAAATTACTGTTTTTAGACCTGCTAAGGGTTTAACATATATTATCTGAACAGTGCCTGCTCTGTAAAAGCAGAATACAGTTATTGATATTCTTAGTATTCCCCTTTTGACAGACAGACAGGAACACCGAGGCTCCCAGTGGTGATGGAGTTACTACCATGTTCCCGAGCTCTGGGACCAATTATCTGATGCAAACCGCGGGCCCTGAAACTCACCTCCACTCAACTGAGTTCTGACTCTCTGGGTTAGTTAGCACAGCTCCCGTAGTAAGGGCAAAGTCCTCCACGAGACGGGGCCCTGCTTCACACACCAGCCACGAGTTTGGGATGTGCCCAAGCCCCCCACACTTTTCTGTCAGTTTAATACTTTGCTGAAAAGTCACAGAATTCAGGGAAGTGCTATTACTTTTATTATACGAGTTTTATTATAAAGGATTTAAATAAACAGCCTGATGAAGGGACTCCAGGGCAGAGACTGGAGTTTCTGGGTCCCCCCTGATTCATCAAAATGGTCACCAGTTAGGAAGCTCCCTGAGCCATGGTGTCCAGAGGTTTTATTGGGGTTTCATCATGTAGGCAAGACTGGCTATGGGCGTCATCTTCAGCCCTTCTCTCCCCAGAGGTTGGCCTGACCCAAAGTTCCAACCCTTTAACCACCATGAGGTTGGTTTTTCTGGAGACCAGCCCCACCCTGAAACTATCTGGGGCCCACCATGTTCATCCTACCTGCCCATATCTCCTCACCCACCCACTTCAGTGCACTCCTACCTCACTTCCAACAGCCAACCTGTATTTCTCTGCCCAATGGCTTTCTCTCCCAGGAGGTGGCTCTGTTCCCCAGGCATCAGGCAGAAGTAACGGGATTCACTCTGCTTGGAGATACCAACACCAACAGAGAGGCAAAGCGATTTGCAGGGATTTCACACATTGAATGAATAGAGGATTGAGGATATGAACCCAGAGAGTCAGAATCCACTGTACTCTGCCCAACCTGCTACACTGTCTCCTTGGTTTAATAAACCCACGCCAACAGCCAGTCAGCAATGTTGCCAGGATGAACAGAGACAGTAGGTGATGACAGCCCCCAAGTATGTCAAATCTGCTCTGTTAGGCTTAAAAATTATTATCAACAATGATAGCAATTCTGAGGTCCAGGGAAAGTAGTTCTTCCATTAAGATAGCCATATGTCCAGATGTGACCCGGAGAGAGGAGCCACCTTGCATGGGTAGCGTGGTCAAAGTGGCATTGGGTATATTTTTGCTTCTGTTTTGTGTGATCCCAAGGAGCACAGGCCTTCATTATCAATTACTTATCTATTTTCCTATGTTATTTTAGATCTGGTGGTAATTTCTGGATTTCTTTATTTATAGAAAACTTTGAACCCCATAAATATTAAAATGCCCCATTATCTACATGCAAACTGCTTTTTTTTTGGCCATAGAAATTAGGAAATTATTACCAGAACCATTAATTGAATTTGAAAATAGATAAATAATGGATATAGATGCTCCTTATGAGTGAGGAATGAGAAAATAAAAAGTATCCTCCGTTCTGTCAACTTTGATGGGAATAGCCTACTATATGCTCTCAAATAGTCTTATTGAAAGTTTTTATATTACATAAAATAAGCAATTGGTTTTAAGAAATGTCTTAAACAGTGATCAGTTTTTTTTAGATAGAGAGATTACATTTCTTCTTTTTTTTAAAATATATATTTTATTGATTTTTTACAGAGAGGAAGGGAGAGGGATAGAGAGTTAGAAACATCGATGAGAGAGAAACATCGATCAGCTGCCTCCTGCACACCCGCCACTGGTGATGTGCCCGCAAGCAAGGTAAATGCCCTTGACCGGAATCGAACCTGGTACCCTTCAGTCCGCAGGCCGACGCTCTATCCACTGAGTCAAACTGGCTAGGGCTACATTTCTTCTTAATAAAATAATAAAAAGTGGGCCTGTCACTATGGCCAAATACTAGGCAATTTCTATATTCTACAAGTTAAAAACTTGAATCTTAATGTAGAGAGTATAAATTCCCAAGCAAAGAAAAAAAACATGTATATCAGGAACTAGCATGGGAAGCTTTTATAAAATCTTCAGGGTGACATAATACACTCATAGATATCTTTAGAACAAACTCCTGACCTCATTCTTCTTTCAAAGTCTTTACAAGGATGCTACACGTACATCTCTGGTTGATTGGGGATGCTCAGTGGTTCAGTTCACAATGTTCATGGACACCATGAGCCTTTAAATCACCACCCTATACAAATTGTCTTCCTTCTTTGTTCTAGGTTTGAGTTTCAATTGGCAACTTTCACCAATGTTTTTTAAACCATTTTGTTTTTACTGTGACCAATAATAAAAGAATGCATTTACATTTGCTGCACAGCACTCAACCTGCAATATAGGAAAACAGTTTCACAAGCAGTTTGATATGCTGCAATTTTTTTCTTTCTACCAAAAAAAAGAAATGCTGGCCACAAACAATACTACTGGCTTCATGACTGCTAGTGGGCATGCAGGTCACTGATTCTGATGCCTCAGAACCTCTAATGACCTGAGTCACAGACAGGGATCCAGAGATGTGAGACCACTGTATGTCCCCGTCTGCCTTCCTCACTCCCTGAGCGATGGCGATTGGGCTCACATTGCTTAGTCTCTCTTAGGGCTGTTTGCACGGTGTTATCACAAGTGGATTTTAAAAAAAATATTTTGAAAGAAAAGTCATCATCACATCAGATACTTCAAACTTATTGAAGTCCCCGTCTGCCTTCCTCACTCCCTGAGCGATGGCGAGTGGGCTCACATTGCTTAGTCTCTCTTAGGGATGTTTGCACGGTGCTATCACAAGTGGATTTAAAAAAAATATTTTGAAAAAAAAGTCATCATCACATCAGATACTTTAAACTTATTGAGAAATTAAAATTATTGCCAAAATTATTGGGGAAAATTACAACAAGCCACATAATTATGAACTTGTTGTCTGTCAGAATTTCACCTTTGACTTCCCTGTAGAAAAAAAAATTGGGAAGTATGTTAGGTAAAAAGACCTTCGGGGCCTTCCTGGTCAAGCTCTTATTAGTTTAGAAAGGACAATTTGCATGCAAAAACTGCCCTATTAAATACCAATGAAATTTATCTTTAATAAAGAGTGTTTGAGAGAATAAAATTCTCAGTTGGCTGTCATTCCCAAAGACTATTTTCAAATATTAAACTTACACTTTAAAAAGAATTTAAATTTTTTAGGGAGAGAGGAAGGGAAAGGGAGAGAGAAACATCCCTCAGCTGTCTCCTGCAGGCCCTCTACTGGGGATGGAGCCTGCAACCTGAGCATGTGCTCTGACTGGGAATCAGACCTGTGACCTCTTTTTGTGAGCAAGGACACTCAACTAAGTGAGCCACACTGACCAGGGAATG
>NW_005365229.1:2325332-2334253 GCF_000412655.1 Myotis brandtii | reverse complement strand
CCTGACAGGGAGTTGAACCATGACCTCCTGGTTCATAGGTCAACACTCAGCCACTGAGCCACACCAGCCAGGCACAAACTTTTAAGAGGAAGGCTTTCACTCTCCCAGTTGAAGGCTTTTTAAGTGGGAAAAGATGATCTTATTTCTACTTGGTGAAGCTTCTACTGATAAAAAAAAACAACAAAAACCAGAGACAGGTAGATTAAGATAGTGTTTCTAATATTTGCCTTAATTTATAAATTACCTAAGGCATTTGTTATGGGTGTGGAGTATATAGCATCACTCTCATCAGTTTTTCCTGAGCATCTACTATGTTCTAGACCAGTGATGGCGAACATATGACACGCGTGTCAGGTGACAGGTGAACTCATTTTTTTTGGTTGATTTTTCTTTGTTAAATGGCATTTAAATATATCAAAAATATAAGTCTTTGTTTTACTATGGTTGCAAATATCAAAAAATTTCTATATGTGACACGGCACCAGAGTTAAGTTAGGGTTTTTCAAAATGCTGACACACCGAGCTCAAAAGGTTCGCCATCACTATTCTAGACTGTGCACTAGTTGTAGGGATTATGGCAGCAAACATGGCAAGTATGGTTCCAATCCAAATCAGTGGTATGTGCTCATGGGAAGGAGACAATGTCTAGGAGTGGCAAGGGCAAATGGCAGAATTAAGTACTGTGTAAGCTGCATAAGGGAAGGAGTCTCATTTTGCAAATGATAATAACTATCCACAATGAGGGCTTACTATGTACCCATACTGGCCTAGGCACAATACATATAATACATTCTCTCTTCAGAGCTATTCTACAGGCAAGGGTAGTCAACCAGGGTCAATTTTGCTCTTAGGGGATATTGGGCAATGTCTGGCTGGACATTTTTTTGGTTGTCACAAAATGGTAAAAGGTGAATGGGTGCTTCTGACATCTAGTGGGTAGTGGTCAGGGGTGCTGTCAAACATCCCACAATGCATAGGCCACACCCCCTCCTCCAGAATGATCTGGCCCCAAATGTCAGTAGTATTGCGGTTGAGAGTTCCTGCTGTGAAGGGTGATACTATTGTTGCCCCATTTTATAAAGGCACAAAAAGCAGACTCTGGAGGCTTAAGATACATGGCTAAACCCAAATAGCTATAAGTGGTGCAGTGAGGCTTTGAAAGCAAGAGCCTGGCTGCAGAGTTCCATTTATAGCATGTAATCACAGAGTATGTGGGAGCTACATGAGTGAAGAAACCCAAAGAGCTGTTCTGACACCCAATGTAGGGACTTCCAAGTCACTATTGGTTTGAAAAATGAGAAACGTGTTTGAAGATGAGTGCCAGGTAAGACGGGCCCACATGGGGGACCTTGGTTTAATCAGGAACATGAAATGTGTTGTTTCCTTGCGCTCATCACAATATCCCATTGTTAACACCTGCTGGCCCTGTCCTCCTAAACTGCCACTGCGATTTTAGAGAAGGGCCACAACAGGTGTGCCAAATACTGGGCCATTAGCGAGCCGTAATTCCCAGGCATGAATATTTATCATCTTGTAATGAGACGACAAAAGCCGTGTCTACTTTTTAGAACAACGTGCAGCCAAGTCCTCCAAACCAAATTGTTTGAGTTTCTCATTTATGCAAAGGAGGAGCAGCTCCCCTGTAATTTTCCATCAGGTGATTTATTTTCTCAGCCTTCTGCACACCCAAGCACAGCCCGGCAAGAGCTTGATTTTATTGAGCCGTTAAGATCACCCAACAGTTTATGGAGCTCAGGCCTCTGATGATCAAGAGAGCCATTCTGAAATTGTTCCTGCAACTGGGCACCTCTCAGCGGGAAGTGCTCAGGATGATGGACAGGCAAACTTTTCTCTCACTCTCGCTTTCTTCCCTTCTCTTATTTCCTCCCTTCTTACTTATCTGGTTCCTTCTTTCCTTCTCCCCCCTTTTTCTCTGAAAGAAATTGTATTGCAAATGAGGAAAAGAGGAGACAACTTAGAAATAGATGAGAAAGAATTGTGCAAAGACTTCTGTGAAAGAGGGACTGCACAGGTGATGCAGTGGGTAAGAATCCTAAAGTGAAATCTGTGCTTTTATGGAAAAAGCAAAGAGAAGCATTCTGCATTCAACGCCCTCAGCACTCCCAGTGACTTGTTCCTGGTATAGCATGTTAATGTCCAATGATGTCATCACTAAGAAATTACTTATAATGCACACATATGAAAAGAACAGGTAGCAGTGCTGGCAATAACTGATTTAGGGACCAAATTCATCTCATAAATCTTTTAGTATTGCCACACGTGAGGAAGTAATGATGGATTCCCAATACCTGTGTTTGCCATTTGTCTCGGGTACCATTACCAACAATGCGATAGGTGGTTCGGTGCACGTTGTATCATGAGCCCTCACCTTAAACTTCTGCAACTCATTCTCCTTCTGATTCCAAAGTCATTGTGTAATCTCCTCCTCTTTCCCTTAATCATCTGGCCTCTCTACTGATTCCCTCTTTATACTTGATCAAATAAGAGTTTCTGTTAGCCAAACACAAATCTGTTTATTTGACTGTTTAATAAAGAGAGGGGAATTATGGCCTCTTTCCTTGCTATTTTCCTTAGTTTGATGATGTACACATACAAAATAAAATTTCCTATAAGCAAGAGGTGTGTTTTCCCCTTCAGAAGGTTTTATCAGTAATGCCTAATCCTTGGGAGGTACTTAGAAAATATGTGCTGAATGAAAATGAATGAATGAATGAAAGAATGAATGAATGAATGAATTAATAAATAAATAAATAAATGATCAAGGTTAAATAAGGATCACAGGCCAAGGCCTAAAACAAGTTAAACTGGATCCAAAGGGCTCCCTTGGGCTTATTACTCTCATTACTGGGTAATAATGATAACACATTTGCTGAGGAATAACAGGGCATTTTTATGCACTCTGCCATTTTACCTCAGGAGGGAAGCTCTTTTATTTTCTCCGTTTTATAGATGGGTTGTAGCAGCTCAGAGAAACCATACAACATGCCCATGTTTAGCTAGTGAGTGGCTGAGTCTGGACATAAACACAGAAGATATGTCTTTTAGCTCCTTTATAATAAACTGTTCTCACTACTGTAACAGTGAAAGAATGGTCTCCCTTAAGGAGGCTTTTAGGACTAAGGAATCATAGTAGGAGCTGCTCTTTGGAGAACGTGTCTACAAATCTAGGGGCAATAAAGTAGGTGAGAAATTGGAGCTGAATGGGAAGGGGAATTCACATCATCTCGAGTTTGGGGCAGTCGTGTTTCTGAAAGCCTGACAAGCTTTCCCTTGTAGGGGTGTTGTCCTTGAATTTGACCTAAAAATAAGGAAGAATCTCCATGTGGAAAAACCACTGCCTTGGAATTTTGGGGACCAGAACAAAAGTAATTTTGGAGGAAGAGGATGGGCCTAGACCAGTGATGGCGAACCTATGAACTCATTTTTTTGGTTGATTTTTCTTTGTTAAATGGCATTTAAATATATAAAATAAATATCAAAAATATAAATCTTTGTTTTACTATGGTTGCAAAGATCAAAAAATTTCTATATGTGACACGGCATCAGAGTTAAGTTAGGGTTTTTCAAAATGCTGACACGCCGAGCTCAAAAGGTTCGCCATCACTGTCCTAGACTCTTCCTCTCCCCAAACCAAGGAACATTTGCAGACCCCTCACTGTGGCCATTTCTCCCCAATCCAGGCAGTGCACCACCCCTCCCCAAGGCTATAACTCAGCCATTTCCCCTCAGCCCAAGGTGATTTTTCTTCAGTTTGCTAAACGTTTTTCTAAATCTTTCTATTTTCTAAACTCTACTGCAAACTTTGACTTCTTTTGCAAGATCCCCCTCAAATGTCGCCTCCTTCTTGAAGTGCTCCATGAGTTCCTTACACTTCCCAGGTGTATGCTTTGGTATAGTATGTGAATTATCACTACTCTGCCTCTCTCTGTAAAAATTCCCTATTAACATGCTAGCCTGCCCTGTATAATCCCCTTCAAACCTGGACCTCTGTTATGTTCATCCTTGCTTCTCTATCACTTACCTGTGTCCCTATAAATATCAAAGGGATGGAGGGACAAGGAAAGGGCTAGGGAAGAAATAAGAGGGAAAGAACAAACGTTAATTCAGGTACATTTCCACCAAGTTCCTGGAACCAAATTCTTGAGCAAGGGAGCCACTGGAGACTATGAGGCAAACGTGGGCCCCATGCCAAAGTCATTTCAGCAAACATTCAGATTGATGCTTGCCTGCAGGCTTCGGTAGCGGAGAGTGCACCTGTACATCTGGGAGAGCTACAGGTATCGCACGGCCCTCATTCCTCATAAATGACATGGCCCTTCCCAGCCATGGACTATATTTTGCACACAGTACACACACACACACACACACACACACACACACACACACACAGCGCTTTTTTTGCCTTGTTGAGCCTTTAAAACTCTTATTATCCAGATTATGAAGACAAGCTGTGCAGGGTAGAGGCATGATCTCAAACTGAGTTAATTGAAGGTGGGGGTGAGCTCAGCTTCCTTGGACCATCCATGGGGAAAAAGTGCTTGTTTGAATGTGGAGACGGAGAGAATGCAGGGTTCCCTGCCCCCTCCCCTTTGGGGCTGCCAGGTAGATGTTAGATTTCACTGAGCTGTTAAAAATCTTAATGGACCCCACTGAGCTGTTTCAGGTGGTTTGTGACAATCACTTAATTTCCTTGTTTTCCAGCTCACAGTGATTTTAATCTTCATTTCAGATTAATCACAAAACGCCGCGCTGTCCTTTTATCCTGGCTTCGGCTACGTGCAATCGATGAGCAGGGAGATGTGTTCCCTTTCTCTTCAGCAGTTTAACAAAAATGTGTCTTCAGCAAAATCATATATACAGTAATTTCTTAAATGTGTTAAAAATGCATAGCAGCAAAGATGGGAAATAGAGCAAAGTTTCTAATAGCAATTGCCTCCGGGTGATTTGATGATGAGGAGACTTTTCTCTCCCCACTCCACCCCCCTTTCCTCCCCCCGCCCCGACTTCTTGATCCATTTTTATGCTTTCGACATTTTCTGTGATGAGCACGTATTATTTTTACAAGAAGAATACGTAAATTAAAGAATTAGTGATTTTAAATAAAGGGGGAACAAAGGAAAGGCAGTCTTTTGATGAGATGTTAAGCTGGAAAAATTTTCAACATTAAAGGGGGAGAGTGGGGGAGAAGAACTCCATCAGGATAAAAGAGTGAGGCTGGAGAATTAGCTTGCGACTTGAAGTATGGTCCTTATTATAGATAACGCTACCGACAGCCTAGGCTCATCGCATCCCTCATTTTTAGTGCCTTGGAGTTTACACTTAGGAGAGTTCCCACCTTGTGCAAGTAATTATTTCATCGCCACTCACTTGCACAATTGACAACCTCTAAACCAATATTACAGCACAGACAAGGGAAAAGATTCTCAGAGAGAGAGGCGATTGAAGAGGAGAAGATTGGAGGAAATGAAGAAGACATCTTTGGCACTGTCTGAGTGCTTTCTGCGTGGGAGGAAGCAGAGAGAGTGCAAGGAGTAAATAGTGTTGTCACTTAAAAGCTAGACCCGAATTCAAGGGCACTTCCTCTAAGCCAGGAGGCTAGAGGATTGAAGGACTGACTCTCCCTTCCAGTGGCCCCGGTGGCAATGTGCGTATCTTCAGTCTTTGTATTTTGATTGTACTCTTTTTAATGGCTAATTGCTAGGCGATAGAAAACATAATTTATACTCCAATTTGTAAGTCAATCAAAGGAAGGCTGAGTGTCAGCAAACTTGCGGATAAATGAACATTGAAACAAACAAGAGAAGCCCAGAGGGTTGCTGATGCGTTTTAGGGATCTGCGGCCACCCCTGAGCATCGCATCGCATCGGTGCAGATTCTGTCCTCTCCTTTGGGAGGGGATGGGGCAGCCCCCAGCTGCACTGTCTCATCTCCAGCTGCTCTCTGTGGGAGAAGGAGCCCGGGGTCCTTTGTGGACTGTTGATTTGAAAACACGAAAAGCTGACAAATGGTGGTGAATGAGAAAAGTGTGTTATGTGAATACAAAAAGGTTTGCACATCTGGGGACCACATGATTTTATTCAAAGACATTCTACTTTTAAGGGGGTTATGAATTTTGAATCAGAGGTTTGCTGTCAGAGGAATGCTTCATAGAAGGAAAGCAATGGGCTTTAAAACAAGATTTTGGCAACTTTGACACATTCACTATGGTTATGAGCATGGGGGTGGCTCAAATATCATTTTGCAGCGTGTGGAAATATTATTGCATTCTGTGGGCTCCTGCGGCCCAGAGACCCCGTGAATGCCATCAGAGCAGAAGGAAATGTGGTGCTTCAGATAACAAAAATCCATTGTGATAAACTTATCAACACACTAATTGTCACAAAGAGACTTCTCCATATGTCTTTTCAATACATAGGTTTGTCTTGGCTCTGGCTTATCTCTATGCAAAATTTTTGTACTGCAAAGCGAGACAGACTCTGGCACATGCTAACTGACCTCTCCCCCATCACAAACACCCTCCAATGGCCGGGTGCCCTCCTCTCAGGCTCCTAGTTTTGGGGACCTAGACCTCTCCTTTCGTCTCACTTTTTCTCTTCCAGTCACTGCCATTTACTTCCCTTTGGTCTCTCCTCTCAATACCCAATTTTCTCTGACAGTAACACAAATATTTGTCATATGTATCTGACCAACATTCAATCTTCTGAAGGCTGCAGAGAAGATTGTCGAAGTCTGATAACAACTCTTGCCTTTATCCCCGTGAGAGGGAAGTAGCCTTCTCGCCACAGTGGGGGAGATAAAGGCCAGGAAGGATGCTCCATGCAAGTCCATGCACTGATGTGGGAGGTGGGCTGGAGGAGGCTGGTGGTCCAGCAGGGCTGGCTGGGGATGGTGGATGAGCTGAGACACAGCACAGGTGGTGGGAAAGCCATTGGTCCAGAGGGAAATTTGAAAGGAGACCAAGTAAGGCACCACCATAAGGGATCCACACTTAACCTAGTGACACAAACAGAGTCTGGAACATGGTCTTAAGAATGGGAAACAGGTGTGATTCTGGGAAAGGGGTCTGTGTAAGAGGTGCGGGCACCCACAGTGCGAAGACAGCTTGGACTCCTCCACAACTTGGTGGAGCAGTGTGTTGTGGAGGTCAGCTATCAAAAGGTGTTGAACATTGTATCTCAATCCACCCAGATTCTACTCCCATTATTACATTCTCAACAGAGGGTTACCATACATGGAGCAATACGTGGAGACATTTTTAGTCATCCAAACGGGGGAGGATATTCCTAGCATCTAGTGGGTGGAGGCCAGGGATGCTGCTCAATATCCCACAATGCACTGGACGGCCCCTTATCACAGAGACTTTCCAGCTCCAAATGTCACCTGGCTGAGAAACCCTGATTTAGTTTAGAAGTGAGGTGTGTGTGTGTGTGAGAGAGAGAGAGAGAGAGAGAGAGAGAGAGAGAGAATGGGGAGAATGGCCTAATTTTGTATGAGGGTTTAAGTGTTTAAGTACAGGGTAGGGGATGTTCATTACAGCATGGCTTATGGTACTAAAATTGAAACAACCTACATGTTCAACCACAGGGATTGGAAAAACAAATTGCAGCTTCTTTTCTTATGTGATGAAATGACCTTGCAGAGATTATAGATGATGCCTTAGGACAGTGTTTAATGAGATGGAAATACTCCTGGGATACTATTAAGTGGAAACAAATAAACAAGTAACACAACACCATTTGCAGTATGATTCAATTTTTGTTTTACAAAGCTATTTATTCTTGTGTGTATCTGCATCTAAGTCAAGATTCAATCTAGAATAATAAGACACTCTACAATATTAAGTATTGTTCCTTAGGCATTAAAATTATGAATGAGTCTAATATTTTTTCTATGTGTTATTAAATTTCTTCTCCACAATGAACAGACAGAACTTTTATAGCGAGAATGCAATGATGTGATTATCTGAAAAAATACCCTGTTTTAAAACCTGAAGCTGAAACATGAGCCACCAGCAGAGCCAGGCCTTTCAGTCCAGCATCTCCTAAGGGTTGGCAAGTCAGATAAGAACACCTTCTCAAGTGCAGAGAGGCAGGGAGGGGCAGGGAGCAACAAGTTTGGAGGAGGTAGCATTTGGCTCTCATGTGAAGTGTCAATGACTGAGCTGGACAAGGAATTCTCTAACATCATCATTTTCTCCTTTAAAAACTCTTGATCAGATTAACTCCCTCTCCTGAATGTTCCAATTACTTTGAGAATCAGGTGTAGTTTTACATTTGCTTTCTAATCTGTCCTGCCCTCCAATCTCTCAGTCTCTTCTCTGGCCACTCTGGGGGGCTTGGGTTTACTCACTGGGTGAGCGACTCATAGGGTGGGTGTCTCATAGGGTGGGTGTCTGGTAGGGTAGGTGTCCCATAGGGTGTGTATCTCATAGGGTGGGTGCCTAGTAGAGTGGGTGCCTTGTAGGGTGGGTGTCTCATAGGGTGGGTGTCTGGTAGGGTAGGTGTCCCATAGGGTGTGTATCTCATAGGGTGGGTGTCTCATAGGGCAGGTGTCTCAGAGGGTAGGTGTCTCTTAGGGTGGGTGTCTGGTAGGGTGGGTGTCTAGTAGGGTGGGTGTCTAGAGCTATTAGGGAAACTGTGTGACACACAATTCAGTGTCCCTGTGGAGGAAAGAAGAGTTGTTATCTATCAAATGGTGTGTTTTTTTTCCATTTTGTTGTTAAGAAAATCCTGTTTGTTTTGAAACCAGTTTGATGCATTCTGTAGCCATTTTGTTGGGCCAGCTTTTTTGTCATGTTTATTGTCCCTGGCACTATAGATACATACACCTGCGAGAGGGAGGGAGGGAGGGAGAGAGAGAGAGAGAGAGAGAGAGAGAGAGACAGAGAGACAGAGAGAGAG
>NW_005365229.1:2310724-2324784 GCF_000412655.1 Myotis brandtii | reverse complement strand
AGAGGCAGAGAGAGAGAGAGAGAGAGAGAGAGAGACTTTTATCTTTTTTATTGATATAATTGGCACAACATGAAATTAACCATTTTAAAATATATAGTTCAGTGGAATTTACTACATCCATATCCCACTACGCAGTCCCTCCCCATTTCTCCCTCCATCCAGCCCCTGGCACCACTGGACATACTTCATAGACTTAGAAACTTGCTGGCATTTTTAATTGTATTTTGTTTTAGTCTCTCTGTCTCTCTCAGAAGGAAAAACACAGGAGGGCAAGACAAGTACACAAGGAGATGGAATGATGGAGAGAAAGAGAGAGAGAGACAAATAGAGGAGGGAATGGAGACAGAGGGGGAGAGGGAGAGGAGAAGAGGGAGATCTGGGGCATGGGAGAGGAGAGAAGGAGAGAAGGAAGCTGAGCAGGAGGAGAAGGAGGAGGGGGGAGGAGTCTAGGAGTTAGAGAAAACCAGGTTGTGTTTTGAAGGAAAGACACCCCCCCGACACACACACACACACACACACACACACACACACACACACACACATATACCCCAGAAAGACAGAGAGACTGAGACACCCACATAGTAAGAATCAATTTGAAAGAGCTGTTCTGGAATTCTAAATGTGCCTGATCGTCTCCAAGAGGGTTAACGTAGGAGAATGGGTTAGGCCTGCTCCACCACAGGGAGGACTCTTCCCGCTGGCACAGGCAGTCCGCCAATCACAGGCTCCACCTCGCAGGGCTCACACTTCCCAGCCTCTGGGGCCCATTGTGATCCCGCAGTCTTTCCAGGCACATCTGGACACCAACGCTCAGCCGTTGTTTCGGCTTTTCAATTTTTTCCTGTCTTACTAATTGCTTTTCTAGGATTCTTGCGCAGACGGTGGGGTGAAGTCCGGGGAGCCCGCTGATACTGCACGCTCCGGGAGAGCTGGTGTCCTGTAGGGTCTCACGGAACCTGGGGACAATGAGGAAAGAGACTTTCATATACATCTTTTTAAGTGTAGTTTTTCCATATTAAACCTTACAAAAGGAACGTCCGAAGGAGGAGGGGGGAGGAGTCTAGGAGTTAGAGAAAACCAGGTTGTGTTTTGAAGGAAAGACACCCCCCCGACACACACACACACACACACACACACACACATACACACACACATATATACCCCAGAAAGACAGAGAGACTGAGACACCCACATAGTAAGAATCAATTTGAAAGAGCTGTTCTGGAATTCTAAATGTGCCTGATCGTCTCCAAGAGGGTTAACGTAGGAGAATGGGTTAGGCCTGCTCCACCACAGGGAGGACTCTTCCCGCTGGCACAGGCAGTCCGCCAATCACAGGCTCCACCTCGCAGGGCTCACACTTCCCAGCCTCTGGGGCCCATTGTGATCCCACAGTCTTTCCATGCACATCTGGACACCAACGCTCAGCCGTTGTTTCGGCTTTTCAATTTTTTCCTGTCTTACTAATTGCTTTTCTAGGATTCTTGTGCAGACGGTGGGGTGAAGTCCGGAGAGCCAGTTCCTAGGGATTAGCCCGCTGATACTGCACGCTCCGGGAGAACTGGTGTCCTGTAGGGTCTCACGGAACCTGGGGACAATGAGGAAAGAGACTTTCATATACATCTTTTTAAGTGTAGTTTTTCCATATTAAACCTTACAAAAGGAACGTCCGGCTGCATTAATGGATGTGCCCTCACCCGTGGAATATGCTTCAGCTCCCTGGCTGGCTTCCCCAGGACCCAGGTGATAGAAGGCGACCCGAGTATTTCTTCATTAGCATCATCACTTACATGGACATTCTTGTCACAGAGGACGCCAGGCTCTGGTCCATAGGAAACGGTTCGCACACAGCTGAAATATGTTCAGGGCGCCGGGGAGCTGCTCCGAGCGCCAAGCACAGCCTCCTGTGGGAAGTTTGAAGCCATTCAGGTTGTGTTGAGAACTGAGACAGGCTGACCGACCGCCTACCTCTGTGGAAAAGCAAAGGGGAAAAAAAAAAGAGGCTTAGGTATGAACATGGAGTTCATTCATTTGCCTTGAATGGTCTCAAATTCTCTTAACACCTTAGTGGAGATAATGAAAAATGTTCAGGAGGGTGTGGAGCTGTGGAGTGGAGTATTTTTTGCAAACAATTTTCTTGCTAGTGTGATGTAGTAATTGAAGACACAGACCTGAGTGCATGCTCCGGGGCCACCCTAGATCAGCTCTGTGACCTGGAGTGAGTCCCTGTCTGTGCCTCAATATCCTCACCTTGAAAATGGGGGTAATATTGATAAGGTCTAGGCTTGTTGTGAGGATTTCAGGAGGTAATGGATGAAAGTGCTCAGAAATGTGCTGGATGCAGAGTTAGTATTCAATATATTTGCTATTATTATTATTATTATTATTATTATTTTCCTGGAAGTTATCTCCTAAAATCTTCAATGAGGGCAATATTTAACCAAGTTGAAAACTTAAACATATGTGTGCACATATAGTTTCTTGATATAATAATTCCTTACTCTGTGTACTATAGGCATATTTTATGAATAAATACGTTACTTATGCTCTCTGTGCCTCAGTTTTCTCCTCTGTAAAATGGAAGCAATTCTGGCACTTTATAGGATTGTTGTGATGATTTCAGGACTTAATATCTACCAGGTGCTTAACACACACTTTACCATAAATTTGCTATTATTTTTTTATAATCATCATTCTTAGAGTTACTATGACCTGGGAGCTGTTCAGATCTGAAATCTATGATGAGAATAATATTAACTGGCTACATGAATAAAATATATGTGTACATACACATCGTTCCTGGATATAATCATTTTTATTCTATATAATACAGGCTGTTCTATTTTTGCATCAGATTGACAATCTGAAGTCTGAATTAATTCAACACACAAATTAGGCTGCAATGGCTTATCGTAAGCAGAGATTTACTAGCTCTATCAAAATACCAGGTAGGAAGCAGTAAAGGCTCTTCTTAGATCCCAGGGCACTTAGAACGTGACTGGGTTATGGGCACGCCTCACACACAGCCGGTCTGGGTGCACACATTCCGGGAGGCACACCTGCGCATGCAGTTCACCTGGAAGACTAGGATGGCGTTCCTCCCAGAGTTTGACAGGCGTGCTTCTGTTGGGGGATTAAGGAGCTTATTCAGTTATTAGTTATGAAATGTCTTCGCAGCCTCTAGATGGCCAACTGTGATTGGTACTGGAGTTTAAATATCATCAAGCGCGTTCCAAGTGTTTGGGATGTGTCTGTGGGGAGAGCTTTGGTGGAAAGTTGGAGAGAAAGTCACGATGAAGGAGCCAAACTCGGGGTCCTCCTCCCCCCCAGCACTGGGATCCTGGCCTGGCTCCACGGAGGCCCCGCGGGGCCATCCCTTCCCTTCCTGCATAACGGAATTGTTGGGAAGTCACTATGCATGTCTACTCCATGTCTGTTTCTCTACAGATTCCACCTGTAGGTCCTGGTATTTTCTCAAGAGCAATACAGGTAACTCTTAATTCATTAATTCATGGGTATGCAGTCACGTGTTTGCTCATGATTCCATAAGGATTATTTCAATGCCTCCCGTCCTAGTTACGTTACTCAGCATCTTGCTGGGCATGGGGCAATGCGCACAAGAATGAGACCTGATCTTTGCTCTTCAGGAGCTCAAAATCTGTTAGGAGAGATGGGTGTGAACAGGCAATGGCCACACTCTATGATGACGAATGCCACCAATCAGGATCTGTACAAAGGGAGGTGGGATTAATGCTGTCAGAGCCAGAGAGCTTTTGAGATGCCCTAGCTGATTTGGCTCAGTGGATAGACCGTTAACTGTGATTGGTACTGGAGTTTAAATATCATCAAGCGTGTTCCAAGTGTTTTCGATGTGTCTGTGGGGAGAGCTTTGATGGAAAGTTGGAGAGAAAGTCACGATGAAGGTGCCAAACTCGGGGTCCTCCTCCCCCCAGCACTGGGATCCTGGCCTGGCTCCATGGAGGCCCCGCGGGGCCATTTCTTCCCTTCCTGCATAACGGAATTGTTGGGAAGTCACTACGAATGTCTACTCCATGTCTGTTTCTCTACAGATTCCACCTGTGGGTCCTGGTATTTTCTCAAGAGCAATACAGGTAACTCTTAATTCATTAATTCATGGGTATGCATTCAAGTGTTTGCTCATGATTCCATAAGGATTATTTCAATGCCTCCCGTCCTAGTTACGTTACTCAGCATCTTGCTGGGCATGGGGCAATGCGCACAAGAATGAGACCTGATCTTTGCTCTTCAGGAGCTCAAAATCTGTTAGGAGAGATGGGTGTGAACAGGCAATGGCCACACTCTATGATGACGAATGCCACCAATCAGGATCTGTACAAAGGGAGGTGGGATTAATGCTGTCAGAGCCAGAGAGCTTTTGAGATGCCCTAGCTGATTTGGCTCAGTGGATAGACCGTTGGCCTTCGGACTGAAGGGTTCCAGGTTCGATTCCAGTCGAGGGCACATGCCTGGGTTGTGAGCTCGATCCCCAGTAGGGGTCGTGCAGGAGGCAACCAATCAATGATTCTCTCTCATCGTTGATGTTTCTATCTCTCTCTCCCTCTCCCTTCCTCTCTGAAATCAATAAAAATATATTTTTTTAAAAAAAGAAGGAAAGGAAGTTTTCCAGGCAAGCCCAATCAGAGCAGCATGGGGGAAGAGGCAAGGAGGGGAGATGTGGTGGGCAGAGGGAACAGCACATGCGAAGGAATCAGAGGCAGGAGGCAGTGGGTTTGTTTGGGAGCTGACTTGTGGTGAGTGAGACCAGATGTGTGGGGGGAAGCAGACAGGTAGAAGGAAGGCCACAGGGAAGATTGGGCTTAGCTTGGTAAGTGATAGAGGATCAATGAGAGCTTAGGTGTTTGCTTTAGAAAGGGCACTATTTCTCCACTGCGGACGGTGTAGCAGATGGTGCAGAGCAGGAGGGGAGATGTGGTGGGCAGAGGGAACAGCACATGTGAAGGAATCAGAGGCAGGAGGCAGTGTGTTTGTTTGGGAGCTGACTAGTGGGGAGTGAGACCAGATGTAAGGGGGAAGCAGACAGGTAAAAAGAAGGCCACAGGGAAGATTGGACTTAGTGATAAAGGATCAATGAAAGCTTAGGTGTTTGCTTTAGAAAGGGCACTGTTTCTCCACTGCGGACGGTGTAGCAGATGGTGCAGAGAAGACACAGGGCGACTAGTTAGGAGGCTGCTGCAGGGTCCAGGTGGAGAAAGCTAGGGGTTTGAATGAAGTTAAGGGGGGTGGGGTGTGTGGAGAGGTATTTTTATATAAAGTTAGGAAGTAGGCGACTCTATGGATAGAATGTTGTTCAGAAGAATAAAAAATGATACCTGATTGTAGCATGGTGGGCCGGGTGGATGCTAGGTCACCTGACAAGAGATACAGAAAGGTAAGCCTTCCAAGGTTTGTCTTAGCCTTGGAAGAGGAAGGGAAAAGAGTACCTTGGTGGCCGTCAGCATTTAGTCCAGGAAACACCATGAGGTGCTTCTCAGCAGGCAGCCTGGGCATTGCACTGGGCTTCTTGTGAGTAGGGATCAGAGGTCAGGAGTCAGGGGTCAGGGGGCTGGAGGTGTTGAGAGGTGGCGTTTGAAGGGAGGTGAGTAGGAAGCTGAGGCCAGACGGTGAATGGGGGTGTGAGACAGGATGAGACCTTGGCAGGCCTTGCAAAGACTTGGACTGAGTGTGAGGGGAAGCCAAGCCTCACAGGCATGGGGCAGGCTAATCCAGCTTTTATCAGCGGAAGAGATGAGGGGCCAAGAGAGAGAGATGGAGTCAGGAAGAAGAAATTGAGAAGCTTTCCTTTTTTCGCCTTTAGTATTATCCTTTGTTAGAAGGGCAACCGCTGGGTCTTTTTGAAGTCACTATCTCAGCTGTTACTTCCAAGAGATACTGGACAACAGCTGCCATCTCTCCTCTCCCATCACCATTCTCGTGGGGCTCAGACATGACTGCCAGCTCATGGGACCGGAGCCCAGTCTGCGAGTGAAAAGAGCCTCGGTGCTCCGAGTTCCCATCTCTCCTGCACTAGTTTCCTGCGGCTGCTGACACAGATACCACAAGCTCAGGGGCTACCGTAAGGCCATGCAAATGTATTATTTTAGGGCTCTGCAGATCAGTATCTGAAATGAATCTCCTGGGGCTAAAATAGAGGTGTTAGCAGAGCTGAGTTTCTTCCTGAGGCTCCAGGGACAATCCACGTTCCTGCCTTTTCCAGGTTCTGCAGTCTCTCACTTTCCTTGGCTCGAGGCCCCTTCCTCCTCCTTCCAAGCGCATCACTCAGACCTCTGGTTCCATCATCGCAGCTCCCTTTTTTCTGACTGGACTTCTTCTAAGGACACCTGTGCCCACACTGCACCCACCTGGATAAGCCAGTGTAATGTCTCAAAGGCCTTAACTTGATCACATCTGCGAAGACCCTTTTGCCATGTAAGGTGACATATTCGCAGGTTCTAGGATTAGGATGTGGATATTTGGTGATACCGCTATTCTTCCCACCTCACCTCCAATGGCCAAAGCTTTCTTATTGGCTTGGGTTCCTTACCTCCCTCCCTCTTGTCTGACCGTCAAGGCTGCTTAGCCCTCTTGTAAACAGACCTACCAATAATTTTGTCTCAAGTGCCTGGCTCTCCCTTACACTCAGCTGAAAATCTTGAGACGTGACCTGTGCATTAACCCATTTAACTTACTTAGCTGATGTAAGGTAATGCACATAGCTGAGTGCCTGGCCCATTGGAAGCACCTACTAAAATAGAATCCCGTCTATTCTTGCAGTCTATAAGTATAACTTGAATCCTGATTCTGCCACCCTGTTTGCGTGCTTCCTCCGGGTCTGCACCTTCTGTACATTTGATAAACGCGTCTCTCAGGTCATCCTTTCCATTGTTGATAAAATGTCCCACCAGATAACTTGAATCCTGATTCTGCCACCCTGTTTGCGTGCTCCCTCCGGGTCTGCACCTTCTGTACATTTGATAAACACTCAGGTCATTCTTTCCATTGTTGATAAAATGTAACACCAGGCAGAGAGGATGAGGTGGTTTTCTTAATTCCCATTGCCTGTGTATCTTATAGTTTTAGAGAACATCTGCACACATTATTACAATTAATTCTTCCCCTCCAACAACTGTGGCTGATGATGCTGCATTGGGCATTTACCAAGTTCAACAATGTGCAAGGCCACCCAGGAGATGAAATGCTAAACTATAAACCCAAGTGCTGCTTCCAAGGAACTTGTGAATCCTGTTGGGAGACCTGGGCATACACAGACTCAGCTGCTCCATTGATTGGCACTCTGGGTAAATTGACAGCATTTGACATCATGTTTATGATGTCACTGTGGGCAATATCCATCCCACCCCCTTTACAGATATGGGGCCATTTACCCATTTCCAAGTGTTTTTGCCTTCTCTTCTGTTGGTGGTAATTGATTGTAAATCACTACATCAGAGTCTGCAGTCATAATATTTGAAGGATGTTATGGTGCCTAGAATATGATTGGTCTGGGTCCAGATTATTTCTTTTAATCAGAATAGGAGCTAGCACCTGTTGTGTTTGATGGTAGTCAAATAGTAGACAGGCTTATCACAAATGCACTATTTACCTAATTCCTATCTCACATAAATTTATGATTTATGACAGACCATGACTTCTCTTGCTCCATCATCCCACCCTGAACTTCACTTCCTGTGTGATAATTTCCATTTTCCTCTCTGTTGTTTGGAGGTCATTCTCTTGGGGATAAAGTCAAAAGCGAAATAGAAATGGTTAACGCCTGCCTTCTCTCTTCCTCTGTAAACTTTGTTTCCCAGTGCATTGGAGGGACTCCTTTCGACCCCAGAAACACAAAGAGAACATGGAAATATGGCGAAAGCTTTAAAAGAGAAATAAGCACTTTCTCGTCTAGTTAGAAAGATAAATGTAAGCCAATAGAGTTCAGTAAATGTTATACCTGTATTAAGAGTGGTATTAACCATGGAAATGCAAGAGGTACCCTGATTAAAGTGGCCGTAGGTAGGAATGGCAATGTGTTGCCCTGCATTGCCAGTGAAATTATGTTTCATTTCTTCAGCCTTCTCTCTGCTAGAGTATTTATACCACCAGCATCTGTAAACACCCAAATGCCTGGAGGATGCAATCTATTCTGTTCACAGGCCTCAAGAAAACAGACGTTTCATTCCCTCACAGGTGAGGTGGAATTGTGGTTATTGTAAACCATGCTCTAAATAATTTTGCCAAGATCCTGTGTATCTCTCCCCTCACTAACTAGTTAAGTTTTATTTAACAAATAGGTCCAATTTGAATATTATTTCTTTGGGGGGAACCATTGCCAGCTGCACACCCAGTTTCTTCTCAGCATTCACCATCATTGCAATCAATTAATTAATTACTTTTTCCCATCATTACTTCTATTAGACTGTAAGCTGCATGAGGAAAGACTTGATACTCATACCCCCATCCACTCCCCCCCCCCCAGTCCCAGACTGAGCACAGCCTCTGAAATAGAGTGGTAACTCAGCGGGTATTTGTTGGATGAATCAAAATCCACACAAACTCACACATGAATATTGAACAGATTAGGGTAATGGGAAAGGTCAAGTGTGTTTAGGAAGTTCTCAGAGATGGTGGCATTTCAGCAAACTGATGACATGGGGTGGATTTATTATGAATTTTTTCACCAGTAGCTGGGCATCATCATACTTCAGTCCCGCAAGCCCAGAGTCAGAGGTTTCTATTTTTGAATTGCTATATATAGAGAGAAGAAACGGTCCTTTGGAATGTGGAGTTACTCTGTATTTTTGGCTCTTTGGCTATTTTCAAGGTTCTTCATCTGGACTTAAAAACCAAATTAATAGTCGATCATTTCCTCTCATCTCTTGCATAGACACTATTTTGGGAGGAGATACATCACCCAGGCCCGTCGGTGAATGGACAGGCTGTTTTCACTCCTGTAGCAGGAAGAATTGCCCGGAGCATCTACGCTCACACGCTCCAGTAATTCCCTACTGACCTGCATTGGCTTTCCTTAGTTTTATTAATTTAAACTAAATGAATTTTATTTCTTAAGAGTGTCTGTGCAGAACTAAGCACGGAGAACATACATCTGGGTCACGCATTTTGTGTGCAGCTTCAGAGCCCAAGTTGTCTTTTGGTTTTTGCTTAGTTATAGTTTTGCTTGGGCAATGCCCCAGCCCCTAATTTGATCCTTAATAATATTCCCAAACACACTGACGCTGCTTCAGCCATTTCTTAGGTTGCAGGAGTCCAAGTTCTCCTGGAGCCACAGGCCAGCCCTCTCTGCAGCTGGTATGTAAATAAGCCCCAGGACAAGACAGAAGCTGCCAGCCCCCTGACCTTGACTCTTGCATCAGGAAACAGTGGCTGTGTCTCATTCCTATGCCGTACACCCCAGAGAATACCAGGGTGCAGAGAGCTTGTGTTTATACTGATGTTTCATCAAAGACCATATCATTTGTGAATTTCACATCATGTCTCTGATAAACCCAAGTTGGAAAGACATAAAAAAGATGTCACGATCTCATAATCACTGGTTACGTAATAGCTAGCATTTCAGAAAAGCTGGACACTATGCCATGTGCTTCCTAGATATTATCACAGTTTGATCCTGAGACTCACCTGTGTGAGATGTACTGCTGTTCCCATTTTAAAGACAAGGAGAGCAAGGCTCACAGAGGGGATTTAACTCAGTCAAGCCTCTCAGTGGATAAGCGGTGGAGTTGGCATTCATGACTAGGCAAGCAGACTCCCATGCTTTTCTTCACTACAGGCTACTGCCTCTCAGCGTCAGGGGCACAGCCAGATGTTGTGTGCAGGTTTGTAAGCCAATTCAGGGAAAGACTTTGGACTGTCCAGGTTTGACAGTGGACTGAGATCCTCAGGAGTTAATTACTTTCACTGGTGTAAGCAACCTCGGGAGTTATCCTACATAATAAAGAGCTAACATGCTAATTAGACTAGACGGTGAGAACCACCACCGTCTGCCAGAACCACCTGCCGGAACTACCAGTGGGTGGGGGGCGGGGACAGTGAGCCTGCACTGCCAAGCTAGCTATGGCGGTCCCGGCGTGCCCCCCCCCCCCCTGCAGAGGCAACGGGAGAGGGGGCTGCACCGTCTGGTCCTGGCGCTGTGCCTTCCACAGAGGTGTCTGCAGGGGAGAGGGCCTAAGCTGCAGTCTGACATCCTTCTAGGGCACCCACGCTGCTAAAGGGATGTCTGGCTGCCAGCTTAGGCCCAATGCCCTGGGGAGTGGGCCTAATCTGGTAGGTAGACATCCCTCAAGAGCTTCCGGACTGCGAGAGGGCGCAGGCCGGGCTGAGGGACCCCTGAGTGCACACATTTTTGTGCACCGGGCCTCTAGTCATATATATCAGATTACTTACAATCCTCCTCCTGCTGTAACTTCTTGGAATGCTTGCGTTGCAGTTGGTATTTAGTCCCATAGGAGGAGGTTAGAATCAAGAAGCAGATGTGCAGGCATTCCATAGAGACTTATCAAACACCATGTAAGCGCTCTTGGGTGTGAGCAATGCAGTGGCAGCTGAGGCATGGACTCTGCCACCAAGAATCCCAAGCATCATATGCATTTCTTACATGCTCAGCACTGCATCTGCAGTTCCTGGCATTGTGCATGGCACTGGGCTGCTTATCTCTCAATATCTGATGCATCCTGCATCTGACCATGTGGCCAGTGGATAGCTATCATGAAGAGCATCTTCCTTTTGCATTTTCACTGCCCGTGGCTTCCAGTTCTGCGCTCTTAGGAGAGTTTGAGTTTCTCCAGCATTGAGCGGTGTCCTGGAAACTGACCCCAGATGAAAACTAATCCAGCCATCTTTATAGGATAGCTCTATTGTAAAAACCCACACACTCAAAGGCAGCTGGGTTCCACCCCAGTCCGCCAATGCCTCCTACAGTCTGAAGGCTGCGGTCTCACTGAGGTCAGCTGCATACTGGCAGGGGGATGAGACTACAGGACAGTAGGGGCAAATAGCACATCCGTCAGCCTTGATGAAAGATGCAAATGAAAACTGCTTTCATGAAGGTATAATCAAACACCAGCCACCCACGTTAATGTAGATTGTCAGGACAGCCAACCTCTCCTTCCCTGGGAGCTGACAGGCATGATTAACATGCTGTGAGCTCCGCAGAAATCATGATGGCTCTTACCTCAGGCCGTGACTCTGCTCAGGCCCCGATGAAATGCCTGGGCAAGTGATGGGATTGTGGAGAATGAGAGCCATCCACTGCCACCCTCCCCCCAGGCCTCTTTGGCTGGCCAGAGCATCCAGCCTGCAGTGCAAGAGGGGGAAGGTGTTGACTGGAGCTCAATGCAATACACTCTCCTGATTCCTTGACAAATTGTTTCCCCAAACCACTATTCTCTTGTGTGTGGCTCAGAAGTACTTTAAGTTGCTAAGCAACCCACATGCAGCTCTAGCCCACAGTATTTTATAGATGTGGAAGCATGCTATTTGGGGTACATCCCCAGCCTGGCCGTTCTCTGGGACCATCCCTTCCCAAGCTTTTACCTTTCAATTTGCAAACACATCCACATGGACCAAGATGAACATCTGATTCAAGGGCAGCTCACATGTCCAGACCACTGGGCCAATCTGATTTCCCCTCAAAAAAGCCAATGAAAACACAAGTATAATACTCAGGTCTTGATCCCAAACTGTGTAGACTTAGGACGCAGGTGCCATTTTCAAATGCATTCATGTTGATGAGTAGACAGAGAAAGTTAGTCCGCAGCATGAAACAGACTGGAGAGGAGAGAAGGGACACACAAGGCCCAGGGAGTAGGAGAGATGGAGAGAGTAGTAGGCTTCTCATGACTAAAAGATAGCTGGGCTTCCCCATGTTTGGAGTTTGTCCTGAGGATTTGCAGGGGGTAAGGGAGAGGTCACGTGCCTGGGAGTGGTTTATGTCCAGGCCTATGGCATTTAGGATGAGAAATTAGGAAAGAGAAGATATGCAGCAGGCAGTAAAGGGTAATAGGATCAAGGGGTTCGGGACATTAATGAGATTTGGACATATGTGCTAAAGAGCAGGATGGATGAGCTGGAAGAATAGAAGGTAATACTCAGAAAATGAGTTGCTTAAGATTTCAGAGCAGGTGAGAAAGTCAAAGATGGGTCCATGGAGTATATGACTGAGGTTGAATAGACGTTATCCAAATTAATGATGAGAAAGATATGGGTGGCTGGGATGTTGGGTGATGACCAGAGAAATGCTGGAGCGGAGGGCAGTCAGCCGGCTACCAATGTTGTCAAAGAGGCAGGTGACTGGGGTTGAGTGCATGGTAGCCATAGATGGGGCAGGGTTAGTAAAGCTCCATGCCACCACTTTCAAGTGAGCTGGGGTTTTGAAAGAGGAAGTGGAAGGGGTCTAAGTGGCATTGGGGAATGAATGGGACTTAAAAGTGCTGAGGGAACCAGCAGTCCCCGGCATACACTGCATCCCTGCAGTCCAACACTCGAGTCTCTCTCTCTGATTCTCTGCTTGTCAGCTTCATTTTCTCTTATTTCTGACTGGCTGTCTTCACAGAACAGGGACATAGCTCGAGTTTTACATTCCATAGCTTCAGCCCTGGAGAGGGATGAACTAAAATCTCTCTGACCCCAATCCTCACTCTCCTGAATGAAGTGCATACCCTGGACTCAATCATACTAGTATATTACCAAAAGGTGATCTTCTGTGGGTAGGGTCCAGTTCTAGAAAGATACTGTGGGCTGACACTTTCACATGTCTGCCAGCATAACTTCCTAAAAATTGGCCAAGGAATGCACAGAATTGGTTCCAAAGCTCTTTGTCCCCTTTAGGAGAATTATATATGGAGCTCCAGGTGATTGAAATTATCAATGCTGCCCAGCCCTGAACCATCTAGTTGGAAGGTTGGGGGACAGTGCTTGACTTAGTGGTAGCCTTTCTGAAGATTTCCTGCATGGCACTTTGGTGCTTGAAGGAGAAAGCATTCAAAAGGAGCATGCTTGAGTGAACGTGTATCTGGGTAGAATGAATACACTTTGATCCTTCCTCTGGAAACCCCCTTAGCATATCCTCTCCTCAAGTGTGCAAAAGTCACTGAAAATGAGTCTTTTGTGACATCAGTTTCCCTACCTTTGCTCTTTGAAATTCCCAACAACACAGTCTTTGTGTGCATGATGTACCTTCAAAAACTGCCTCCCTTTCACTGATCCCACCTCACTTCAGGAGGCAGGAGGGCATCTTCTGGCATCTTTAACAGAGGGATTCTCAGACTCTGGAATCTGATTAAAATGCACATTTCTGAGCCCCAACCTCAGAGATTCTGATTCTGAAGTGAGCTCCAGGAATCAGTATTTGGAACAACAGTCTGTAAATTCTACAGAACATCCTTTGGAAAATATTGCTTTAACGTTTCATTAGAATGGAACTTGGCAACCAGTTCCTAGTCGCTGGATTTCCCCAGCATGTTGCCACCTGGTCTTCTCAAAGAGGAGTAAGCCGTTGTGTATTCACATCAATTCTAAAGTGGGAAGGTCTTTTTGGTCCCATGTTTTCTTCCCTTTTCTCCTACTTTCCCCCTCTTCTTTCTCCTCTCCTCCCTACTACCACAGTCAGAGCAAAATCAAAATACACTTAAATGCTTCTTCTTTCTTTAGAAAAAGGTTCCCTTTGCTGATCTTCCCATCCCCCCGTCCGGGCCAAGCATACCTCGTTTGGGAGGTTTTGCATTGTTTAACGTTTTCCTTCTGAAGCATTTATCCCCAGCAACTCTCTAGTGCACAAGGACCTTTCTGAAAACCTCTCAAGGATGTGAGCAGGAGCCTTAACAATGCTTGAAACGTCAAGTGTGCTCTGTGCCTTCTCTCGCACAGGCTGGGCATGTCCTCATGAGCTTAGGGATGAGAGCCTCCAGGATGCACTTGTTACCAAGGACACAATCTTAATCAATGACTTATAAAGCTAAAGTTATAAGGGAAAATATATTTATATTTACCCACTCACTCTTTAATTGGTTAACCATCTATACAATCAT
>NW_005365229.1:2254921-2296600 GCF_000412655.1 Myotis brandtii | reverse complement strand
CCTCAGGGGCAATCAGAACCAGTCCTGGGCGCTGGCAGCAGGTGCAAGTGGGGCTGTCACTGACAGCAGGTGCAAGAAGCAGCTGCCACCCTGATTGCCCCTCAGGAGCATGGGGAGGTGGAGAAGCCCTGAGGGGAGATCATGGCCTACAGCTGCCACTCATACCCGCTTATAGTGCTGAGAGATTGGGGCCAGCGCTGGGCACTGGAAGCTGGTGCAAGAGGGGCCAGCACCAGCAGTAGGTGCGAGTGCCTGGCAGGACTGTGACCTGTGGGAGCAAAGAATTTTCAGTAACCACCAGAGGCTTGCCCCTGTGACAGTGACTGGCACCCCACCTTGGTCTGGCGCCCTGCTCACCTGATCCACCATCCTGCTGCGGCCAACGGCATGTTCCGCACTCTGCTGCCTTTTGCCAATGCCCACCATGTTCCACATGTGCCCGCTGGTGGTCAGCGCACATCATAGTGACCACATGTTCAGTTGTTCCACCGTTCGGTCTATTTGCGTATTAGGGTTTTATATATATAAACTAGAGGCCTGGTGCATGAACTTCGTGAACTTCGTGCACGGGGGGTGGGGTGTCCCTCAGCCTAGCCTGCACCCTCTCCAATCCAGGACTGCTGGCTCCCAACCACTCGCCTGCCTGCCTACCTGATTGCCCCTAACCACTTCTGCCTGATCTCCCTTCAGGGCTTCTCCACCTGAACAGGGCTTCTCCACCTGGCTGTTAGAGATGAGCTACAGAGAGAAACAAACTGCTCCATATGCAGTGTTGGTGGCTTTGTAAATATCAATGATTTTAGCTCCCTTGGTTAATCATGAATTTCAAACAAGAGCAGAGACTTTTGATACAGGTCTGTGAGCACAGAAGACCAGGAAGAAAAGTGGCCAGAGTCCAGGTGTTTCAGGAGAAAAGAAGCATCAATGGCAGTGATCAACTGACAACCTGCAATCATGGGAGCAATTTTGTTTCCAAAGCAACTGAGTCACTAAATTTGTTAACTATAAGAGAACACGGCAGAATTTAATTTAAATTTCTGTTAAGCAGGAAGTAAAGCCAGAGGCATTCAGACATTACTGGAGTTCTGTGTGATACGTGTGCCTTATTTAACACAACAAGCATTTCTGGAGCTCCTCTGAGCACTGATCTGTCTTTTACTAGCTTTATAATCTTTTGCAAGGACAGCGGATTCTTTATCTCTACACTTAGGATACTGAAGCAGGTGATTTTTAAATGGTCAGTTCAGGCTTCCTAAACTGCAGGAGCTGAAATGCTCATTGAAACCTATATAAACTCAAAACTATCTGAATCATGAAAGAGATTCCATTCTTCAGTAACTTTATGTTACCACACTTCTGAGTTTGAAGATTATAAAGTCAACTGTGTAAATGACTCTGCATATCCTTTACATGTTCAGGAGCATTTTCTTAGAAAGCACTGAATGTTTTTATAACTATATATGTCTGTGTGTGTGTGTGTGTATGTATTAATTTATTACCAGAATAATTATATTGGCATGCTCAATAAAATAAGATAATTCACACACACACACATACACACACACACACACACACACACACACACACACACACACACACCAAAAAAAGTATTTGGTAAAATACCCTTCAATGATCCATGCATAACCAATAGCATGGTATGTTCCTGACATCCAAACATTGACATTGTCATAAGTTTATGATCTAGCAATCATCCTAAACAGATGATCCTCCATCTGATGTATTGACAGAAGGTCAACAGTAGCCTAATGTTATATCACAGTGTCTACATCATTCACCTCATTTTATGTTATCACATAGGCATTTTATCATCTCACATCATCATCAGAAAAAGGAAGGTGGCTATTATCCTACATAATAAAGAGCTAACATGCTAATTAGACTAGACGGTGAGAACCACCACCGTCTGCCAGAACCACCTGCCGGAACTACCAGTGGGTGGGGGGCGGGGACAGTGAGCCTGCACTGCCAAGCTAGCTATGGCGGTCCCGGCGTGCCCCCCCCCCCCTGCAGAGGCAACGGGAGAGGGGGCTGCACCGTCTGGTCCTGGCGCTGTGCCTTCCACAGAGGTGTCTGCAGGGGAGAGGGCCTAAGCTGCAGTCTGACATCCTTTTAGGGCACCCACGCTGCTAAAGGGATGTCTGGCTGCCAGCTTAGGCCCAATGCCCTGGGGAGTGGGCCTAATCTGGTAGGTAGACATCCCTCAAGAGCTTCCGGACTGCGAGAGGGCGCAGGCCGGGCTGAGGGACCCCTGAGTGCACACATTTTTGTGCACCGGGCCTCTAGTCATATATATCAGATTACTTACAATCCTCCTCCTGCTGTAACTTCTTGGAATGCTTGCGTTGCAGTTGGTATTTAGTCCCATAGGAGGAGGTTAGAATCAAGAAGCAGATGTGCAGGCATTCCATAGAGACTTATCAAACACCATGTAAGCGCTCTTGGGTGTGAGCAATGCAGTGGCAGCTGAGGCATGGACTCTGCCACCAAGAATCCCAAGCATCATATGCATTTCTTACATGCTCAGCACTGCATCTGCAGTTCCGGGCATTGTGCATGGCACTGGGCTGCTTATCTCTCAATATCTGATGCATCCTGCATCTGACCATGTGGCCAGTGGATAGCTATCATGAAGAGCATCTTTCTTTTGCATTTCACTGCCCGTGGCTTCCAGTTCTGCACTCTTAGGAGAGTTTGAGTTTCTCCAGCATTGAGCGGTGTCCTGGAAACTGACCCCAGATGAAAACTAATCCAGCCATCTTTATAGGATAGCTCTATTGTAAAAACCCACACACTCAAAGGCAGCTGGGTTCCACCCCAGTCCGCCAATGCCTCCTACAGTCTGAAGGCTGCGGTCTCACTGAGGTCAGCTGCATACTGGCAGGGGGATGAGACTACAGGACAGTAGGGGCAAATAGCACATCCGTCAGCCTTGATGAAAGATGCAAATGAAAACTGCTTTCATGAAGGTATAATCAAACACCAGCCACCCACGTTAATGTAGATTGTCAGGACAGCCAACCTCTCCTTCCCTGGGAGCTGACAGGCATGATTAACATGCTGTGAGCTCCGCAGAAATCATGATGGCTCTTACCTCAGGCCGTGACTCTGCTCAGGCCCCGATGAAATGCCTGGGCAAGTGATGGGATTGTGGAGAATGAGAGCCATCCACTGCCACCCTCCCCCCAGGCCTCTTTGGCTGGCCAGAGCATCCAGCCTGCAGTGCAAGAGGGGGAAGGTGTTGACTGGAGCTCAATGCAATACACTCTCCTGATTCCTTGACAAATTGTTTCCCCAAACCACTATTCTCTTGTGTGTGGCTCAGAAGTACTTTAAGTTGCTAAGCAACCCACATGCAGCTCTAGCCCACAGTATTTTATAGATGTGTAAGCATGCTATTTGGGGTACATCCCCAGCCTGGCCGTTCTCTGGGACCATCCCTTCCCAAGCTTTTACCTTTCAATTTGCAAACACATCCACATGGACCAAGATGAACATCTGATTCAAGGGCAGCTCACATGTCCAGACCACTGGGCCAATCTGATTTCCCCTCAAAAAAGCCAATGAAAACACAAGTATAATACTCAGGTCTTGATCCCAAACTGTGTAGACTTAGGACGCAGGTGCCATTTTCAAATGCATTCATGTTGATGAGTAGACAGAGAAAGTTAGTCCGCAGCATGAAACAGACTGGAGAGGAGAGAAGGGACACACAAGGCCCAGGGAGTAGGAGAGATGGAGAGAGTAGTAGGCTTCTCATGACTAAAAGATAGCTGGGCTTCCCCATGTTTGGAGTTTGTCCTGAGGATTTGCAGGGGGTAAGGGAGAGGTCACGTGCCTGGGAGTGGTTTATGTCCAGGCCTATGGCATTTAGGATGAGAAATTAGGAAAGAGAAGATATGCAGCGGGCAGTAAAGGGTAATAGGATCAAGGGGTTCGGGACATTAATGAGATTTGGACATATGTGCTAAAGAGCAGGATGGATGAGCTGGAAGAATAGAAGGTAATACTCAGAAAATGAGTTGCTTAAGATTTCAGAGCAGGTGAGAAAGTCAAAGATGGGTCCATGGAGTATATGACTGAGGTTGAATAGACGTTATCCAAATTAATGATGAGAAAGATATGGGTGGCTGGGATGTTGGGTGATGACCAGAGAAATGCTGGAGCGGAGGGCAGTCAGCCGGCTGCCAATGTTGTCAAAGAGGCAGGTGACTGGGGTTGAGTGCATGGTAGCCATAGATGGGGCAGGGTTAGTAAAGCTCCATGCCACCACTTTCAAGTGAGCTGGGGTTTTGAAAGAGGAAGTGGAAGGGGTCTAAGTGGCATTGGGGAATGAATGGGACTCAAAAGTGCTGAGGGAACCAGCAGTCCCCGGCGTACACTGCGTCCCTGCAATCCAACGCTTGAGTCTCTCTCTCTGATTCTCTGCTTGTCAGCTTCATTTTCTCTTATTTCTGACTGGCTGTCTTCACAGAACAGGGACATAGCTCGAGTTTTACATTCCATAGCTTCAGCCCTGGAGAGGGATGAACTAAAATCTCTCTGACCCCAATCCTCACTCTCCTGAATGAAGTGCATACCCTGGACTCAATCATACCAGTATATTACCAAAAGGTGACCTTCTGTGGGTAGGGTCCAGTTCTAGAAAGATACTGTCGGCTGACACTTTCACACTGCTGCCAGCATAACTTCCTAAAAATTGGCCAAGGAATGCACAGAATTGGTTCCAAAGCTCTTTGTCCCCTTTAGGAGAATTAATGGAGCTCCTCCAGGTGATGGAAATTATCAATGCTGCCCAGCCCTGAACCATCTAGTTGGAAGGTTGGGGGACAGTGCTTGACTTAGTGGTAGCCTTTCTGAAGATTTCCTGCATGGCACTTTGGTGCTTGAAGGAGAAAGCATTCAAAAGGAGCATGCTTGAGTGAACGTGTATCTGGGTAGAATGAATACACTTTGATCCTTCCTCTGGAAACCCCCTTAGCATATCCTCTCCTCAAGTGTGCAAAAGTCACTGAAAATGAGTCTTTTGTGACATCAGTTTCCCTACCTTTGCTCTTTGAAATTCCCAACAACACAGTCTTTGTGTGCATGATGTACCTTCAAAAACTGCCTCCCTTTCACTGATCCCACCTCACTTCAGGAGGCAGGAGGGCATCTTCTGGCATCTTTAACAGAGGGATTCTCAGACTCTGGAATCTGATTAAAATGCACATTTCTGAGCCCCAACCTCAGAGATTCTGATTCTGAAGTGAGCTCCAGGAATCAGTATTTGGAACAACAGTCTGTAAATTCTACAGAACATCCTTTGGAAAATATTGCTTTAACGTTTCATTAGAATGGAACTTGGCAACCAGTTCCTAGTCGCTGGATTTCCCCAGCATGTTGCCACCTGGTCTTCTCATAGAGGGGGTAAGCCATTGTGTATTCACATCAATTCTAAAGTGAGAAGGTCTTTTTGGTCCCATGTTTTCCTTCCTTTTCTCCTACTTTCCCCCTCTTCTTTCTCCTCTCCTCCCTACTACCACAGTCAGAGCAAAATCAAAATACACTTAAATGCTTCTTTCTTTAGAAAAATTCCCCCTCTTCTTTCTCCTCTCCTCCCTACTACCACAATCAGAGCAAAATCAAAATACACTTAAATGCTTCTTCTTTCTTTAGAAAAAGGTTCCCTCTGATCTTCCATGTTTTCTTCCCTTTTCTCCTACTTTCCCCCTCTTCTTTCTCCTCTCCTCCCTACTACCACAATCAGAGCAAAATCAAAATACACTTAAATGCTTCTTCTTTCTTTAGAAAAAGGTTCCCTTTGCTGATCTTCCCATCCCCCCGTCCGGGCCAAGCATACCTCGTTTGGGAGGTTTTGCATTGTTTAACGTTTTCCTTCTGAAGCATTTATCCCCAGCAACTCTCTAGTGCACAAGGACCTTTCTGAAAACCTCTCAAGGATGTGAGCAGGAGCCTTAACAATGCTTGAAACATCAAGTGTGCTCTGTGCCTTCTCTCGCACAGGCTGGGCATGTCCTCATGAGCTTAGGGATGAGAGCCTCCAGGATGCACTTGTTACCAAGGACACAATCTTAATCAATGACTTATAAAGCTAAAGTTATAAGGGAAAATATATTTATATTTACCCACTCACTCTTTAATTGGTTAACCATCTATACAATCATCCATCCATCCATCCATCCATCTACCCACTCACCCATCCACTTTTCACCCATCTACCTATTAATCTATTGATCCATCCATCCATCCACACATATATCTATCCATTAATTCAATTAGCATTTACTGAATGCCCACTCACTCTTTAATTGGTTAACCATCTATACAATCATACATTCATCCATCCATCCATCCATCCACCCATCCACTCACCCATCCACTTTTCACCCATCTACCTATCAATCTATTGATCCATCCATCCATCCACACATATATATATATCCATTAATTCAATTAGCATTTACTGAATGCTTATGTATGTTCCTAAAGTGGTTATTGAACAGTGTTGACACTCAGGAAGGTCCTAGTGCAGTGGTGGAGACACATATATAAACAGATCATGTATAAGGTAGTGCTCCGCAGTGTTAGAGATAACCACGGAGTATTGTGAGAAGTGAATAAGATATTCTTCTCATTCATTGCATTCTCTTCAGTCTGTCCTCGTGTGGACCACAATTAAAATTAAGTGTTCATTTCTTTACTTAGTTTTGTCAGTTTCCTCCAGGCAGGCTGTAAAGTTCACAAGGGCAAGGATGGCATCTACTTTATTCAACACTAGAGGCCCAGTGCACGGATTCGTGCAACAGTGGGGTCCCTCGGCCTGGCCTGTGGGGATCAGGCTGAAACCAACTCTCCAACATCCCCTGAGGGGTCCCAGATTGAGATAGGGGGGTCCTAGGGTGATGCACCCAGGAATTGGGCTCCCTTCTCTCTGGTTCCAGGTGTGTCACCTGAGAACCCCAGCTGCCAAGTCACCGCAGCTCGGCAGCTCCTGCATTGAGTGTCTGCCCCCTGGTGGTCAGTGTGTGTCATAGCTACCAGTTGGAGCGTCTTCCTCCTGGTGGTCATTTTGTGACATAGCTACCGATCAGACGGTTGGTTGGTGGGATGGTCACTTAGGCTTTTATATATATAGATGCTTTCCCTAGTACTGGACATACTAGTAATGGTTGGCATGTTGCACACACTCATGGGCTCAGAAAGCTATGTCTTGGGCAGAAGGTACAATAAGAGAAAAATGTCAGAGGAAAAAGTCACAGAGAAGTGAAGACTCTGTAGAGAGCCAAAGGAGGGACAAAAACTAATTTGGCTTTGCTAGAGGGTAAAATGCAGGGTCCGGGCCAGCAATCTACTGAAAACATTGGTGCCCACAGGACTTGAGGAGCTTTACAAGCATGGGAGTCACGGGAAGGCTTGGAGGAGGGGCGTGGATGGCTGGGTTTTCATTTTCCATATGTTCCTCTGAAGGCTGAGTGGAGAGGGGATTCAGGGGAGATCTAAGCCAGGAGAGAAGTCAGGAAGCTGTTATACATATTCCGTGCAGAAGATGATGAGATTCTGATGAGGTGGAAATGGATCAGGAATGTGTGTGTGAGACAATCATGGCCAAGATTGCTGACTAAACGTGAGGGTGTGAGGGGCAGGGGAATGATTCAGGATAACTACCAGATTTCCATCTTGGGGTGACAGGGCGGATGGGGTACATCCAAAGAAAAGGCAAAAAAAGAAAGATGAACCAGCTGAAATGATGACTTTGGTGTAGGATTATATAGGTTATCTTTCAGGGGCTTGTGGAATATCACATGGAGATATCTGGTCAACCATTGTTTTCATACATCTGAGGCTCAGGGGAAAGGTCTCTTTGGGTCAAAGCTATGGCAAGATCAACAGGATGGATGTGATTTAATCCATTATCATAGCCAATGCCAGTCAGAGAGAGCAGATAGAATGAGGTGAACAAAGGATTCTGGTAGGAAGCAGGGAAGCCCATTCTATCAGTTGTTTATTTTACCCCCTTTCCTCTGAGCTCTTTGCAAGGTAAGGCTCATTTGATTCATCATTCCCAGTACCTAATACAGCATCTTACACATAGTAGTTGCTTTAAAAATATTTGTAGCATATACAAGAATAAACTCAAAATGGATTTAAGATTTAAATGTAAGACTCGAAACTATAAAAATCCTAGAAAAAAACATAAGCAGTAAAATCTCGGCAATTTCTCTTAGCAATATTTTTTTTTCTGACATATCTCCTTGGGCAAGGGAAACAAAAGAAAAAATAAACAAGTGGGACGACATCAAAAGAAAAAGGTTTTGCTCAACAAGGGAAACTGTCAACAAAATGAAAATACAAACTACTGCATGGAAGAAGATATTGGAAAATGATACATTCAATAAGGGATTAATATGCAAAATTTATAAAGAACTCAGACAATCAATACAAAAGCAAACAAACAACCCAGTCAAAAAGTAGGCAAAGGACCTGAATAGACACTTCTCCAAAGGGGCCAATAGACATATGAAAAGATGTTCAACTTCACTCATCATCAGAGAAATGCAAATTAAAATCACAAGGAGATATCACCTCACACCTGTCAGAATGCCTATCATCAATAAACCAACAAACAACAAATGTTGGCGAAGGTGTGGAGAAAAGGAAACCATAATGCACTTTTGATGGGTATGCAGATTGGTGCAGCCGCTGTGGTAAACAGTGTGGAGGATCCTCAAAAAATAAAAAATGGAACTGCCTTATGACCCAATGATTCCTCTTCTGGGTATATATTTGAAGAAACCTAAAACACTAATTCAAAAGAATATGTGCACCCCCATGTTCATTGCAACATTATTTATAATAGCCAGGATAGGGAAGCAACCAAAATATCCATCAATAGACAAGTGTATTAAAAAGCAGTGGTACATATACACAATGGAATATTACTCAGTCATAAAAAAGGAAATCTTACCATTTGTGAGAGTATAGAGGGACCTAGAGGGTATTATGGTAAGTGAAATAATCCAGACAGAGAAAGACAAATACCATATTATTTCACCTATATGTGGAATCTAAAGACCAAAGTAAATGAACAAACACAATTCTAATAGACTTACAGATATAAAGAACATATTGATGGAACATATATCTTTATAGATAAAAATAACATATTGCTGGGGAGTTGGGGGGCAGGTAAAATAAGGTGATGGGATGAAGAAGTGCTAATTCGGCTCAGCAGTTGCGTGTTGACCTAGGAACCAACAAATCACTGATTCGATTCCCAGTCAGGGCATATGCCCAGGTTTCAGGCTAGATCCCCAGTGTGGGGCATGCAGGAGGCAGCCAATCAATGATTTCCTCTCATCATTGATCTTTCCATCTATCTCTCCCTCTCCCTTCCTCTCTGAAATCAATAAAAATATATTTTAAAAAGGAGGTATTAACTGATAGCTACAAATTAGTCATGGGATGTAAAGTATAGCATAAGGAATATAGTCAACAATATTGTAATAACTATGTATGATGCTAGGTGGGACACTTGAATTATCAGATGGAACACTTTTCAATCTATATGCATGTCTATTCTCTGTGCTTTAAAATAGCACCATGTACAGAAAATTTTGGCAATTAAAAAATAAAACAACAGGAAGACACACAAAACAATATATTGGTAATTTCTGGACTATTTGTCAACATTTTAAAGATTCTCAATCGCATCACTTTAAAGAGGTAAGGAATTTGATTTAAATCTTACTGTTTTCATAAAATAATAGATTTTAATCTTTAAAAAATGTAATGCAAGAGGAACCTCAGTGACATAAAAGGGATAAAGGTTTTGCAATACTGACTTTATTCTACAAATATGTATTAATGCCTTCTCGGTTCCAGTGGTGAGTGAGGCACACTTAGGGGACAGAGCCGGGAGGGAATGATGGCCAATTACGTGATGTTAGTGAGTTCAAGTCTTAGTTTTCTTATCTGTAAAATGGGAGTAAAACCATCTAGTTTTTTTCAGCATTATTATGTTAGCATCACTAGTCTCGTCAATTATATTTACCATGCATAGTTATATCTACTACATACACTGTTCAAAATAATTATATTGATTTAAAGCCTGGAATATAGGAAGAGATGTAAGAAAACCAAAGAGACAGATATCATAATGGACTTATGATGACATTACCTGTGCTACTAGGGGCATGGCGCATGCTAGAAAGGAGATTAATGAGAGTTCAAAGTGTTCTGATTTCCCAAACCATTGCCAACCTGGTAGGCAAACAGCTCCTGTCTAGAATACTAACGAGCAAGCTTGTGTGTGTGTTTTTCTCCTCATGTAAGAAAACCAAAGAGACAGATATCATAATGGACTTATGATGACATTACCTGTGCTACTAGGGGCATGGCGCATGCTAGAAAGGAGATTAATGAGAGTTCAAAGTGTTCTGATTTCCCAAACCATTGCCAACCTGGTAGGCAAACAGCTCCTGTCTAGAATACTAACAAGCAAGCTTGTGTGTGTGTTTTTCTCCTGTTTTTTTTTTTTCCAGGAGTGAAAAATGTATTTTCACTCTTTGTCATTGTAATTAAATCAAGTCTAGGGAAACATAAAACATGAGACACATTTCTCTTTACCAGGAAATCGTAGAAGCCCGCACACCAGATTGCAAACTGTTAAAACTCATTCATTAAAAGTTCATGGTCTGTTGGACTTCTTTTCCTTCAAGCATTGCATTATGTACATTTCCTACGTATGTTTATGTGACAGATTGCCTCACAGATTTCTCGTACAGTAGAGATACAGAGTGCGCCAGAAAGGCCGTTGGAACCTGTGGCCATACGTGAAATGGATTTGGAAATGCCGTCTTGCTATCTGGTGGATAATTTAGTAATAATGGCCTAACAGATCCCGCAAGACCAACAATTATATACCTGTTTGCAGTTAATTGGACTGTGCAGAAATGGGAGTTGTATGAATTATATGTTATGAGGATTTGGTAGGCGTTGAATGACTGACAGCGCATGCTGATACCTGGTATTGACTTTCAATCATCTTAATGTGCTGTTGCCAGAACCCGTGGCTGAGGGTGTCCATCAGGGAAGAAATGCCCATGTGCTAATTCTGCATGGAGCTATATGAATGTGCACGCGTAGGTTATATCTCTACATGCATGGACATATCACATTTATTTACACCCCAAGTTTGCTAACACCAAGTGCTAACAAAATTAGAATTCGTAATCCCGATTTCTAAACCAGCTTTTATGCCTACCAAAGCCTCTTGACAGTTATGGCAGGGCTTTTATTTTTAGCAGTTGGTGAATTAAACCTTTTATTCATCATTCTGAAAGATGATGGTAGAAGAGAGAACATCCGTTCTTTTTTCATTTCAAGAAGGGAAAAGGCAGCCATCCAATCACAGAGTGAAGCCCATTGCTACCACTTGTTCAGGAGAATGGCCTTGGGCTTTTTTGTCACCTCCATCAGTTCATCGGTTACCTATGTTACACTAACAAAATGTTACTGATAAGAGGGGCTCTCTCTCTCTCTCTTTCCTCCTCCCTGTCCCTCCATCATCATCTCCTTCTCCTTCTCCTTCTCCTTCTCCTTCTCCTTCTCCTTCTCCTTCTCCTTCTCCTTCTCCTTCTCCTTCTCCCCCCCCTCCTCCTGCCTCTCTCACACACACACACACACACACACACACACAAACTTAAGCATAGTTATTGGAGGAGTGTTGTGTTCTGGTTTCAAAGAAATTTCACTTAATTCAATACATTTTCTTTGAATAATTCATGTGTGTTTTTTCCACAAGGAATGTCTGATCATGGTTTCTCATCCCTGGCACTTTTGGCATCTTAGGCGCAGTGATGTAGTACTGGGGTGGGGTATTCCTGGGCGTCATACAATGTTTACAGCACTCCTGGGCTTTACCTAGCACTGCTACTTGCTCTGGTTGTGACAGCCAAGTGCCACCTGGAGGACAGAAAATAACTCCTACTTGGAAGCCTCTGTTGTATATGTGTAGAGCCATTATTTAGGTTATTGACTGAAAACAATTTTAAACATATGTATGTAGCTCTGCTTAATCCTTCAGTAGTTTTTGTGGCTTCAGTCTGCTCATCCTATTAAATGTCTGCCAAGTGCAAAGTACATTAGTAGCCTCTAGTTTTTGTGCTGGTTCTATGTAACATATTCCATTTTGTGTTGAGGAAAAGCAGCCATTTACAGGCATCTTAAATTTAATAATGATTTAAATAAGAACAGAATAAAGGCATACTCTTTTTTTCTTAATCCTCACCTGAGGACATGGGGAGAGAGAGAGAGAGAGAGAGAGAGAGAGAGAGAGAGACCATCCATGTGAGAGTGAAACATCGATTGATCGATCGATGGGTTGCCTCCTACTGATGCCTACTGTTGATTAAGCCCACACCCAGGCATGTAACACCCAGGCATGTGTCCTGACTGGGAATTGAACCAGCAACCATTAGGTGCATGGGACGACACCACTATGGCCAGGCAAGGCATACATTTTTATAAACTAATTTCCCAGCTGTGTGAATGGTTTTGTATGAAACTACATTGAGAGAGAAGGTAAGAGCATCACTGTGAGAGAAAGATGTAAAGTCCTCTGTCCTGTCACTGCCAATGTGGCAGGAATGGTCCGGGTCTGGAATCAGAGGTGTGAAGCTTTCTTACAACTCAGAAAAAAACAAAGGGCTTTGGAAGAGGTCAAGTGCAGCATATGGAATACAACAGCTTCACTAGATGGCTCTACCTTGAAGTCTCAGAATTAAAGTATTCTGTCACCAACTCATTCATAAAGGAGCCATGCCCCTTCCTCATGCCTACCCCTTCTGAGGATGCTTCCAAGCCCCGCCGTAACAATTATTCTGCACACATTTCTGTGGTCTTGTTTTGGGTAGAACCTTCTGGCGTGTGAATTTCCTGAGAAGGCAGGTATCTGATTAGGTGCTGCCAAAGGCTCTGTGTAAACATTTGTCTCCCGGGGGTGGCGGCTAAGAGCAGAGCAGTTTCCTTTTCCTGCAAACAGCTGCTTGCATTCAGGTGGCTGAATTTGGGGACCTAGCCTCCTCCTGCTGCACACAGCGCCTCAGGATGTCCGCTGGTATGTGCGAAGAGTAGGATCAAGAGGAGAAGTCATTCTGTCTTCTGGTGTTTAGCGTTAACACTGGGTTAAATTTCTAATGTCTTTTATGTTCTTTAAATTCACGCAAACAGGAAAGAAAGGGTGCGTGGTGGTCCCTATGTCTCAAGCCACGCAATGTAGTATCCTATCAGGTTCTTGCTGATGAAGGCGGCTTGGCCTCACTGCCCCTGAATCAGTAAGAAGGTGAGTATGGGAAGCAGAACTTAGGGAGGATTTCCATGAGGATGTGTTTTCCATCCATACCTCCAGCTACTGTGAAAGTAGACACTGGGGATGCCAGGTCAGCAGAGAGGTGCCTGTGGCCTGGATTGCTTTAGTTCCTTCCTAGAATTGCTTTGATTCGATCGCAGTTTGGGGTGAGACCAGGAGCCCGTATCCAAGGACATGACAAGAAGCAGAAATGTCCTCTGTGCCTCTGTGCGGAGGTGCCCTGGGTATTACATTTCAGGTCGTCTGCACAGTGGCTACAAATGCAGACGTTGCTGTGATATCAGACGGCCTGGGTCCAAGTCCCGGCTCTTTTTCTCAGCTAGAGCATTTCTATTGACTCCTGTCTGCATCATTTTTCTTCCCTGGAATATGAGGGATAGAATGGTGAGTGCCTGCACCATGGAGGGGTGAGGGTCCCGTCACACGCAGCAGTCTCGTCAGGGGAGGCAGAATAGCCACTGCCATGCTTGTTACATGGCAACACTGCCTTCTGCTTCCACCTTGAGGAATGACTATGATAAAGTTAAGTCATTGGTTTATTTTCATCATATAGGCACTTGGCATTATGTACATTAATTATAAAATTCCCCTCTATGTTGACTGGTAGGAAAATCCGGACAGACTGGCGCTCTCAGAGCAAACTGAGAGGGCTTTGTGCTTTATGTGTTAGTATTAACTTCAATTCCTGGCGCCCTTTTATCAACTATTAACTAGACAAATAAATCTATTTTGTCTTGCTGTATTGTGTTTGTCAATATAAGCCAATCTAATCTTTCCTGGACCCAAGGAAACAGGGGAATGAGTAACAAATGGATCTAGAGATAAATGTAACCCCCGAAATATCGACCTGGTCTTATTCTTTATATCCCCTAAGCAACAGGGGCCACCGACTCAAATATCCAAGCAGACAGTGTCAATGAGAAACATGGGCCCAGTTTAAGACAATGGAGATTGTGGGAACTGTTGTAAAGAGAGCGGATATTTTCCGTTCTCCTATGATACTCCTTTTGCCGTATTTCCTCGCCATTGAATATCCAAATGACTCCCATTCCCACCCTTTGTTTCTCAACCTCAACTCTTCAAATTCAACACAGTGCTCTGTCAACTCAGGTTCGCATCTGCAAGTTTTGCTAAAACTCTACCTATTGTTATTTTATTTGAAGCAAAGGAATGTGTATGAAGTGGCCTAAACTAGATATGTCGTGCAAAGCCTTTTGTGGATGTGAGATGATAAAATAGTTAAAGGTTATGGTGATTATCAACATTAATGGTAAACATAGCTCACACGTATGGAGCATTAGTTAGGTGCTGCTGCGTGATTTGATGAATTTTTCATAGCTAGATACTGTTATCAGCGGGATTATGGAGACACAGGGAGACAGAGTAACTGTCCGGGGCCAAGGACCATTTGCATAGTGCTCCTGCCTTTTAGCATCTGGACATGACGGATTCCCCATGAGGCTGCTGTTCTTTTCTGCAGATGTGACCACCTTCACCTGGAAAGATTTCCTGACTATCTTTATTAGGTACTTCCTGATCAGCTTTCAAGATCCGGCTCTCTGGTGTCACCTGCCTTGGAAACCTCCCTGCTCACCCCAGTTAGGTTAGGCACCCCTCCTGTGTTTCTCACCCCAGCACCACAGACAAGACACGGGCACACTGTGCTGCAACATTGGCCTGTAGTGCTCTTTCTGCCACCTTTCCCTGTCTCCAGCACCTTATTTTGTAGGTGTCAGCTATTGGGGGCCAGGGAAGAACCTCTGGGAAGCCACCATCAGGGACCTAGAAATTATCAAAGGATGCTCAAGGCAAACCTTAGATACAGGGGCTGACATTTAGCCTCTGCAGGTGAATTGCTTGAATGTGGATTCTGCTGTTGTATCTCACTAGCTCTGTGCTCTTGGGTAAGTTATCAACCTCCCTGTGCCTCAGTTTTCACATCCATGAAACCAAGAAAATGATTATGTCCATACCATGGGGTTACTGAATGGGCATGGGATGAAGATTGTAAAACTCTTAGAGTTTCACACATAGAAGATGCCCATTACTAGTAAATGTTAGTTACTAATCTCCATGATTATTGTAATGGTTAGTAATGTTCAATGTGCTTTACAGGGAAACACCGCAGTCAATTAAATGGTCATTTCTTTCATTCTATTTGCTCCTCTCATTCCAAGGCTGTGCTTTTACCACACACCTACTCTAAGTGGGACATGGAGTAGACCAAGCTCCTCCTTTTTTTACATAAAACCATTTTATTGATTTCAGAGAGGAAGGGAGAGGGAGAGAGAGATATAAACATCAATGATGAGAGAGAATCATTGATTGGCTGCCTCCTGCATGCCCCCTACTGAGGATCCAGCCCGCAACCTCGGCATGTGCCCTGACTTGGGAATCAAACCCTGACCTCCTGATTCATAGGTAGATACTCAACCACGGAGCCACGCCGGCCGGGCCAGCTCCTTCCTTTTGAAAGCTTATAATCTTCACCTTGCTGACCCATATGGCCTCCACAAGCCCCACATGGCTATTAACATTTACACACACACATGAATTAGGATGATGTTTGGTGCCTCCGTCAGAACAGCCACATTTCACATGTTCACTAGTCCATGTGGCTGGAGGCTCACATGTTGGAGAGCACAGATGGATGGACCATTTCCATCACTGCAGAAAGTTCTCCCCAACAATGCTGGTCTCCTGAAAAACAGAGACAATAAAACTTAAACAAATGAGTGTTAGTACTATTTAAGAATACTGATAACATGCTCCTTTAAGTCCCCCTTTTTTCTAAATGTGGGGTTATCCTGCCTTGGAAATGTTGATACTGTGAACTTGGGAAGGTGTTCTGTGGTGGTTCAGGAACGAATTGAAGTCGGATATTCCCCCTTCCCTCTTTTCCTCCTTTGCTTCCCCCCACTTTCCCTTTGTCTCCTGTCTCTTACACTCTCTCCCTCCTTCCATACCACCACTCTTCTAGTATTTTTTTACGGGGAAATATACTTACCCTCAGATTCCAGTGTCTCTTGGAAACTCTAACTGCAGTGTAATTAATACCGGGAAGGCTGTGATAGGAGCAGGGAAAGATGAAACACTCACCCACAGGACAGAGGTACCACCCCTGCTCAGCCGTGATCCGAAAAGCTGCGCTGAGAAGGTGTATGCTCATCCTTGACCTTCAGCAAGCCCCGACCCTCCCAGTGAGTGGCAGGCAGGATGCACACAGAACTTGTCCTCAGAGGGCAGCAGTTCTATAGATGCAATTATTAATCACCGCAAAGCTGTTGTGAACTATTAACATGAAACAATGACAAGCTGCTTTGTTCCTCCTAGATCAATATTGCTGAGAGGCCCTCCTGCCCTATGCTGATCCTTTAGACAGGTAACTCCTATTGCCATAAATGTCTGATGACTTTCTAATCAAGTGTCAATGGTCTTCAGCATTTCAGACAGCATAGATGTGGGGGACCTGCGGCTGGTAGGGGCTACATCTGCTTCAATTCTGTGCCGCCTTTTGTCCATCTCTAGTTCTAAAAAGGGTGGGAGGTGGCTCACAATAAGGGCACACATTCCGTAAAAAGTAAGATATGATAAAAACAAAAGAAATTGTGTGATCCTAATAAAAGGGTGAGAGGAGACTAATAGTAAGGAAGAAGAGAATGGAGGTAAAAAAAATTATGCAAACATTTCATTTATTCAAATATATTCACAATCTTAGACTAAAGCCAGCCAATGGAATTGAGCACAAAGTTTATATGCTCATAGATAAGAATTCTCCTAAGTGGAAAGGAAGGAAGGATGCTATATGTCATGCTCTTTGGCCATATTTCTGTAATATAATTTATTTAGCACCCACTCTGTTGCTGAGATTTTGATAGACACCGAGGCCTGGGCTGAAGACATACATATGACTAAAAGCAGGTGTTTGCAGGTAGAATAAATGGCACATTCAGAGGCCTGGAGGTAAAGGGCATTGTGTATTCTCAGAGCAGAAAGGGGATCAGTGTGTGTGCATACATGTGGGTGTGCGCACTTATTTGAGTTTATCGATGATGATGGGAAAGGCCATAGCCAGTGAACCTAAGAGATAAGGAAGGACCAGATAACTTAGGGCTCTGTTAAGGCAAGTTAAGGAGTTTAGCTTTTCCTTTAAGGACAATTGGGAACCATTGAAGTGGATCCAATTTTCCATTTAGAAAGGAAACTCTCCCTGCAGTGTGGAGAATGGATTGCAGGGAAGGAGACAGGAGGGGAGCATCTGTTAGGGGGAGGCTCTCCCTGCAGGTGAGAAATGTGGAGCCTTTGGGTGAGGCTAGGGCTATGCCAGTGAAGAGAACTGAATGGATCTATGAGATGTGAGGTGGGAGAACCTGTTTATCTTGGAGATTAATTGTAAATAATGGGTGAAAGGTGTGAGAGGGAGCAACGTGGACTTTCAGGTTTCATTCTGGAATGTTCTAGGTCAGTGGTTCTCAACCTTCTGGCCCTTTAAATACAGTTCCTCGTGCTGTGACCCAACCATAAAATTATTTTCGTTGCTACTTCATAACTGTAATGTTGTACTGTTATGGAATCGTAATGTAAATATCTGATATGCAGGATGGTCTTAGGCGACTGTGGTGAGACCCAACCATAAAATTATTTTCGTTGCTACTTCATAACTGTAATGTTGCTACTGTTATGAATCGTAATGTAAATATCTGATATGCAGGATGGTCTTAGGCGACCCCTGTGAAAGGGTCGTTCGACTGCCAAAGGGGTCTCGACTGATGCAGGTAACATTTAATGAGATGAAGGAAGAAGGAAGAGGTTGACTGGGTCTGAGGCATGATGTCTGAGATGTTTGGAAGACACTTGGGTGGAGATAGATGTTTCTTAGGCAGTTGACTGTATGATTCTGATACTCAGAAGGGAAGTGCGTAAGGACCTTGGAGTCTACATGGTTTTTAAGCCATGGGGATTGAGCTTGGAGTGAGAAAGAAAGAAGGCTCCAGACCTTTTTGGATCCTCACTCTGAGCGGGTTCTCTGGGAAGTAAGAATCCATAAAGAATTCTAATCACCATTATAACAGCAGGAAACTGGGGATTCACAGAAGCAAAAAGGAGAATGTGACGCAGCCTGTGTCACAGCGCCATGGGGTCCCCTGACAACGGAAGCCATGGCCCTGGGCGATGCACTCAAGAAGAGCTCAGTGAAAAAAGACGAGATCCCAGGAGTCACCTCTGGGGTCTTGCATGATTTGCAGGTGACCTTGAATTTCTGCAAGTCCACCCGGCCACAGCTTTGGTTTGAGGTGGAGAGAAATGTGCCTTCAGTGATACTCTGTGAATTACTGACCGTTTTCCCAGACATCTGAGCTGTAACTTTAATAACCTGAGCTCTAGTTCCGATCACAGTTCCCGCAGTGCCCCGGGACTCATTAAATTGCTGGGGGTATTCAAAGGCCTCCCAATTAAGGACCCGTTTTATGTGCATAGTCGGAATTCTGGAAATTATTGTCTCTTTGGAGGCACAGGAGTAGGCGCTGCTGTCGGCTGGGATGAATGATAATGGGGGCCCCGGTGATTCCCTGTCCTTCATCGTTTGATCTGCTTTAATAACCAGAGTGTAATTAGACAATTGTTGTGGGCAGATAGGTGTTACAAATGGAGCTGTAAACTCAGCATCTTAAAAAAAAAAAAACCGTGGGTGTCAGATTCTCCCCTGCACTGCAGCTGACAGGTGACTCTGCTGCAAAGTGAGATGAAGCCCAGGATGCCCGCTCAGGGATGATGTGCGTGGCCTTGCACCTCGTCACAGGTACACAGGGATGTGTCCTCAAAATTGAAAAGATATAATAATCCCTTAGTATCATTTTTAGGGGAATTTTTCTAAATGAAGGTATGGAAAGTGTTGACATTTAGTACTAGGGAGTTGGAGCAAGGGAACGAAAAGTTTTGTTCATCTTGACTTGTATGTGTTACTCTTTCTATGGCCCGTCCTTATGCAGCAGACTCCACGCTATTCTGAGCTGTGGGAGTTTCTTTGGAGCATGGAGTTTTTAGCCTGGTTGATACCACGCAGTAACACAGAGGGAGCGTCATGGTGGTGAAGAGTTTGGGATCTGCAGAACTGCCTGCGTTCATAGACTGGCTCTCCTATTTATTACTGCTTTGACCTTGGAGACTGCCTCTGAGCCTCAGTTTCTCCATCTTTGAAATATAGTCATAACACCAGACTTCCTGCATTATTAGACAGATGAAGGGATAAAATGCACGAGAAACACTTGGCACGACACCAAGCATGTCCTAAGTGCTAACTATGTTCATTATCACTCTCACAACTTCAGCGTGGTAACCATCATCAGTCAGGAAAATTGAGTCTAGACCAGGGGTGGGCAAACTTTTTGACTCGAGGGCCACAATGGGTTCTTAAACTGGACCGGAGGGCCGGAACAAAAGCATGGATGGAGTGTTTGTGTGAACTAATATAAATTCAAAGTAAACATCATTACATAAAAGGGTACGGTCTTTTTTTTTTTTAGTTTGATTAATTTCAAACGGGCCGGATCCGGCCCGCGGGCCGTAGTTTGCCCACGGCTGGTCTAGACCATTGGTATTTCAGAGTAAGAAAATAATTGGTGCCCACTATCACCTGAGCTTGCCCAGCTGCCCTGACCGTGTGCAACATGCTCCGAGGCTCCTCAAACCACAGAGAAATTCAAGCCCTTCTCTTGGAGCACTCATTTGACCTAGAAGGAATAAATAAAAGAACTGTAAATGCTGTTTTATGTAAATAGCATCTCAGATACATTATGGAGTTGAATGCAAAATGGACGTGGATTTGCAGGACAAACACATAATGTCAAATGCATTTTGCCTTTGCATGATCTGCTTCTAGATGTCCCCCCAGAATTCCTGGGGGATTGAAGCCACTATGGTCTGTGAACCATTCCCAGTACCTCCCAGACTAGAAAGCATAAGGGCTCCTCCTAAGCTTTCCTGAGATTCTACTAGTAAGTCAGTGTTTCTGATACTGGAGTTTAAATATCAGCACTTTTTCTTTATTCAGAATACTCAGCTTACAGTGTCATCCTTTCAACAGAGTTTTAACTTAATGTCTCCTCTCTCCATCTTCTAAGTATTAATTTAGGCACATCAAGGATTAACGCAAGTTAGAAATTGCATAAACTATTTGAATTGGAAGTTGCCTAAGGATGAAAATGATTGGGCAACTGATACAGGGCTGACCAAAAGGCTTTTCTTTACAGGACTCCCCTCTATCCAGTGCTTCTTATATTTTTGAAGATTGACAATGCATCCTTCTATCCAAACATGTTGTGAATAGCTTTAACATCAACACTTTAAAGTCTTGTCCCTTCTTGTCAATAACTGCCTAACAATCATAATTTAGATTGTGTGCATTTGCTGAGGCTGCCATACCAACCTGCCACAAATTGGGCAACTTAGACAACAGAAATTTATTTTTTCACATTCCTGGAGTCTACAAATCTGAGATCAAGGTGTTGGCCTGGTGGTTTCTGTCCTTGCCTTGTAGATGGCTGGCTTCTCCCTGTGCCTTCATATCCCTCTGCGTGTCCCCAAGTCCTAATCTCTTTTTCTTATAAGGACAGTTGTATTAGATTAGGACCCATCCACATGACCTAATTTTAACTTAATTGAAGGCCCTGTCCTGGATACAATCACATTCTGAGCACTTCAACATATGAATTTGAGGAAATATGAAACAATCTATATATATATATATGACTAATATGCAAAGTGTCCCCTTGGGAGTTCGATCGGGAGACCGGGAGTTCAATTGCTCACTATGACGTGCACTGACTACTGGTGGGGGTGGGGGTGGAATGAAGGAAGGCCCCGGTGAGCAGCCAGAAGGCCCCGATCGGCCCTGATCACAGGCCAGGCTTAGGGACCCTACCCATGCACACATTTCATGCACTGGGCCTCTAGTTTAGCTATAACATAGGTTACCATAATTTGTTCAACTATGTTCCCATTATTTTTTGGCAAAATAAACAGCATTTGGAAATAGAAACTGAAACAACCATGAGATGACCTACTACTACAGACTTATTAGAATGGCCAAAATCTGGAACACTGACAACACCAAATGCTGGCAAGGATCTGGAGCAACAGGAACTCTCATTCACTGCTGGTAGCAGCCACTTTGGAACATGGAGCAGCCACTTCGGAAGACAGTTTGGCGGTTTCTTAAAAAACTAAACATACTCCTACCATGCAACCCAGCAATCTTGCTCCTTGGTACTTACTGAAAGGAGTTGAAACTTACATCTACACAAAAAAACTGCACCTGAATGTTTAAAACAACTTTGTTCATAATTTCCAAAACATGGAAGTAACCAAGAGGTAAATGGATCAATAAGCTGTGATACATCCAGACAATTGAATATTATTTAGAATGAAATGAAATGAGCTATCAAGTCATGAAAAGGCATACAAAAAACTCAAATGCATTTTATTAAGTGAAGGAAGCCAATCTGAAAAGGACTGTGTACAGTATGACTCCAACAATTCTGACATTCTGGAAAAGGCAAAATTATGGAGACAGTAGAAATATCAGTGGTTGCCAGGAATTAGAGGGAAAGGGAGGAATGAGTAGGTGGAGTGCAGAGGACTTTTAGGGCAGTGAAACTACTCCATATGAACTATAATGATAGATACACATAATTATCATTATATATTTGTCCAGACCCATAGAATGTGCCACCCCAAGAGTGAACCCTAATGTAAATTAGGGACTTTGGGGATGTTGAGAGTGGGGAGGCTGTGAAAATGGGGGCCCGGATGTGTGTAGGAAATCTCTGTACCTGGTTCTCAATTTTGCTGTGAACCTGAAACTGCTCTGAAGATAAAATGTATAAATAAAATAAAAACATTTTGACAATTGACCCATAACATTCACTGAGATAGATAACCCTGAAATGTTTTATTGTAATTTCCATGTTCAACTTTTTTTCTTTTTCCTGAAAGTAAGGAATGACTGTCTCCACCTAGGAATTTAATAACTTAATTCTGTTTTGACAGCGATATTTAATAGAAGATTATTTTTCCACTGGTAATCTGCAGATTAATCGGATAGTTTCATGGGAATCAAAGAACTGGGAGGACTGTTCCGTTTAAGCTATCCTTGTGCTTATGTAGGGACAATAATATCATCCAATAAAAGGATGTATGCAATTACATCAGCTTTGTGGTAATTATATGGATATTTTAGCTGTTTGGTGCATTTAATTATGCTTTGTTAAACAGCCCACATTAACTTTCAGTGGGGCCAGCTCTGACTGGATTCACTCCAAGAGGCATGTAATGTCTCACATGGTGCATTTTCCTAGAGGCAGAGAGCAATGAAAATTGGGCAGAAGTGTTAGAAGACCTACTAACGTTCCTTGTGTTTCCTTTTAAAAACCATTTTAAGTGAAAAGTTTCAGAGATAATTTTATCTCTTTTAAAATCTTTTAGTCATTTGGGTTAAAAAAGGGAAGCATGGCTCCTAGAACCATTAAAATAACACAGAACTACCTAAAGTAAAATTAATAGGTGGCCCTCTCTATCGACCCCTTCAGTCCTTTAATATCGCACCAGGGAGATGGAATTCCCTTACATGTTGGTTTATGCTCTTTTATATTCTCTCCTTTGCTAATCTTCACCTATATGTCCTAAAGATGCTCTCATCGTCTATATTTTATTCAGTAACTTGCCTTTTTCACATGGCATGGTTACTAATCTACTTTGCTAATCTTCACCTATATGTCCTAAAGATGCTCTCGTTGTCGTCTATATTTTATTGAATAACTTGCCTTTTTCACATGGCATGTTTACTAATCTTACATGTCAATATTAACAATCTACTTGGTCCTTTGTAACAGCTGTATAGTGTTCCATGATATGGCTGCATCTGAATTTGTTCAGCCACTCCCCCACACACTGATAGCCTTTAGATTATTTGTACTTTAGATTTGTTCATTTTGTCTCCCGATAAAAATGAGCAGTGCTGCAGTAAACATTTTGTATATATTTCTTTAGTTCTGCTACTTTTTCTTTCTGTTGGATAAATTCCCAGAAATGAAATAATTGGTGAATATTTTACAAGTTTTTCATTTCAACAGATATTACCAAATTAAACCCAGAGACGTTAGAATGATTTGCAATCTTCTCAACACTGAAAACTACCTGGCCAACACTGGATATTAGGAATCTACTGAACAAAATAAACTGATGAACAAAATAGAAACAGAGGCATGGATACACGGAACAGGCTGACAGCTGTCAGAGGAGGCGGGAGGGAGACGGGATGAAAGAAGGTGAAGGGATTAGTCAAAGAACACATAGACACAGACAACAGTGTAGTGAAGGCCAGAGGGAAGCGGGGGTGGGGAATGGGTGGAGGTGGGGAGGTGGAGGGGAGGAAAGTAATAGGGACATTTGTAATAGAGTCAACAATAAAAAGAAAGTTAAAAAGAAGAATTTAGCCTTGGTCAGTGTGGCTATTGGTTGAGTGTCATACTCTGCATAGAAAGGTTGAGGGTTCGATTACAGCACAGGGGACATGCCCTGTTGTGGGTTCTATTCTCCCATCCTGGTGCAACAGGCGACCAATTGATGTTTTTCTCTCATATCAATGTCTCTCTCTCTGTCATCTCTGTTACCCTTTCTCTAAAATCAATAAAAACATATTTTTTTTTAAAAAGAAGTTTAAAAAGCAGTATTTTAAAATGATTGAGTATAAGTATGGCACATGGTATGTTGTTGCTTTAATTAGAATTTTCCTGATTACTTGTGATACACAATATCCTTCCTCCTGTATGAATCATTTATGTACAGTCTTTGTCCATTTTCAATTGGTTTATCTTTTGCTTGTTAACCTGTAGGAATTCTTGGTATGCTATTGCTGGTCACCTTAGTCAGTTACAGGTGTTATAAACACATGCTATCATTTGCCTTTGAGTTCATCTATCTTTTGCCATATTAAGGTTAATTTGTATGTGATCACTTTAATTGTTGACTCAAGAAGCTATCAATTCTCATTCAACTTTTATAAAAATAGCCTCTTATGCTTTCTTTTTCTTTTTTTATTAAACTGATTGGGCTGACATTGCTCAACATGAACATATAGGTTTCAGGTGTGGGTTTCTGTGTTACAATAGCTGTATATTGCACCATTGAACTGAGTGCTCAGCACCCAAAGTCAAATCTTCTCCTGTCACCATATGTGCAGTCTATGCTTTATCTTTAGATTTTTAATTTACTTAGAATTTACTTTTTTAAAATTAAGTATCAAATCTAACACACATTATTTTTCTTGAAAAGGTTTATTCACCTGACTCAATATCATTTATTCAGTATTGCACCATTTTCCACTAACTTGTATACACACAAGTTGTATGTCACCCTTTCTACATCCTTTATTTATTCAACTATTAATTTACTGTTATTTATTAGTATTTTGCTCATTTATGTCCTTCAGCCTTGGCATGACACTGTGGAATGACATAGGAAGGACAAGAATTCCCTACTTTAACGTGTAGGGCAAGTAACAATTGGGGTCAGAAGCTTTTTTGAACTGATCTACTAGTTATGTTCCCTTTGGGCATAAGTGGCAGAAACCTGACCAAAGTTAGCCAAAGCAAAAAAGGAAGAATATTGACATTCAGAACTGAAAACGCCATGATTGCTCAAAGTTTACCGAGTCCAGAAGCTCAAACAGCCTCACACTAGGACTGGATCTCGCTCTCTCGCTGGCTCTGTTCCTGCCAAGTTTAGGCTGCCTTGGCCATGATTACTCATGGGCCCAGGTTTCATCTTGTTCTCCGAACATCCTCATGGGAAATACTGGGTCACATGCCCACCATCACAACCATCCCCACTGTCAGAGAGATGTGAGTTCCTGAACAGCTAGGCCAGCTTGCATGCACACCTCAAACTAACAATAGAATCAACTCTACAGGAGGCAAACCATAATACTGATGGTTCGTCCTCTCTCAGAGAGACAGGACCACTAAGGAGAAATGATAAGCAGAGAGGGTGGCCCTTTGATCATCCAAAACTAGTGATATTCACTACACCAGATTCAGTGTGACTGGAATTTCCATATTATTTCTGAAAATCCACTGGACTCTTTAAGTGGAGTCATTGATGCCTGCTCTCCTGTGATTGTCACCAGCCTGGGATCAACTTCCAGCTGTTGGGGTGAAGGCAACCCTTTCATCCCAGTGGGGGCAGCTTTAATGACTGCACTTAGATGCCATCCAGAGAAAACCAGATTAAAGCCACAATGGCATACCATTTGTGCATCTTGAATTGGCAACGATTAACAAAATTGCTAGTAGCCAAGTATGGCAAGACTGTGAGGAAACAAAAACCCTCATATACTGATGGTGGGAGTGTAATTTTTGAAGCTCTCTCTCTCTCTCTCTCTCTCTCTCTCTCCATATATATATATAGTTTTATTTAGTGATGCCTCTTTTATTAATTACCCCTATAGCAGTGGTAATTAAAAAGGGCTGATTAAAAAGTTGCTGTCTAGCCATACATTTGCCTGATATTTGCAGGAAGGGCAATTATACATTTTAATACCAAAAAAGAAAACCTTTTACGGCAAGGAACACGGCTCCTGAATGAAGGCTTGGCCCTAGAAGCAGAACCTTAGTTAGTATTTCAGAAAGGTTTCCTCTCGAGTGGGCAGGTCACCTCTCTGTGCTTTGATTACACCTTCCATATGGATTACGGATCATATTCCACACATTAATTACTCAGCCACAGCTTCCATCACTCCGCTGAATGTATTTCCCCTCTCCTCCTTCCTGCAAGGTTTGTGGAAGCCAAGTTCACTGGATAGATGTACATTAAAAAGAGGTGGCAGCATATGGCAGAGGAGGACTGAGCCTCCAAGAAAAAAAAATCCGGCAGCAGTTCTTTTGTTGTTATTTAGACAGCAAGTGTTTTCTTATGCTCACAGATCCTGTGGGTCAGGACTTTGGAAAGGGCAGAGATGGGAGGGGGCGGGCGGCTTGTCCCTAATACATGGTGCTGGAGGCCTCAATGGGGCAATACAGAGGCTGGTGGGGAGCAGGGGCGGGGGGGGGGGGCTGGGATGCAGGAAGGCCGTTCACTCATGGCTATGATGTCCAGCTGGAGGAGCAAACTCCAGGATGCCCATCTGTAGGGCTTACAGGAGGCCACTCTGCATGGCTCAGCTTCCTTACAGCATGGGGGCCCCAGGGGAGGGCCGAGCATGCGTGCCACCACACACAGCGGAACTGCACTGTGGTTCTGTCGTAGCCTCCTGGGGTCAGTTCCTCAGTCAATGGTGACTAGCTCCGTGAGCCCCCAGGCAAGGTGCTCACCAGCTCTGGGAAGTCCGTATCTTGTTTTGTAAGATAGGCGTAATAATCATAGCCTCTCATGCCTAGCTCGATGGCCATGAAGAGTAAATGACAGAGAGGGTATACAAAACGTTCTACAAACCCTGAAGCCCTGGACACGTGCGATGTCGCTCATGTTGAATCACCCTTTATAGCTTTCAGTCTCTATCCACTGGTCTCATACCCAGGCAAGTGGTTGTCTAACACTTTCTGTGTTTGCAGAATGAGGTGGAGTAGGTCATTCCGGAAAATAAAAAAGTGGTGGACTGAGTTTTGTTGTTTTCTATGTATTTGTTGTATTTGATAGTAAGATGAAGGGCACTGTCCCTTCTCGTGAACTTTATGTTGACACCATGGATGAGCCTATAAGAGTCAAGCTAGCACAGTGGATTTGGTTCCATTCTTTAATAGATACCTTTTATTTTTATTTTTGTCTGGAAAGAGTTGGATAGTTGGACTCAACCCTTTGGTCCTTAGGGCTTAACATGTAAAATCTACATAGAGCCTTAGCTGGTTTGGCTCAGTGGATAGAGTGTCAGTCTGTGTACTGAAGGGTTCCGGGTTTGATTCCAGTCAAGAGTTCAATGCCCAGGTTGTGGGCTTGATTCCCAGTAGGGGGTGTGCAGGAGGCAACCAATCAATGATTTTCTCTCATCATTGATTCATTCTCTCTCTCTCTCTCTCTCTCTCTCTCTCTCTCTCTTTCTCTCTCTCTCTCTTTCTCCCTTCCTCTCTGAAATCAATGAAAATATAAATTTTAAAAATCTACATAGAAAATGCACCCTTGCCATCAATGTACCTTTAGACCAGAGCCTTCTCACTCATGGGAATCGGTGTGTCCCTAAATGACTTCTCTTGGAACACGGCCATGCCCATTTGTTTCCATATTGTCTACGGTTGTTTTTGTGCTTAAAGGGCAGAGTTGAGTACTTGCAACAGAGACCATATGGCCCACAAAGCAGAAAATATTTTCTATCTGGCCCTTCACTAGAAAAGTTTGATTCCTGATTTAGACTGAAGTTTGAGTTGAGTTATTGTTGTACTAATAAGAGACCTGAAAACTATATATATTTGTGATAGAATGAGTGTGTATGTGTCCTTTAAACTTTCTAGCTAACCCTTACCTTACCCCAAAAAGGATAAACATAATTTTAACCCGACCATTGTGGCTCAGTTGGTTAGAGTATTGTTCTATGAACTGAAAGGTTGAGAGTTCAATTCTCGGTCAGGGCACATATCCAGGTTGTGGGTTCGATCCCTGGTCGGGATGCACATGGGAGGCAACCATCACTGTTTCTCTCTCACATTGATGTTTCTCTCTCTCTTCATCTCTCCCTTCCTTGCTTTCTAAAAGCAATTTTTAAAATAAATTTAAAAAAAATGTTAAGTCATTACTGGTTATACTCTCTTTGAGTGCATTTTAACATCATTGGTTTATTTTTGAAAACTTTTTAAATGCCTACTATTCCAAGTTATTGTGCTAGGTCCTTTAACATGTGTTATTTAACTTTATAATCCTCAGCAACCATCTGAATGGATTGGTATTAAACCCATTTTAGAGGAGAGGAAACAGGTGTTGAGGAGGATTTCAATAACTTGTCAAATTTCTTGGAACTTCTCAGAGCCAGAATTCAAACTTGGACATGTCTGAATTCAAGCTGCTGGTTGCTGGGTGTAAGAAGATTGGGCATATCATCTTGCTGTCCTGTTGCCAATCCCATGAGGCTTGGATGGGAAATCAAGGGATAAAGAAGGTGCCTCCATGCACCTAAAGAGGCTCTAGACTTGGTTTTGCACTTTTTATTATCTCTGTAAGGCGTTTTGAACGAGGCGAGGCTCTCTTACGTTGAGTAACTGCACATTGCTCAATGTGAACACTAAGACTCTAGCAATGAAACTATAAAACATGTGAAGACAAAAATGTAATCTCTTCAGATTGATTTCTGGGCTGAGAGATACAGAAACTGGAACAGTCCTATCTGGGAACCATATTCCCATTCTGTGTGGGCTTCAATAGAAGTAAATGCCATTGATGGAATCATTTATATTGTCTAATTGCTTGTACGACTTACATGTAACAATATAATACAGTTTAATAAATCTGTATATTTGTTTTTAAGCCACCTTATTAGGTATGATGGACATTCAAAAAGCGGTGATATTGAATGTTTGCAACCTGATGAGTTTGGAGATAAGTCCACACCTGTCAAATCATGCCCATAGTCAAGGCCACAAACTTATTCATTATCTCCAAAAAGGTTCTTTTTACCCTGTTTTTAATTTTTTTTTCTTTTGTGGGAAGAGCACTTAAGATTTAACTTCTTGCCAATTTTTAAGTCTACAGTACAGTTTTATTAACTAGAGTCCCCATGCTCTACATTACAGCTCCAGAGCTTATTGCATTCATCTTTCATAATTGAAACTTTGTACCCTTCAACTTACATCTCCTCAGTTCCCGCCACCCCCATCCCTGGTAACCGCTGTTCTACTCTCTGCTCCTTGAGATTGACTATTTTAGATCCCTTATAAAAGTGGGATCATGCAATGTTTGTTTGTTTGTATCTGGCTTATTTCATTTAGCATAGCCAGTCATGTTGTTGCAAATGGCAGGATATTCTTTTTGTTTTTGAGACCAAGTAATATTCCTGTGTGCGCATACCACATATTCTTTATCCATTCATCCATTGGTAGACATTTTGTTTGTTTGTTTTGTATCTTGGCTGTGGTGAATAACACTACAATGAACAAGGGAGCACAGATATCTTTCCTAGATCCCGACTTCAGTTCCTTTGGAAGGATACCTGGAAGTGAGATTGTTAGATCAAATGGTATTTCTATTTTTAGTTTTTCCAGGAAGTTCCAAAGTGATTTCTACAGTGACTATGGGCTGATTTACATTCCCACCAACATTGGACAAGGATTCCCTTTTCACTCCATCCTCACCAACACTTAACATGTAAAAAAGAATAATAGCCATTCTAATAGGTGTGAGATGACATCTCATGGTGGTTTTGATTCCCCTGGTGAACAATGATGTTGAGCACCTTTTCAATTAATGTGGATTAAATGAATTATGATATGAAAAATGTTGCAGCAACACCAGGCACTGAAATTACATTCATACAGTGAAGGGTTTTAATAGTGTTGTTACTGTAATGATTTTATTACTATCAGTTGCAGTGACACACATAGTTGCCCAGCAAGGTGGCTTTATACTTGCTGGGGGTCTTGACCTGCAGTATTTATACCCCCTAGAAATACAATTTGGTGAGGCAGGGATCCTTAGCCTCAGAGTGGACAGAGCTTGTTTCCTGGAATATCAATTTTGCTCAAAGCTTTTGGAGAAAAGGTGTTATGTTTTCTATAAAAAACAAATACACAGGGAAGGGAAAGCACATGGGGTTTTAAGAGAAAACCTGAAACATCAAATACCTTTTACCAGCCACTGGATCCTTCCAGCTGGGCGGTAGGCTTAGATCTCCTCTGCCCTTAGTTAGTGGTACCTATGGGGGCATTTTGCACAGCAATAAATTATTACTCCACCCAAAGGTGGTTTCTGTTTTTCTGTAATGTTCTGAAGTTTGCTGATGCAACCTGTCTGTCTTTGTCAAGATAGTAACATGGCTAATAAAGGATTCATAAAAATATTTCAGAATAAGCTTTTTAAAAATGTCTCTGATGATCATCTTGTGGCCAGAACATCCTTTACCTTTTGAGCTAAAAGTATTAAAGAAATGGAGTTTGTTTTCTCATGGACATGGACAACAGTGTGGTGACTGTGGGGAGAGGGAGTGAGTGGAGGTGGGTGAGGGTAGATGGGGGATAAATGTGTCAACCTCTGTGCGAGGGTCTGAACATTTGTTATTATATCCAATCCCCACCGCATTCCCTAGGGCCATTTCCATCCTAGTGCTATGGGCGATATAATACTGAGAGTCACAGATGTATAATACTGAGATAAGACATATAATACTTGAGCATCAACCTATGAACCAGGAGATCTGGGTTCAATTCCTGGTCAGGGCACCTGCCTGGGTTGCAGGCTCTGTCCCCAGTGTGGGGCGTGCAGAAGGCAGCCAATAGTAGAGCGAGAGAAGCGCGGGGCCTGCTGTCAAGTTTAGGTGTCTAAGTCTGTAGTCTACGTGCTGGTCCTAACCACCGCTGAGAGAGATCCGAGCTCAGAGACGTCATTTATGCACTTGAGTCAAGACAAGGCTCTTTAAAACACCTCTCAGCAAAGTATGTGGATAATGTTTGCTAAGTCCACTCATTGGTTTGGGAAAGAGTCTCAGCCTGAGAATGAATACCTGAGTTCTGTGGCAGGGGTGGTGGTGTGGTGATGATAACACTCTTTCCCAGCTCAGCCGTGAACTGCACATGTTTATCTCAGCAAGTTCTTCTGTCTTGTAGGTGATTGTGTCAAAAAGAGGAAAAGAGCCAGGCTGGTGTGGCTCAGTGGTTGAGCATCAGCCTATGAGCCAAAGATCCGGGTTCAACTCCTGGTCAGAGCACATGCCTGGGTTGCAGGCTCTGTCCCCAGTGTGGGACATGCAGGAGGCAGCCAATCAATGATTCTCTCTCTCATAATTGATGTTTCTGTTTCTCTTTCCCTCTCCCTTTCTCTCTGAAGTCAATCAAATACATATATAAATGAAAAGAAAAGATACAAGTGGAGGGGCAATACAAGAGGAGGAAAAGTGCTGGGGTAAAATATAGAAAAGTAGAAAGGAAAATAGAGTCATCCCTAAGGATTTTCAGCAAAACAGCAAGTCGTACTAACAATATTATTTTAAAGCTACGACCAAGATGTAACGTCCAATGTCCCCAGTGCCCACCCCTGCTTTAGAAGGTCTTAGTCATCCTAAGAGACCAGCACAGTGTGTGCTTCGCCAGCTCTAAATGCTGTAATTAAGCACCAGGTGAAATGCTGGTTTGTTTTAGGGCCCATGCCCTGGGGAAAGGATGTAGCTTTGAAAACTCGCACTGGGTGAGATGAGCTGCACCTGCTCTGGGGGTACCTGCGAGCTGAGAACCCAGGAGGGAAAAGCAGACCCATATCACACTGGTTTCTCTTTCTTTTGTTTCCTTATCCTACTATGTTGAGTGCATAGCACTTGAGTAGGATTACAGGGTGACTACGTAGAATTGGAACTTTGAGCTTTCTGCAGAAGGAATCAGCCAGCCTTTGAAATGCCCTCATATCCCATTGGCTCACTGAGAGTTAGGGATCCTCCAATGTCAATCAAGATCTATAGAGCAGCAGTTGGGAACCTCACAATCCAATATTGCATCTCACGTGCACTAAGCTGTTGGTGGATGAATGACTTCCATCTTATTCCTGATAAAGGGTCTGTGATAACAACTGAGCTGAAATTCTAGACAGCAAAGTGACCCCAAGAAAGCTGTGTTTCCTGCTCAGACTTGGGACACTAGCAGCCTTGTGCTTAGGAACAGTTCATTAAGCATCTACTTTGTGCCTGGCACACAGACCTTTGCTTAGTGCAGTGATGGTGAACCTATGACACGTGTGTCAGAGGTGACACGCGAACTCATTTTTTTGGTTGATTTTTCTTTGTTAAATGGCATTTAAATATATAAAATAAATATCAAAAATATAAGTCTTTGTTTTACTATGGTTGCAAATATCAAAAAATTTCTATATGTGACACGGCACCAGAGTTAAGTTAGGGTTTTTCAAAATGCTGACACGCCGAGCTCAAAAGGTTCGCCATCACTGGCTTAGTGAGTGCTTTATTATCCTATTACCATTCATTTTAAATAGCCATATGTAGACACTCATTGTTTAAATTGCATTTCTACGGGCTGGCACTAGCTATGCTTCATAAAAGAGCATGAGCCACAGGGAAGTGGTTTATTCAACTCAGCATTGGGATATTTTTTGCTTTTCTGCAAAGCATAGGGATCTGGGGACGTTTTTGCAGGCTGGCCATGTCCTGTGCAATCCCAACTGTGTCTAGAGATTCTAGCAAGGATGGAGAGTGTGGTCGGGACTTCAAGGGAAGTCTGCTTTCATAGGAAGCATTAGGGGAAGAGAAAGAATACAGAGCTAAGGAAGAAAGCTTTCAATGGCCAGGACAACAACTTCCCCCATCTCTGTCTTTCTCTGGGGCCAAGCAGACTCTTGTTTCTGCTTATCTGCCTGCCCCTACTTCCCGGTTCATTTGAGAGGTAACCTCACCCCTTCTTTGCTCCTCTGTGGACTGACTCCTGACTACTCATCAGATTCTTCCATGATATCTTCCTGAGCTAACAAATGCAGCTGTCAAAGCTCCCCCCTCCAACTCTTTTCAAAAGCCCTTTTAGGAGAGACTCTAATTTGACCAGAGAGAGGTACATGGACAGGTGACTGGTTGAGGTGGGGCTGGGAGAGGAGTGGTTTCTGTAAGAAGTAGAGGGTAGAGAAAGGGGCCAACAATTGCCATCTGTATGGTAGCCATGGAGGTGATGTAGCATCAGAAGCCTTTCCACCTCCTAGACCAGCGATTCTCAACCTGTGGGTCGCGACCCCTTTGGCAGTCGAACGACCCTTTCACAGGGATTGCCTAAGACCATCCTGCATATCAGATATTTACATTACGATTCATAACAGTAGCAACATTACAGTTATGAAGTAGCAACGAAAATAATTTTGTGGTTGGGTCACAACATGAGGAACTGTACTTAAAGGGCCATATGGTTGAGAACCACTGTTCTAGACCCTCAAGAAAAGAACACCCTCCAGTGTGTCCTTTACCCGCCTTCTGTCCTAGTCCCAGACCGCATCAAGTCATTGGAACTGGGTGTTGTGTTGCATCCCTCCTACAGGGTGACAGACCGCTTCCACCTGCAGGGTGAGGGGATTTGGGGAACAGAGTGATCAGTCATGTCTTTTATGACTCTTTTGGTCTCCAAACTGTTTATCCAATTTCCTATTTAGGCAATTCAAGGAAAAGTTGTCCTAGTGAAGATAGAATGGCCATTTAAGGATATTTCCAAGCAAACCTGCTGGCCTAACACACAGAAATACCAATAATAATGTACATATCTCTCCCCATTGTGGGGGAGGAAACATCTTGCCCTCTACTCATCTTAGGTTCTCCACCTGGGCCCTGTGCATCGGGCTGAAAAAGACAGATTCACAAGACAAGAACATACTCATTTAGTTAATGTAAGTTGTTGTGACACGGGAGCCTTCAATAGGGAATGAAGCCCCAAAGGGGCAGTTTAGCCTGAGCACTGAATACTAGGTTGGATGAAAACTGGAAAGTCGTGGAAAAAATGTGATAGAACAGAGAGATAGGATCTAAGGGTAGTAAACCAGGGGCAACTTGGCAAGGTTTTTTTGGATTCTTGCCGTGTCCCTCTACCACCAGAGAAAAGGATGCCCCTTTCCTATACAGAGAGCACCTCTCACGTGAGCTCCTATGACTTGTGTTAGGGAGAACGGCAGGTCAGAGAGCTCTCCTGCGCCTGCTGTTTCTCAAATCCTTTCAGCTCAACACACCCAATATGCCAAGCTGATGTATTTTGGAGAAGCGTTGTCCTGAACCCCACCACTCTCCACCCAGTCTTCTGCTCCCGGACCCCAGGACACCTTGTAATATGTGGGAGTAAACTTTCCCTCCCGTTTCCTAGCTCTCAGAGCTCTTAGCCTGAATCTCAGCTCTGGCCCCACCTACTTGTCTACTTTGTGTTCTGCTTATTAGCGAGCGTGCATCACCCTCCCAGGCTCTCTGCGGGCAGAGTACATCTGCCTTGTTTTTATAGCTCGACAGTGCATATCAGGTGGCATGTGCTCTATAGCAGCGGTTCTCAACCTGTGGGTCGAGACCCCTTTGGGTGTCGAACGACCCTTTCACAGGGGTCGCCTAAGACCATTGAAAAACACATATATAATTACATATTGTTTTTGTGATTAATCACTATGCTTTAATTATGTTCAATTTGTAACAATGAAATTGGGGGTCACCACAACATGAGGAACTGTATTAGGAAGGTTGAGAACCATTGCTCTATAGTATTTGACTGAATCAAAGGCAGGAAACCGACATAATGATAAATCCTAACCACCCAACAATCTTATCTATGGCACCTGTCCTCCTTCCCCCATCCCATGGCAAAGTCCATTTACCGCATAGCAGCTACTAGAGTCTGTCATCTGGTTTTTGTCTGTCTTCCCCACTGGCAGGTGAGCTCCATGAGGGCTGGGCTTTGTCTGTCTCGTTTACCTGGTGGAGTATTGAAAACAACCATTAGAGAAATAAGTGAAGACCAGTTAAAGGAGAACAAGCAAAGGCTGCTTAGCGAGAGCTCGCTATAGCTGGGACGTCAGCCACCATCGCTTGTGCTTTGGCAGAGGCTCCGAGTTGGGCAGAGGAGTGGAAAGCTTCCTAGGAGGAGAAAGGAAGGTTTCGGGGACGCCCTGATGGCAGGCTTTGGGCCTGGGGCAGCTGCAGGGGCACTGAGTGGGAGCAGGATATTCTGTGGGATTGGTCATGGGGAATATTTAGCTTTCTCTCCTTAGTTCTTAAGGTGGAAGTAGGGACAAACCTTAGAGAAGCTGTCCCTTACTAAGCAAGTCATGGCTGGTTTAGAGCCAAATGTTACTGGGGTTTCTGTTTGGCTTCCTGAACTGATTGCGAGAGACAGAAGTCAGAGGTGGTCTGACTTCCTGAAAATCTGATCTGCGGATAGCATGCTGCTTTTCTGGGCTGGTTGCTGGGGATCCTGGGCCAGAGTTCCATTTTTCCATATGGTCTGGTTGTTTTCCATTTGTATAGCCATCCTCTCATTGTTGATGGGAGAGAAGGAAGCAAAGGAAGAAGGAAGGGAGGGAAGGAAGGAGAGCGGAAGGGAGGGAGGAAGAAAGGAAGGAAGAGAAGCTATTGTCCAACTTCCATGATGTAGATTGCGTTTTGAACACTACATGTCAAGGAGCAGCAACTCCTCAGAGGCCACGGGGTGGCTGTTTTCAGGAGTGCCCACCCTTGAACCAGATTCCATAATCCAAAAATGTAGATTGCGTTTTGAACACTACATGTCAAGGAGCAACTCCTCAGAGGCCACGTGGTGGCTGTTTTTAGGAGTGCCCACCCTCGAACCGGATTCCATAATCCAAAGCTGGAGCACCATGAAGAAGAACCGTCAATGGACCAGATAACAGCCAAAGGCTTTTGAGGAGGCACTTAAAGAATTTTCAGTTTGCAATTGTGCAGAAGCTGTTGTTCAGGTAATTTAACATTGATTTTGGTTTAAGAGGCAATTAAGACAAAATGGACAGCCACTCTCCACTTAGGTTAAATAAGCTTAGATTTAAATTGCTCCCCATTACCGCCTTTGTTTTCTATGTTTGAGCTCTTTCATGTTAATTTAGCCTGCAATTGGGTGGAGGCCCAACTGGAGCAGGTGGATGGAGAGGTTCAGGAGCCAGGAGATGGTTATTGAAAGAGGAAGTAGTTGGCCCCAAATGGTTCCCAGGATGAGATGGCTTCTCTGTGATACCGCTACTGGGAATGTAGGTTACTATAACTTTCCAGTATTCTGGTTCCTTATATCTAAAGCCCTAAAAACGGTGCCCACATTTTGACTCATCAGTTTCACTTTCAGATATTTACCTTGAGATATAGGACAGAGACAGGCTCATGACATTATGGGCAAAGATGTTCATTTCGGTGTTATTGAACATGGAGTGAAACAAACCTGGGCATCATAGCAGCATACTAAAATTAATATCATCTTTTTTTATTAGGCAGAAACTCTTGATACATTGCAAAGCGCAACAAGAGTATAAGGGATTTTATGTACTAAAATGTCTGTTGTGGTTATGACTTTTTAGTTACCTATGCGATGAAAAATGTCTGAGTGGACCTACTTGTGATAAAACATTGCACGCGGCTATCTTTGGAAGGTAAAGTAATGAGTGACTTTTTTCCCCTGTACTTTTCCAAATTTTCTAAACTTTCCAAGGTCAACACACGTTGGCCTTATATTGATAAAAAGCATTGAAAAACAATCCTTGTTTGTTGCCATGCTATTTAATCAAAAATCATCTCTCTCAGTGGCGTGCTTGCTATGCGCCACCTCAAGAAAAAGGTTATGTGGACGTGCTAAATTATGAAAGGAGGAATGGATGTTCAGTTGCAATAATTCTGTTTCTTGCTCGAAAAAAAAGTCTGCTCCGCCTCATTAAAGAATGTGGTTCACCTGGTCCTAGTTTAAAGTTGTAAGGCGCACCATTTTGTAGAGCACGCTTCTAAAATATGCCCAGGTAATTCATGCGTTTGCCTATTAGGAAATGTGGTCATTTGCTAGCCACCAATGTTGAGCTAATGGGATCCATTTCGGAATATAAGCACAATAACTCCACCATAAATCGTGCGCTCTCCCAGCTCAGTGTGCTTCATTAAGCTCACCTTTCCTGATGCAACTGGATTAGTGGATGTCAGGACAAAGAAAGTCATTAGGTCCCACTGTTCTAATCCGACAAGCGCCAGCGTGGTTGCTATGTAATTTTATTTTATTTTATTTTTTTCTGCTGGAACCTGCTTTGTGCTTTTCTATGAGGAAATATTTTCAAACTGGTAAAGGAGCAATATTACTGTATTGTGAGGCAGATCTCAGTCGGTCATTACCATAACTTCTAGCAGAAAGGATAATCTATGGCGCATTTTACTTCAAGGATAAGATTGATTTTTATAAAAATCTTTAGTGCACTGAGGCTTAGCAATTTTTTTTTCCTATGAAGAAGCAATTAGATACTGGGGTTTTCCAGAAATGTTAGGTGAGTGTAAGCCAAACCTTGATGTTTTTTTTTTTTGGTCTTATCATTCAGGATTTGAAGAGAAAAGGCAGATCCTGGCGAGAAAAATGCTATTGCACAATGGTGGTTTGAACCACTCACATGGTCCCGGGGGGCGGGGGTCCACTGTTTCCTTATATTTACATCTACTTGGGAAATTGACAAATACCTGAATTAACAAAGATGAAAGTAATAAGCATCTATGTTTCTACCATCAAGAACTACCTATTTTGCATTTATTTTTTCCAGGTATGTGTATCTACATAGACACACACATACATTTTAAAAATGGTATACACCTTCTCGTTAAAGTCAAAACAAGCCATGTGTGTATATAGTATTCATTTACATGTATGAATATGTCATATACATGCATGTTTTAAAAGGTTTTATATACATACAAACTTCATTTTGTAAGTTACACATCTGTGTTTATGAGTGCCCATATGTATGCATATTTAAAGGTTGGAAGTATATAAAACATACACGTTACCTTTTATTAAAGTATAAAACCAATAAATAAATTCTCTGAAAAGGAGAACTAGAGCTCTCTCTCCCTCCCCATCAGCCCCAGTCTCCTCCCATGTCCCCCAGAGGACACTGTTATGAATGCGGGGCCCATTCTTCCAGACCAGAGATTGGGGAACTTCTGTAAAGGGCCAGACAGTAAACATTTTGGGCTTTGTGGGCCATTTGGTACTGTCATCACCGTTCAACTGTGCCACTGAGCAAAAGCAGTCACAGGCAATGTGTAAGCAAATGGTACATAGCTGAATTCCAATAAGACTGCATTTGTGGACAGTGAAATTTGAATGTTTTAATACCATATATTATCATATAATAAAATATTCCTCTTCTTTTCATGTTTTTTTAAACCACTTACATATAAAAGACATTTCTGGCTAGCAGCTTGTACAGAAACAGGCAGCAGCCGGATTTGGCCAGTCTCCCTTCTGGATCATTTTCTATGTGTCCACAGGTATGTATATATCTAGAGAAAATCTACCCTATTTGATTTGTGCATTTTCTTTCATGAAGGGTATCATGGTGTATGAATTATTTAAAACTTGCTTTTTTATCTCAGCAAAACTTTTACTGAAAAAAATGTATCTATATGTATCTATAGTTGTACTATGCAGTGTGTATAGATATATTTTTCTCTATACACACCCATGTTTATACAGCTACAGATTATTCGAATGTAGCTTTAATCATCATTTGTCTCTGTTCTATAGTATTCCACATAGGACATATAATATTTTTATGGTGATAGGTAGTTTGTTATTTTGTTTTTATTACAAGCTGTTATATCCCTGAACATAGCTTGTGCATAAGTTTGCTGGGTGGGCATTAGAAGTAGAACTTCTTGGTTATAGGGTGAGCACATTCTCTATTTTAATACCTCTCAGCAAATCAGTTTCCAGAGCGACCATGACACGTTGCATTCCCACAGGGGGGCTCGGGGCTTTCATCCATTGCTGTTTTCCTCATAGACGGTGAATGAGGAAACAACCTTAGCTCTGTGTCATCTGGTCTTGTCGCCACAGATGCTAGAGTAGACCTTTAGTTCCCTTTGGGTGAGTACAGACATTGTTTTAACTCTTTGCTGGGGCACTGACACATGAGAATAGCAATTTATATCAATAACCAGGTTTGGCAACATCTGCCAAGGTTGTCTCACTCGGTGATTAAATGGCCATATGTGCCAGGGAACAGGAGGACAAATGGGGCTGTAATTAGGGTTTGCTGTCTCTCCACCCGCCACCCCCACCATCCCTAACTTAGAATAACCTTGCTTTTGTGTACTGATTTGTGAACCAAATTATTCCAATGAGAATGCCAACTTCCGCTGGCATAGAAAGTAAAATAATACTTTATATTTGTGGATCTCTATAATTATATAAGGTTATGGTTAAGCAAAAAGTCTGGAAACCTGTCTGATTACGTAAAAGTCTGGAAATCTCTTGCCATTTTACCCAATGCCATTGAAAGCCTTGACCAGAGGACATGTGCTTACGTTAGCCTTCAACTGTTAAAATAACCAGGGAGTATACTGCGTCATCTCTGTGACAGGAAGACTTACCTAATGTCACCTTAGCATCCCTTAAATGCCACTGCCCCCAGGAAAGGCAGGTGGAGAAAACACACATTAACTTCTATTCACTCCCCAAGGAGCAATTGAAACGCTATTTTAACGCTATATTAAAAACATCCTTAATGCATAGAAGGAAAAAAAAATGAAACTTCTCATTTTGTTACTGGTGTGACGGAGATGGATGATGGCCATATAAGGACTTGGCATGTTCCCCAAAAACCTCAAAATATTGCCTCTGGATGTGAAGCTGTAATGAACGTGGAAGTAAATATCTGAAAGATTTATTAGCATTTTAAAATGTGCTTACTGATATATAAAATTCTAATCAGTTGTACACAAGGCTTTTAACAAAAAGAAAAGTATCTGAGAAATGGCAAGGAAGCCAGTGAATATTTCACTGTTAATCAAATAAGGTCTATTTACCCACATGCGGAATTTTCTTCAGCATTTAGATCCCTCCCATCGCATTGATAAGTGCTTTCATGCAGCTTTCAGTTCCGACTGTAAGGAAAAAGAAAGAAAAAAACACACTAATTTGTCTACATCCAGAAGATTCACTTCCCCAGCCAACCAATTGCTTGGTCTTTAATGAAATCAGCACTTAGACAGGGACTAGCTGGGACTTACTTAACAACAACAACAAAAATGAGAAATTTATTTTGATGTTATCATTCTTCAAGGTAAATACACTTTGTTTTTTTAAAAATAAATTTTTTATTTATTCCAGAGAGGAAGAGGGCGGCGGGGGGGGGGGGAGATAGAAACATCAATAATGAGAAAGAATCATTGATCCGCTGCCTCCTGCACGCCCCCTACTGGGGATCAAACTGGCAAAGGGGCATGTGCCTTGACTGGGAATCCAACTGTGACCTGGTTCATGGGTCAAGGCACAACCACTGAGCCACACCGACTGGCCAAGGTAAATCCACTCCCAAAGGTGAGCTCTAAAGTTCAACAGGACACGATAGATATTTCCCTCCTCTAACTTTTCAGCGTTGTCACTCAGCACATCAGGTGTAGGAAGATCTGAGATTACAATACTACAGCTGCTTGTAGGAGGAAACACTAAGGAAATCCTGTGAGCAGCGTTGTGGGGAAGAGCTGATGGGATTTGCATCCTGTACTGTATTTATATGTGAAGTAGCAGCATATTGGAAGTCGTAAATACTGTCCCATGGACACTTTGAATAATGCAGGAGCAGTGTAAGTAATTGGAAGTGCTTATATCCTGCCTTTAGACATCTCACTGCTGGTGAGTTAAAATTGGTTGTCAAGTGTGGACTGGGAGGACCTTGCAAGGTGCCCTATTCTGTCATGTGGTACATATTTAATGCTTGAAAGAACAAGAAAGGGACACGTGCGGGGAGGGAGGGAGAGGGGAGAGAGAGAGAGAGAGAGAGAGAGAGAGAGAGAGAGAGAAGATAGCGCTGCCAGCTCTGAGGTTTGCAAGCCTTTGGAGAAGCTTGGAGGCGGGACCCACTGAACCACCGCCTCCCCAGGCTGCAAGACTTTGCAAAAACATTGGGCGTCCAATTTGGCGAGCGTTTTTGGCGCGGAGGCCAGGGAAGCGGGGCTGGGGCGCTGCAGCGTCCCTGGCACCTCAGTGGCCTCCCTTTGTGTACATCTCCGCGTTGATTGCCACCTTGCTCCAGCTGCTCGCTCGCTCTTTCCCCGCACGTTCCGCACCTGCTGGCGACAGTGTGGGGCTGCCAGGCAGCCGGGCCAGCGCGGCAGGGCGCTCGCGCCGAGGACCGGAGTCATTTGCATTGCTAGCACGTGGGGGCCGCGCGCCGCTGCCTCGGACTTCTCCCGTGTTCTCCCGGGGAGGAAACAGGGGGCACTTTGCAGCCCGGGATGAAATCTTGGCATCTAATTGCAGTCGTGGGAGATGCCCTTCAGGTAAGGCGAGGGAAGGCTCTAAGCGCTGTCAGGGACGGAGAGACGAGGGAGAGGAAGAGTGGCGAGCAGGCGGCTGGCTTCTGCGGCGCGTCCTGAAGCCCACTGACTCACA
>NW_005365229.1:2247471-2254890 GCF_000412655.1 Myotis brandtii | reverse complement strand
GGGCGGCGGAGGGAGGAGTGTGCAAATTGACATTTTGGGCTGCCTGTGGCAAGAGGAGCCGCCGCCAGCCGCGTCCAACGTGCAGGCAGAGGGTGGCGGTGTGTGCGCCTCCTGGGCTGCTGATTAGAATAGGGACCTGGCGGCGGGTGCAATCCGGGCAAAGCGGAGCCGCGGTGAGAGGGGAGCCCTGGGGGGCGGGGTGGGGCGGGGTATGAATTGATTTTCTTTACTGGCTAGAAGTTCCTGGGGAACTTCCTTGCCCATGCTCATTGACTGCCTTTAACTTTATTTCTAGAGATGAATAAGTGTTTATAAGAAAAAGCATGGAAGTCCCAATAGGCTGGGGAGGGCTTTGCAAAGCTGCGCAGCCCTTTACATGAGCAGTTGATGAAACCCCTGGCCAGATGGGCCGGGCATGTGGAAAGTTGGCAGCTCAGTCCGGTGGGCAGGCGTGTGCGTGTGTGGGAAAAGGCACTGATGTTTGTGTAAACATGTCTCCCGAGCTAGCTGCGCGCTGTACTCTCCCCACTGCGTTCCTGGTTCCCGGGGAAGAGATGTGAAATGGACAATGTTGCAAATGCTTTGACTTGAGAAATAGACTCTGGGCCATTTTATTAAATGAAACAAGAGTTGCCCTTTTTGAGAGATCAAATGGGGCGGGGGGATGTGCTTTGCCTTCCCAAATGATGGAGTTTACTGGCAAGCATTTTAAAAATATGCCAAGTGGTGAATACGACATTTATCAGCCTAGAAGGATCACCTCAAAGACTCAGGCTCAGCCTATCCCCGTAGCCATTATTTTCAGATGACAGTGAAATGGGTGGTTTTACTTATTTCTGTTGACAAAAGAGCTGAGCGCCCCCCCTTCACCCCCCCAACACACACACAATAGGGGAGCAAGAGGAATTCTGAATCCAAAAGTTTTGTTGTCACAGTCATCTTATTAAATCGTTCATTAAATTACTTGCTAAAAAAAGAGTCACTTTATGCGTATCTTTAGATATCTCTTAATGTACTCGTTTATATGGTTTAATTTGGGTCACACAGAAATGAATGCAGTTTATAATGGAGGCGGCCAAAATATGGTTGTGTAATCCTCTTTACCTGGGGAGCTGGGTAGTAAATTGTTTGGTTTAAGGTCAATACGTATCTTCGGGAGCCCAAAGGGCAGGAGTATAAACGCGTTTGTGGAATGGAGTCACAGGCCTTTATGGTTTGCTGTGATTAACTTTGAAGAGGGTTGTTGTTTGAGTAACTAAACTAAAGTCAAGCAGTGACAGCTGCTTACCGCTGGCGTTAATAGGGAATGCGGGCAGCATTCATGATTCTCATGGAAGAAGCGGGGATTTTTCAAGTCTTATCTGCCCACTCACACTCCCCACGCAAGCCGAGGTTTCCTGTGTATTAGAATGCTCACGGGTTATGAAGAGAAAATTGCTTCACTAAAGAGTGGAGCAAGTATTGCCTATGGGGGGAGGTTTCCTCTAGCCTCCCTTACATCTCCTGTTTTCCTTATCTTTCTTCCTTTTCTCTCCCTTTCCCTCCCTGCCCTTTTCTCTCATTCACCTATATTTCCCTCCTTCTGTCTTTATTCTTGTGCCTGGAACACAACGCTTTTCCAATACCTTCTACCACATTTTTATTTTAGTAAATGTTTTGCACTCTGAAGGATAATTGGAATGTGATTTTCTTCTTCCTCTTTGATATTCTCTGCTCATGTACAAGAGCTAATTAATAGCACTTATTGTTAAAGTGATAAAGTTTTCTTGTCATTTCTTTTTGACCAAGCAAACGGACTCTTGGAAAATGCCTTCATTACACGAAATGAGCTGAATCTTTTTTTCTGTTATCACCAACTGATGGGTTTTTACAACAGTGCACTTGGACCGTCATAACTTTATTGGGCTCAGCATAGTTTTACACTCATCTATTATAGCCTGTGCTTCAAACTTCTATTTTCCCTATTACCTTCCGTAGTTTTAGACTCTGAATCCATTTTAATCTGTATTTACTTGGACTTGATAGAAATAACCATAAACTTGACTTATAGGACAGATTATTTAAGTATCACAAAAATAGTTTATTCCTTTTTTTCCCAAACTTTTTTCTCTTCCCATGAATATGACACAAACGTTGAAGTAGATTTCAATTAAAGGGCTTCTAGCAACAATTGCTTCCTCTAAATTATAGTTGTGAGATTTTGAGAATATATGATCATATTTTGAGAGTATTACATGAGAATCAGAAAGCATGTTGCTAACCATTTTCTGTTTAATTACAGAAAACCATATCGGATGGGTCAGTGTCGAGCTAAATAACCATTACAATGTCCACTGAAATGGAATTTTGGTCCCGTTTTCTGTCTACATTTATAATTTTTATATTAGGTTTTGGGCAGAGTTGCAATACCAGAGAAATGCAATGTTGTCCAAAATAAGAAGAACATTTATGAAATAATAAAACTTTACTAATAAAATTTTTGTTTAATTTTTAGCTATTTTAAAAATGTATGTGTATTAGTCTCAAAGTTATCATGGAGAAGGCTGGAGTAAGTTCTTTGAAAGTAATTCTAAAGGCATTAAAACAAAATGTAATCGAAGAAACTTGGATCCCCATCTTGTGTTGATTTTCCCGACATGTAAAAATAAACAGGGGGACAAGGCATGGATCCTGACTGTTTTTTGCACTGTAGGCTTTTTCTGATGTTGAGCTGGAAACTTCAGGGTGCGGTGATACATGAGATCTTTGTACATATTCACGGCTGCACATCTTTGTCCTTCTGTCTCTTTTCCTTCATTTCCATGCAGAGGTGAGCATTTGCATGCCTTATGGGCAATAGTAAATGGGCAATTCAGGGCATGGAGAACTTTTAAATTATGCATTTTAATGTATTTGAATTAAATCACATATAACAAAATAGTCCTGGGATCTGGTGTTCATGCTGCCCCCCCCCCTCCTTCTGTGTGCACAGCACTAAGGGGAATAAATAAATCTTTCAAAGTCTGTTTTAGTTTGCAAGGCCAGACCTGGAAACCTCTAGATTCAAATATTCAATAATGTCTCAAATTCAGGAGTGTTTTTTATTGATAGAGATACATTGGATATGAAAAGTGGGGGGGGGTATGTGTGTGCCCCCAAAGCGGAAAAAGCTTGTGTCAGCTGTAGCGACTCCTTTTTGATTTAGCAAAACTAGGTTACGAATTCAAGCAATTAAAAATGACAAAAAGCCCAATTTCACTGCTTAGATTAATACACTCCCCATTTTTGCTGCTCCATAAAAATTTCAAAGTGTTCTTTCTGCTTAGGTGTGTGCATAACTTATAGGGTATTGGAAGGCCCCCTCTCACAGTGCCTTATGAAGTCTGACGACTTTGATGTCAGGGAGGTAAATAGGATCAATTGGAAGTTCTTAAGCAGTTTTGTATCTGCAAGTTCCGGGGAAATTATTTCAGTTGAGTTTAAAGGAAGAGCAAGAAGAGCAGGTGCTGGTTCCCTCGCATTAATTGGTGGTGAATAATCGTTCAGCTAGTCCCCATATCAAGCGGGCCAGAGAAGACTTTTGGAGAAATGATAGAGTTGTAACTGACACAGTGTATCCATAGTCCCAGGATGGCATGATTTCTTTTTCTTAAGCAATGGTGGGCATATTTGTTACTTTTCCTCTACACCTATAGACGTGAAGTCTGGAATTCTGGATTCACCATCATCTAATTAGCCAAAGCTTTAAACTGGGCCATGTTACTTCTAGCTGCTCTGAACTCCCTGCAGTGGCTGGTCAGTGGGTTAAATTTTCTAGACTGGGTGGATGTACCGTGACCACACAAAGAGCGTGCACACAACAGATGTAGACCCTCAGGAAGTCTGGTCCTCTGTATCGTCTCCCTCACACTTTCAATCCTTTGCAGAAAGCCAGCCACCACCACATGAGTCCAGGTGGCCAGTCTGCCTGCTGTTGGCTTGGGAAACAGGACCCCTTAAGGAGCATACGTTAGGAAAACTGCTGCTAGCGTTTCCTTTCTCGTCATGGTAATTCTGCATCTGCATTTGCCACAGGACAGTGGATATATTTCTTTGTTGTTTGATTGAAATCTCTGCTCATGAGGAAATCGGTTGCTTATCTGCTAACATGATGGACGCAGCGGTTGTATCTATCATGGTTATTTGCATGTAGAGATAGAGAAGCCTTCCATGTTTATTATCACGGTGAGGATGATGAAGGTGATGATGTGATCACACCTGGACACTAACAGGAATACAGGATGATGCCTGGGCCCTTGCTGCCTCTGTGTGTCGGGCATTGGACTGGGACCTCCACCCTATCTCCTCTGGTCCTTACCACGACTCTGCAAGGTAGGTATTGCTCTGCATAACTTAGAGCCATGGAAGAAATCTTCAAGACTTTTTATAGTTAGAATAAGTAACTAGACTCCAGATTTGTCTGACTCCAGTAAACCAAGATACCACTGAAATGTACCCTGAATTTAGAAAGATCCACAAATATGGGATTCCACAGATGCCTGAAGCCAGTGGTTGTCAACTAGGAGCAATTTTCTCACTTCCCTCTCCTCCAGGGACAACCTTTCACAATATATTGGAGATGTTTTTGGGTGTCTCATTTGGGCAGGGTTTGTTACTGGCATCTGTTAGGTGGAGACCAGAAATGTTGCTAAATATCCTAGGATGCACCAACAGCCTTCTACTCCAAAACAACAAAGAAGTATCCAGCCCATAATGCTAGAAGTGCTGAGGTGGAGAAATTCTGCCCTAAGCGATGTCACTGGCCCTATGACTAATGTATACACATGGTCTGATTTTCCTAGAGAATGGATTTCAGTCACTCATTTTTAAAATCTCTGTGTGGATACTGTGAAGAGGCTCATGATGCAAAATCAGAAAATCCCTGTTTTCTTACTATTTGACTCTAAAATTTTACACCTGCCTACTCTGGCATCTTTCCTTATAAATAGGACATGGGTTATTGTGGTTTAAATGCCCACTTTTCTTTGATTTACTCCATGTTGCCTCTGGCAGGTTCTGGAAAACAAAAATTTGTTCTATGGTACGGATGTCAGTAGAAGAGAAAAGTAACATCCTGAAATGAGTCATGGAACAGTTATTCTAAGAACCATTCTTCTTAGTATTCAAACACCATTATTTTCTCCTTGCCTTTAAAGGTTTGACGCATAGGTTTATTTGCTTATGTATTTAATAAAGACTTCAATAGTGTTTTATATTGTTGTAAATGCTTTAAAACCTCAATTCACTTAATCCTTAAATCAAGCCTTGGGTTTGATATTGTTATTAGCTACACTTTACAGAGGAAAGAACCGTGGCCCAGAGAAGTTGAGTAATTTGCCTAAGGCCACACAGCTTCCAAATGGCAGAGCTGGGATTTCACCTCCAAGGTCTGTGCTCCTGACCACTTCGCCGTGCTCTGTAATAATTTGACTTTCTAAATGCACAGAAGCATAATCGTTTAGGCAACTTCTTCACTTGAGCTTTGAGGCAAAAGACATTGTTAGTTTCATTTTGGGGTGGTTGATCAAGAACACCACTCTAGTCATTTTTGAATGAGAGTGAATGATAATGCCCACAGCTTTACTTTTCACTATTTAACTATTTCTCAACGTGCACTGAACCAGGGTCAGAAGGGCTTGTGAATTCTCTTTACATGATCACCTCCAACACCCAAAACCACCAAAGGGAAACAATAGTATTTAGAAGGGCATAATTACAGGATGAATAATCTTTGTTTAATTCTCTACTGAACTGTGGTACAAAACTAGAGAGAAATTATTCAGCTGGACCTCCTGAGGGGTCACCCAGAAACTGAATTCTTTGGTTTTTCTGGCACTTTTAGAATTTTCTAGGGAGCCCAGTGTGGTCCATACCAAGTGAGATATGGTGGATGTGGACATATCGATGGCCGACTTGATCTTGCTAATGCCAATCTATTTAACTTCCCTCACTTAGACCATGGAGATGACCTAGATCCGTGGTCGGCAAACTGCGGCTCGCGAGGCACATGCGGCTTTTTTGGCCCCTTGAGTGTGGCTCTTCCTAAGCCTTAGGAGTACCCTAATTAAGTTAATAACAATGTACCTACCTATATAGTTTAAGCTTAAAAAATTTGGCTCTCAAAAGAAATTTCAATCGTTGTACTGTTGGTATTTGGCTCTGTTGACTAATGAGTTTGCCGACCACGGACCTAGACTATCTCATTCATTCTCTGTTGAATTTTCAGCATGTAGTAAAACCTACTCATAGATTTTTGTGTAGAAGTACCAGTTAGACTTTATTCTGCATTAGAGGGAGAAAAGATCTTGCAAGTCTGCTGTTAAACATGTATACATGATTGTTCAAAAAAAAAACCCCAAACAAACAAAAACAACCACCACAAAAAAACCAAGATGGGAGTAGAGCACCTCCATTCATTTCAGTTGAATGAATGAGTAAATGGATGGAAGAATTTATATTCAAAGTTTTCTTATTAAGGGTATGAAGGGTGTGTGCTGTAAAAGGAAACATCTTGTATTCTGAATACGAAATCCTGGAGGAAGAGGAGGTTGTGGCAGTGCAAGCCACCAACGGGACGGATGCCAGTCCCAGGCCAACTGCTTCCACAGCCTTCCGACCCAACTGTGCATTACATAAGAGTTGGTACAAGGCTCCCTATGCATTAACCCGCAACCAACTTGAAGGTTCAGAGCCACAGAGTGGACTGACCAGGCACAGATTATTTTCCTACCAGAGGGGAAGGAAGGATCATTCCTGCCCTATTGAACAGCTGATCTGGCCAATCAGCCATGACAAAGGCATAAAAGGGGGCTCTGAGCCACCCTCCCCCAACCCAGAACAGTCCAGCAGCTGAGCTGGAAGTAGAAATCATTACAGCTCTTCCTGTATATTTCAGGCCCAATGAACTCACATTTACGCAAAGAAAGCAAGGAGTGAATCCCATTTCAGAACTGTCAAAGGACTGATGTTGGATCCATTATCGTGAAATTTCTTTTCTTCATACAGCTCATCAAATTGGCTTTTGTGGAATACCTATTCCATCTAAGTGTTGGTTCAGGAAATGGTTTAAAATTAAGCCAAAATATGTTGCTCAATGGCGAATAAATGGGAATAAACTCCAACAGCTAAGACTCTCCAATAAGTTTTCTAAGTGTTGTCTATTAGTCTATAGTGCTAAAATAAATATATCTTCCTTAATTGGCTAAAAGGAAAAAAAAAGAATAGGAAATTGGATTTAAAATGGTCATTTAAATTCCATATCCAGTGGGATTGGTTTTTAACATATTTCCACATTTAATGTGAATCTGCTTTTTAAAATAAAAGACAAGCTTCTGCACAGCAAAAGAAACCATCAACAAAACAACAAGAAAACCCACTGCATGGGAAAACATATTTGCCAAT
>NW_005365229.1:2192001-2246314 GCF_000412655.1 Myotis brandtii | reverse complement strand
GGGCGGGGGAAAAAAAAGGACACATATGTAATACCCTTTGTAATACTTTTAGCAAAAAATAAAAAAATAAAATAAAATAAAATAAAAGACAACCAATGATAAAATTTTGTGTGCCATTAAAAAGAGTACACCACATTTAATGTGAATCTGCTTTTTAAAATAAAAGACAACCAGTGATAAAATTTGTGTGCCATTAAAAAGAGTACACTCAACAACAGGAAAATGGACTTTTTCTGAGTCCATTTGCCTAGGAAGTTAAAAATGTAGAGGCTACATCAATGTTATAAGTGGTCCAGGCTTCAACTTCTGCTGCGGATAGAAAAAAAGAAACCCGGTTTTGTTTTAATGCACTATCTGATTGCTAAATATATAGAATTATTCTTTATTATCATTACAACTGATACCATCTATTGAGTTAGCAATGAGTCATACATTGTGCTAACAGCTGGATACAAATTATTAAATTGAATGTTCCCAGCAGCCCTAGGATGTAGATGTTCCTATTATGCCAATTTTTCATGGAGAAGACTGAGACTTGAGGTGACATTTCTAGGGTTATCAATAGCTAACGATTAGAGGTTGGTGATCAAATTTGAAACATTATGACTTCCTGTCACCTTCTTGACTCAAAGCCATAATAATTTTTGTTCTAACATAGATCAAGTTTGTTTAGTCCTAGGAAGTCCCTGTGGTCCTCTTTTTTTGTTTTTATTTTTTTTAATTTTAGAGAGAGGAAGGAAGAGGGAGAGAGAGATAGAAACTTCAGTGATGAGAGATAATCATCAATAGGCTGCCTCCTGTAAGTCCCTACTGGGGATCAAGCCTGAAACCTGGGCATATGCCTGACTGGGAATCGAATTGTGACCTCCTGGTTCATAGGTTGACCCTCAACCACTGAGCCACTCCAGCCAGGCTGTGGTCCTCTTATTAATACTGACCTTCTTATACTCTTGGCATAATATATGGATGATGGATGGATGGATGGATGGATGGTTGGATGGACAGATAGACTGACCATTGATACAGAAGGAAAACTGGCAAAGAACATGTGTATAGTTTTCAGAAAAACAAATGTAAATACCAGAAAGTACATGAAAATATGGCCATATCTACAAATATGTGTGTACACATGTGTATATATATATTGAAAGTTTCATCTGTATATATAAATGTTTCATATATCACTTTGGAAAACAATATGTTTGATGAAACAGACATTTTTTACACTGTTGAAAGTGTGGAATGGTGCATTCTTTTGTGGAAGACAGTTTGGAAATTTTAGTTTTGAAAAAAGTGCATATCCTTTGACCCTGCATTTGCCACTTTAGGATTTAGGTACTTGCTCAAGGTTGCACAGATACAAACTGTTAACTGCAGCCTAGTGTGCAGTGGGAGGAAACATTAGGGCAAACTAAATGCCTAACAAAAGGGGTTGGATGCCAACAAGTATTCAAGGAAGGAGGTGGGTCTGCATTGACCTAAAATGATGCCGGAGGTGGTGTAAGTGATCAAGAGTCCAAATGTCAAAAAGGCATTTGGAACACTTTGTTAGAAAACAAACATCCCCGTGCAAACGTTTATATACACAGTGAAGTTGCAAAGATGACAAAGGGAGAGTTACTTTGTGGTTAGTGAGGAGTGTGACTGGGAGGGGAGCAGGAGCAAGTGAAAGGTTTGCTTTTAAGATTATGCAAGATGAATAAGCTGTAGACATCTGCTGTGCAACGTAGTCCCTATAGCTGACAGCGTGGCGATGTGCACCTAAAAATTGTTAAGCCCTAACTGGTTTGGCTCGTGAATAGAGCATTGACCTTTGGCCTGAAGGTCCCAGGTTTAATTCCTGTCAAGGGCATGTACCTGGGATGCAGGCTTGATCCCTGGCCCTAGTGAGGGTGCTTGCAAAAGCAACCAATCAATGTATCTCTCTCACATCGATGTTTCTCTTTCCTTCTCTTCCACTATCTCTAACAATCAATGGGAAAATATCCTCATGTGAGGACTAAAAAAATTTGTTAAGAGGGTGGATCTTACATTGTGTTCTTAATACACACACACACACACACACACACACACACATACACACGACACAAGGAAACATTGCTTATTACCTTGATCCTGATGGCATCATGGGTGGATGCATATATCCAAACTCGTCAAATTGTACATATTAAACACGCACAGTTCTGCTGTATATCAACTGCACCTCAGAGAAGCTGTTCATAAAATGGTATACCTCTATTCCTTTTTATTTTCAACACACATTCTACTTAGATAATAAAAAAAAAACTTTGTTAAAAAAAAGAGCTTCCATTTTTCATAGGACCCATGATCAGCCCCTCACCCCAAGCTGACATAAATCAGCTTAGATAGCAACATAGATCTTGTGTGTTAGATACAGGCAACCCAAATTGCATTGAAAATGTGCTCCAGAGGGCCTTGAAAAGGGTGGAAAAAGATCCCCGGAAGTTGTTTGATTTGCAATGATGTTCTGGCTAAGGTCTGGGGGTCGGCGTGCGCTCTGCAATGGCGTGGTCGGCTGTTGGCAATTTCTGAAAATGATAAAGCCACATGTTAACTGTAATGGTTTGGCCACAGAGGAACCCGAAATTCCCTGGATGCTGCAGACACTTGTCATTCATCGGAGGCGCTGCAAATCATGGTCCTTATCCTCCCAGCTGTGCGCGCCTGTCGGGGACTGTGGGCTGCTAAAAGTTGTATACTATTATTTTTTTATTCATCTCTGGGTCATTTCATCTTCCCGTGCAAGCCACATGAATGGCTGTGTAGGAAAATTGTATTTTTGGGCTGCATTTCCCACTGTGAAGGATGTTTACTATATATTTATGAAAACACTGCAATAACAAAACCCTTTATATAGCCTTTCAATTTGCTGTAAGAGCAGATAAAGTATTTTTATCTCAAACTGAACTCCATACCTTGGGAGATGCCGTGGGTCCGGCTCAGAATAATAAAACACTTCAGGGGAAGGCGGGCGCTGCTCAGATCTGCTCAGAAACCTGTGCCCTTCCCTGGGCGGATCTCAGCGCCTTGAAACGTAGCAACCAAACATGCCACACCTAGAACTAATCAGTGCAACTTAGACATCATTACGTTGCAGAAATAATGTCTGTGCTGCTTAAATAGTTTCACGTGTGTAGAGGATCAGATTGGTTCTTAACAAGCAGGGAGCAGGTTGGCCATCACTCAATGGTTTGCAAACACTGATCCCTCCCCTTTATCTAGGCTTCGTCAATGTTTATTATAGAAACTTTTGTTGGGGCGACTGTAGATCCGCATGCAGTTGATTTGCATGCAGTCATAATAAAAAATACAGAGATATCACCCTAGCTGGTTTGGCTCAATGGATAGAGTGTCAGCCTTCGGACTGAAGGGTCCCAGGTTCGATTCTGGCCAAGGGCACATGCCTGGGTTGTGTGCTCGATCCCCAGTAGGGGGCGTGCAGGAGGCAGCCAATCAATGATTCTCATCATTGATGTTTCTATCTCTCTCTCCCACTCCCTTCCTCTCTAAAAATCAATAAAATATATTTAAAAATACAGAGATATCCCTTGTCCACTTTACACCGTTTCCCCCAATAGTAATATTTTGCAAAACTATGGTGTCACATGACACCCAGGGTGTTGACATTGCTGCAACCCACTCATCTTATTCAGACTTCCCCAGCTGGATTAGCACACATTTAGTCCTAGACAACTTCACCACGTGTGTAGGTTCATGAATTTAACACCACAGACAAGTAACGGAACACTTCCATCACAGGGACCCTCTTACAGGCACATCTGCCTCCTCTCGGCATTCCCCACCCCCATCCCTCAACTCTGTCAGCCTCCATTCCTAAAACTCTGTTCTTTCAAAAAATGTTGGATAAGTGGAATCCAGCAGTACTTAATTTTTGTGAATGGCTTATTTACCTGGAGTTTTACGTATGTTATTACACATACCAATCATTTTTTCCTTTTCTAATACTCAGTAATGTTCCACGGCATGTGGTACGTACCCCAGTTTGTTTAGCCATTCACTGCTGCAGGAGCTCGGGGCTGGTCTTGGCCGTCACAAACAAGGCAGCTGTGAACATTGTGTAAAGGTTTCTGCGTGAGCAGGCATTTTCCTTCTCTGGGATACATGCCCAGGAGTGGGCTTTGGCGATTTTTGACTCAGGCACATTTTGTAAAACATTAATTTGTTGTGCCCATTGGAAGTCAATGCCGGTTACACAGGAACCAATCAAAGGGAAAAAAAATAGAAAATCTTACCCCCGACTTAACGTTTATTTCTACATAAACATAGTGTTAAATATAGAGACCTGCCAGTATTTATGTGGCTCCCAGCATATGCCAGGCTGTATTGCAGGCCTGTTGTGTCTGCTCACTCATTTGTCTTCCCAACAGCCTTCCGGTGTATGTACTACCATCGTCCCCACTTACATGTGAGGAGTCAGACACAAAGTACACAGGGAACTTGGCAAGATGATACCATCAGTGGTAGTTGGGCAGTCTGGCTTGAGAAGCCCTCATTTTAACCACCATCCGATGACCTGAACCTCATTCACAGATCTGTCGGTCAGGCCTTCTGGGTTGGTTGGGATGGCAACACTCATTGGTTGGGTAAACATCTCCCAATCTGGCTGTGGAGGGTAGTCATAAATGGGGTTGGGTATATAGAGCCATCAACTAGCTGCCTGCGTGTCCCTCAACTCATGGCTGTGTCTTTAAGCTTACTTTATGTGACCGTCTCAGACAGATGGAGGCTTCTTTTGGCTTTTAGATCTCCAAGCAGTGGATTTCACAACCCTCCTTGGTTACGCCCGGCAGTATTTCACAGCTCTCAGTCGCAGTCTGTTCTGCCTTGCGGGCTGGCCCAGATCTGTCTGTGGCACGCCGAGCCCCTCCTCATTCATCTCCCTGCGGTGAAGGTGAGGAATTGATGGTGACCACTTCCACTCAACAGCACGATTTAAAGGTCCCTGCCTCTCACAGAATCCCGCGTGACTGCTGTATATTACTGCTGGAGCCATTCAGCCCTCCAGAGGCCCTTCCTATTCCACAGGCTGATACAGTATTTAATATTTTCATATGCTCCAGCGTAAAGCCATCTGTTGCGGTGACAGGACAAAATGTTGATGACAAGAACAAGCGTATGTTTATGGAAAGATTCCATGAGAAGTTAACCAGCAGGATGCGTGCTACGCAGTGGTGCCTGGTAGCAAATGACCAGGGCGATTCGACAGGCCTGGCCTCCCAGCATATATGCTTCTGAATTGGCACTTATCCACTACACGTGCTCTTTTCTTTCTGTCCAGTAAATGTAGACCAGATTGTCAATGTACGTGGTGGCAGAGGCCTTGTTGGAAGGAGATAGTAGCATTGTCTAATTTCTGGAACTTTATTTCATCTGTTGTTCTTCCTGTGTTCCGTGTGACTTTCTGCCGTGTGATGGAGCGAGTGAACTGGGAGCTGCTCTGTGTGCTGGGCATGCGTGTGGCCAGGGAGCTAGACTGTGTTTCTTAACAGTGAGCACTGCTTCTCGGGGCCGACCGCTTCGTAGCCACGCTGGAGACTTGCTAACAGAGAAACAATCAGATGGGAGTCAATTCTGGCTGCCCACTTGAACATATCAGTTGAGGCACTGTTATTTCAAACTCTCACTGCACTGCCTTGCCCCTTGCTGAACTGAGCTCAGAAAATCACAGCAAATGCCTCTCAGCTAATGCCCTGGTGCTCTGGGGGGAAATCATCACAGCTAAAATGCACCGAGTCGAGTACCTGGCAGGCACTGCAGGAGGCACGGGACATGGCGTCTTTAACCCTCCCACAGGCCTTATGTGGCCAGGGCGCTCCTCGTCTTCATTTTACAGACCGGGGGGCAGTTTCAGACTGCAATTTGCCCAGGATCCTATCGCTGATACTTAGTGGACCCTGGACCTGAGCATGAGCAGTCTAAGTCCGTAAACAGTATGCTTGACTTCTATGTTTTATCACTGATGCTGGGAACAGAGAAGCTTGCTCAGTGCCTTCCAGACCTGGCCTTCTCATGGTGACATGAGCTGGGGCAGGTGGGCTGGGACAGACTGCCGACATGTGGCACTGAGCTTGGAGTCCTCTACAAACTTGCACTCACAGCTCTCCAGTTCTCAGTGACATTTTTAGCTTGTAAATGAAGTTGTCAAAGATTTCTCGAGGCCCAGAAGGAGGCTTGCAAAAACGAGCGGGTGTGAAGACAACAGCAGCTCTCTGGAACAAGTCATGCGGGGTAACCCCTAGTGCCCCCCCCCGTTTCTAGCAATTTTGATCTGTTTTCTAGCAATGAGTGTGATAACATGCCTTAAATCAACCCCCTGCTTCCAATGTTATTAATAAATGGCTTCGCGATATATGGAAGAACCTAGGTCTCAACTGTAGCCATGATAAAAGATGACAATTTCCCGCTAGCTACTCCGAAGTTGATAACATTAATGAAATAGTAGAATTTAGGGAGATTTATAAGCAGACGTATTTTCAGCAGGAGCAAAACATCAACAGATCAAGGTAGTAGAGGAAAAACAATCAGGATATACGCGGGAACAGAAAGACCAGCTAGCTTCTGAATATCATTCATTTATTTCTTCCAAGCTCGTCCAAAGGATGCAAGTGTTGGTTCTATAATCAGGCCCTTTCCATTTCATAGGTTTCACCTGCAGGTGTTCATCTCAACAATTGCATTGTGATGACAGGTTATAGACTCCATGAAGTCAGAAACAGGTGAACAATATGTACCAGTAATTAATGCCTAGCAGAATGCCTGGCCCATATTAGTACCTCAATAAATGTTTCCAAAGAACGGATGCTCATAATGGATTATGCCTGAATATTTGTTATGTATTAAACCCTGGTAGACTGAAGTAATAATTACATTTATAATCATGAGGTAATATTTTCAGAGTCTTATTGAGGAATGGCAGTAGTTTTCTTATCTATGTGGACAGTTACTTTCTGAATTAGGGCCAGAGCAACATGCATAGCACAGGCAGTGGCACGGGTTATATCTGATCTCCCAACTAAGCTATGGGCACAACCCTTCCCAGGGTATACGGCAGGCAGCAGTGTTCTAGCGGCCTTTCCCCCAGCACATCCCGTTGGCAAAAGCAACTTATATTTAATGCAACAGAGAAAATAAATTATTACCATTCCCCGATTGTGTGACAGGTTAGTAATTAACTTGTGTCACCAGTTGGCCTCCCACAACTGTGTTTATTCAGCTCCATGGAGCACTTTTCAGGGAGAAGGGAGAGCTCAGCAAGGCGTTCTTTGTTTACTGTGGATGCTGGGTGCTGGCAGAATGCATCTTTTCCTATTGACGAGGAAATAAGTTGGTTGTTAGGACGTGATTTTCCATTCTTCCAAATGATATGGTGATGCAAGGAACTTGAAAGCTACCCTGGAATTAGAAAAGCATAAGGAAATTGCCCTTTCTACGCTAATCGAGCCATTGTGCCTGTTTTCTTTGGGGTACTTTTTACTGTATAGACACGGCAAAGAGCTAGGTGTAAGGAAAAATAGGAACAATTTTAATTAAAAGGAAAAAAAATGTGTTTCTTCTCCCTCCGTTGTAGGTTAAGTGTCTATCACACAGCCCAGGGACACTGATATTAGATTTGTAATAAGTACAAGTAAAGCTTTTCATTTTGATTGGATTGGGTGTATTTTTCATCAGCATCTCCCGTGTGAGCCATGATTCTAAGACAGAGTCTTGTAATCTTCTGCAGTGGGAATGATTCAGCTTAAAAATCAATAGGGCATGAGGTATTTCAAGTTCTCATTATTGTAATGTGTCAACATCACTTCAGTGACCCCCGAGTCCTATGTTGACTGGTTTTTCCCCTGATTTATTGTGCAATCTCACAGGGCAAACTATAATTTCACTTGGAATCAGAAAGTCTCCATTTATGGTTTGTGTCCCAGTCTCCAGTCATTAGGGCATTCGCAGGGAATCGATCCCTCCTGAGTGTCTATTATAGAAAACCCCCGCTGCCCACCTAGCACAGCGTTTCATTCCTTCTTTTGTGAAATGTTTGTGGGTGATGTAATTCCATTGGTTTAAACAAGGTGAGAGGGCCTTTCTTGAAAGTCTGTGCTTTGGCAAATTTTCTAGAACCTGTTGAATCATGCCAACTCCTCTTTAAATACCTAGTCATTATGCTGAGACTTAAAGACAGGGTCCTCCATCATTTTCATAACTGGAAACATGCCTGAGAACTTAATGGGACTTCTAGTGAGGAGATGACCATCTGCATGCCATTGGTCAGGGTGTACGCATTCTGCTCTGCTGTGCACAGGACCATACATGCGTGTACGATAATGTCAAGTCATCAATAGCAAGTCCAAATTGCATATGTAATACCCAGTACTTAGCAATGGGCGAGAATGCCTGCATAGGTAGCCTCATCAGAAATATAATTCAGTACCTACCCCATGCGTTCTGGGCGCTTATGAATGCAATAGACTTCCTTCCCCCAAGGAGTCTAACCATGGAAAAGACCAAGGTGAGAAGCAGTGCCCGAGCAGTGGATGTGAGTGCGAGACTGCGGAGCATAGAGAGGAGGCACTGGACACAGGAATATAAGGATCTCGGATGATTTCAAGACGGACAAAAATATTTGATCACGTCTTGACCACATAATAGCAAGTCCAAATTGCATATGTAATACCCAGTACTTCGCAATGGGCGAGAATGCCTGCATAGGTCAGCCTCATCAGAAATATAATTCAGTACCTACCCCGTGCATTCCGGGCGCTTATGAATGCAATAGAATTCCTTCCTCCAAGGAGTCTAACCGTGGAAAAGACCAGGTGAGAAGCAGTACCTGTGCAGCAGATGTGAGTGCGAGACTGGGAGCATAGAGAGGAGGCCCTGAACACAGGAATATAAGGGTCTTGGATGATTTCAAGACGGACGTCAATATTTGATCATATCTTGACCACATGTGGAGATGTTATCATTCTCCTCCACTCCAAAGTTTATGAAACCAACTTTGCTATGTATACAACAGCTGTATTACCATGTTTTAAAGTTGCCTTTGCCTGATAAAATCAGGCCCTTTTTTTAGCTCTTGGGGAGTGATTTCATTTACCCAGGGACCTCCTATATGCTGTCCAGTTTGGCCTTGGTGCAACTGCCCCAACCATTTCCCTGTCTTTTCTTCCTACCTTCCTGGTAGAGCCCCTTCCTATCAGAGCTGCTCCAGCATGTGGGACGCAGCCTAGCAGCCTAGCAGCCTAGCAGTAGCCTTTGGTCTCATGCTCTGGTCTTTAGTCTGACCCTGGGACCTCCAGGTTGACAAAGTTTACAGGTAGGTACTGAATTATATTTCTGCTGTGTCTTTTTGCATCTGGCCAGTTAAAAGTTCTTAGAGACAAGAGTCCAATTTGTCAACATCTCTGGTCTTTCACAGGCATTTGTTGGGTACATTACTGGGTGCCAGGTAACCCTTGTCAATATTCTTTTTTAAGTTTCTAAAAATCAGTGATTCTTCCTTGAGGCTCTTTCTTGACACTAGGAATACTTCTTGATTTTCACACCCTTCTTAGGACTTGCCTTCTGTTCTGTATTCACTCATTCATTGACTCACTAAATACTAGACAGGGATACTGGTAGGTACTGAAGAGAGTGGTAAACAAGATAGATGGGATTCTTGCTCTCACAAGGATTACATTCTGGCTGAGGGAAGGTAGGTCCTAGACTTTGAGGACCTGATTAGGGGCTCAGAGGGATGAAACTCTGTCTTCCCAGTTTCCTGGAAGTGGACTGGGATATTTCTTAACAGAATATTATATACTTGGAGCTTTAAAATCACCTCAGTTGCCCTCCAGGCTTTGGCCTGAGGCAGTGGTAAGATATAAAAAGATCAAGTGGTTCCAATAAATGTTACTAGTCCATGGGAAGTTGTGCTGATCCATCTCTGGGGACACATACCAGCTGTAATAGTTTTGGCTTCAGAGAGAAAGTTGACATCAAAAACCCTGTCCCACCTGCCTTGCCTCCTTCAAGCCTTATGATCTCAGCCTTGTGAAGGTCTAGGAAAAGCCTAAGAATAGGTTCCTGAAGCAGTCATATAATTAGAAGCTCAGGTCTTGGCTCCTCCACGTAAGACCTTGAACAAGTTATTTAATCTCAGTAAGTCTCAGTTATCTCATCTATAAAATGGGATGACAATAGAACCCATCTTAGAAGAGCATTCTAAGGATTACATGAGATTGTGCATCTAAGAACTTAGCATATAGAACATGCTTAATACACTTTAACTATTCTGAGAGAAGGTAAGAAGAGGAGACAGATCGTGCATTAATAGTGGATGGATTGTGCTGGCAAGCCCTTGTATGTGGCCATTACCATTTTAAAATATATCACCTCTTTGAATTTTTTGGCATTATTGCCTGATCCACGCATGGAGCTCACTTCCTCTAGGGCAGGGGTCCTCAAACTTTTTAAACAGGGGGCCAGTTCACTGTCCCTCAGACCGTTGGAGGGCCGGACTATAGTTAAAAAAAAAACTATGAACTAATTCCTATGCACACAGCGGTGGCAAAAACACCTGGCGGGCCAGATAAATGTTTTTGGCGGGCCGCATGTGGCCCGTGGACCGTAGTTTGAGGACCCCTGCTCTAGGGTGACAAGTGCTCCTAATGGACCACCTGTATCAGCTTCCTTTCTAGGCATGGACCAGGGACTCTTATTTTTTGGTATTTTACTCAGTCCTTGCTGGTTCTAGATTGAATCCAAGTACTATCTGGGGTCATGTCTATTTCATAACAATCCCATGTTACAACTTGTACTCATTTATATTATGCAGTCAGTTAAAGGAGGAGATAGGTCTAAATGGGACTCTATTGGAAGATGATAAGTATTGGCTCAACTTAGGTGTTTTAGGTGTTGATAAGTGGAACAATAGAAAGCATGGAGCTCACTTCCTCTAGGGCAGGGGTCCTCAAACTTTTTAAACAGGGGGCCAGTTCACTGTCCCTCAGACCGTTGGAGGGCCGGACTATAGTTAAAAAAAAAACTATGAACTAATTCCTATGCACACAGCGGTGGCAAAAACACCTGGCGGGCCAGATAAATGTTTTTGGCGGGCCGCATGTGGCCCGTGGACCGTAGTTTGAGGACCCCTGCTCTAGGGTGACAAGTGCTCCTGATGGACCACCTGTATCAGCTTCCTTTCTAGGCATGGACCAGGGACTCTTAGTTTTTGGTATTTTACTCAGTCCTTGCTGGTTCTAGATTGAATCCAAGTACTATTGGGGTCATGTCTATTTCATAACAATCCCTTGTTACAACTTGTACTCATTTATATTATGCAGTCACTTAAAGGAGGAGATAGGTCTAAATGGGACTCTATTGGAAGATGATAAGTATTGGCTCAACTTAGGTGTTTTAGGTGTTGATAAGTGGAACAATAGAAAGATACAGAGCAGTATATGTAGTATGATCATGTTTGTGTATGAAGGCTTATACACATGGATGTCTGCATAGACTCTGGAAAGGCAGATGAGGAGTGGATAATAGCGATTGTTTAGGAGAAGGTGGCTGAGGCTTCAGGGTAGGAGGAGACTAACAATTCACGGTGTGCCATTTTGCACTCATGGTCTTTTTCTGCCATGTACCTGCATTACTTTTCCAATAAAATGAGTATCCAACATTATTATGAAGCACAGCCCCCAAATCTCTAGAGTTATTCATGAATAGTCTTTCCTCACATTTTTTTCTACTTCTCTAGACTAAATGTTATAAAAGAGATATAGCATCCCAGGGGTTGACAACATGTATACCCTTATAACAGTTAGCTTTTGCTGTGTAACAAACAATTCCAACATCTCATTTCTGAAAACAAAATCATTTATTAGCTCATATTTCTCTGTGACAGCAGCATGAAACAGTAGCTCATCTGGGCTTACTCATGCCACTGGGGCTGAATTGTCTAGAATGTTTAAACAGCACTTTATTTTTGTTCTGTGTGGCCTTCTCAGCAAGCTAGCTCAGACTTAGCAGGCAAGCATGAGTCACAGAGTTTCCAGTGCAGTGAGAGGTTAATCCCTAACTCATAAGCACTTTCCAACCCGTGCTAACATTATATTTGCTAATATCTAGTTGGCCAAAGCAAGTCACACAGCTAATCCCAGTGCCAGGGGTAGAGTGGTATATGGCAATGAAAGAAACAGCAGGTTCACCTTGACAAAAGATACCTCTTTAAGGCAAATTGTTCATTGAGAGGAATGATACTCTATGAGAAGGATTATCCTTAAGTTAGATCTTTCTCTTCAACTATCCTCAACAGTAGAGTCCAAAGGATGTCATCTCTTATTTCATAAGAGCATCTTTCTATTTGCTTATGCCTAAATGTCCTCCTTCTCTTTCAGAGTTTAAGCAATGATGCTAACATTTTTTTTTCTTCCTTCAGTGAAATGTCAGCCTGGAGGTAAGGTAGTCATATGCCTCTAGTGACACAGATCATCCCCAAGATAAAGGCCCACATATCTCCAGGGAATTCTGCATACCTGCTTGATAGAGCCAGCACCAGTGGGGTTCTGACAAGTACGTCAGATTCCGAGCATCCTCACAGCCCTCCTGTTGGGAATCTATTTGCTTTGGATCAAAGATGACGGTGCATCCAGCTTCCACTTCACATTGCCCTGTCCTTAAACAGCAGATAGTTTTTTTCAGAGATCATTTGAGAAGCTAATATGTTTGCTTTTCTGATTCTGCCGGCCCGAGTTGATGCTTCCATTGGTTTATGGATGCACAGATTATGGGAGTCTGATAAAATGAGAAGTGCTGTGTGGTAACCTTTAAATGAATGAGAAACTAAATGGTACTCTATTAAAAGTGCAAAGGGCACACAGTAACAGGCAGGTAGAACTACCCCTGAGATCTGCCTATCTACTTTTCAAATACACCTGGTTTTGACAGCTCAGATTGGTAGATAGAGGGGTAACCGTGAGAGCTCACAAGGATGAATTCTCCCACTGCCATGTTGGTTTTCTGAAAACTCCATGTACATGCGCTTAATTGTATACTTGCAAACCTTATTCTACAAAAGCAGAATAAACTGTGTCCAATTGGCACTTCTATTTAAAAACAAAGTCCTCTCAAATTGGTTTTCTCTTCGCCAGACGTGGGGATTCTGCCCTGCTTATGCAGTTTCTCGCTCAGTGGATGGATGTGGAGTATTCCTTTAAGCCAGAAATTTTCAACCTTTTTCATCTCATGGCACACACAAACTAATTATTGAAATTCTGTAGCGCGTGCGCGCGCACACACACACACACATACATGTATATATCCGATCTGACAAAAAAATGGTATCATTTTGATTTATTCACAGGGGATGGCTACTGTTGTGTTGGCTGTTGTCATTTTTCTATTTGATAATCTGAGGGAAAAGAGGTCAGTGCCCATGACTCAATAGTTGGGTACTGCATGTTTTAAAAATTCTTGTGGCACACGGTTGAAAATCGCTGCTTTAAGCTGTTGATTGTCAATCACTTTTATATAGTTGTCACTTTCACTGTGTCACAGTCAGTAGCAGAAATATAAAGCCTATAGACACTTAATGCTCACTCTGACATTCATGACTAAATTGAGCTGTTTATTAAAAGAATCTAAAAATACACAAATTACTGATTGGGAAAAATGGCTTTCTGAAGGTTCTTTTATTTGACAAACATTTGGACACAAAATGCCCCCATTACATCCAGAAGAGCTGTAAATTTTTAAAATCCCAGGTAAAATCAGAATAGAAAAGCAGATTAGATACTCCCAGTGCAGTTTTCAGGCACGTGCTCGCTCTGCGCCTGCTCAGGGCCTGCACAGCTGGTAGAGAGTGACGTGTATTGGCCTATGTGTGGGATGAGGAGCAAGGGGAAGACGAATGATGCAAAATCAATATGGCGTTGGTTCAGTCCTCAATAATTCTACCCATTTAAACCAACAGAAAGAACAGACCTTCCTGAAACACTCAGAGGAAAAGTATAGTACTCTGTAGTACAGACTAGAAATTCAACAATAGTTACTGAAGGGAAAATCACAAAGAAGGGGCATTTTTGGATGTGATAGCTCTGAAAGCTCACTTATTTATTCATTTAACATATGGCAAGGTCCTACTAAGTGTTGGGGCACTGTGTTGGTGCTGTTGCTAAATGATGAGCAAAAACTGACAGGGAACTCGTGACCTGAAAACATACATTTGAGTGGGGTTGGGAGAGGAAGTTAGTTGAGGCGGGAGGGGTCAGATAATCACAAAAGAACTCCTGTAATTATCTGAGATAAGTGTCCTCAAGAATAGGTACATGGCGCTAGGAAAGCAGGGGACAAAGGAACCGATTAAAGTTGAATAGTTCAAGACATACTACTGAAAATCGATAGTTCAGCTGACAGTGGAAAGGGCAATGAAGAGCTAATTCAAGAATGATGTGGGGCAGTGATGGCACTGGTGTTGGTACCTCCAGACAACAGGATGGATGCAGCACATACAAATGCTTTGAGGTAGGAAATGGAAGGGAAAGCCATGTGAGAGAGGGCAGAGAATGGAGGGGGAGCTGGAAGGAAGAGTCAGGTCTTCACATCTAAATAGCTGCAGGAAAGACATAGAAGGTACAGGAAGACAGAGCAAGGTGGTACCACTATCGATACGGAATAGCTAGAGGAACTCAAGGAGAGGGTCCCATTGTTGGAAGTAATTGGAAAGAAGGCTGAGGGAATGGACCAAAATTTTAGCCTTATTAACAAAAATGGGTTAGACCCAAATGGAAACTATCTATAATCTGTGACATTACAGCCTATAATGCAGTCTAGCCTTGCCTCTTACGTTGCATTTGCCAGCCTAGAGAATAATAAATGACAATTAGGATTAGGGTAACAATAATGAGAACAGCTCATTTTTATTGAAGGATTACAGTATGCCAGGCACTGAGCTTACTGTCTTGTAGGTCTCACAGTTGCGTTCTTCTCTTCTTTCATCCACCCCATTCAGTCGTCAGGATGTCATTCAGACCCTGCCTCTGAGGTACATCAGCTGTCTTTCCATTTCTCAGTGTTCCCACTGCTGTACCTTAGTCCATGCCACCACTGCCGCCCACCTTCACTACTGCCATAGCCTCCTTCCCAGACTCCCAGGATCCCAGTTTGCTCCCCTCCAACCCATTAGCCACATAGTAGCCAAAATTATATAAAGTATAAGTTCCTTACACGCCCAGGTTTCACAGCAGCACTATTCACAGCAGCCAAGAGGTGGATGCAACTAAGGTGCTTTCACTGGATGGATAAGCAAAATGTGACATACACAACACAATGAATATTATTCAACCTTAAAAAAGAAGAAAACCCCATCACATGCTAGAGCATAGATGGACCTTGAGGACATGGTGCCAAGTGAAATTAGCCAGTCATGAAAAGACAAATACTGTCTGAATCCATGTATTTGAGTAATCAGGAATAATCAGATTCATACAACCAGAATATAGAATGGTGCCTATCAGAGGCTGGGGAAGAGGGAAGTGTCCATTTAATAGGCATGGAGCTTTACTTTTCCAGGATGAAAAAGTTCTAGAGATCTGTTTCACAACACTGTAAATATACTTCACACTCAAAAATTATGAATCAATTGAGTTAATTCCCTACTTAAAATTCCCTGGCTGGTGTGGCTCAGTAGGTGGGGTGTGGTCCCAAGCACCAAAAGGTTTATGGTTCGTTTCCTGTGTCAGGGCACATGACCAGGTAGCAGGATTGATCCCAGGAAGTGGGATGGCGTGCAGGAGGCGGTCAATGATATGTTGCTCTCACAATGATGTTTCTCTCTCCCTCTCCATCCCTTCCTTTCTTTCTAAAATTCCACACAAAAAAATAAGTAAAACAAAAAATTCTCTAATGGTGTCCCATTGTGCTTAGGAGAAAAATAGACTGCAATCCATGAAGTCCCATAACATCTGGTCGCTGCCTACCTCAAATCCTCATGTTCCTGGTAATTTGCTTCTTCACTCTGCTCAAGCCTTTCTCTCTCATCCATCCTAAAACACATGAAGTCTATTATAACCCCTTGCATTTGCACTTCCTTCATATCACAACACTCTTCCCTGGCTTCATGGAATGAACTCTTAGCCTTAGCTTGTCAATTAGATTTAAAGAAGACATTTATCCTATATAATACAAGGCTAATATGCAAATCGACCAGATGGTGGAATGACTGGTCTCTATGATGCACACTGACCACCAGGGGGTAGATGATTAATGCAGGAGCTGCCCCTGGTGGTCAGTGTGCTCCCATAGTGGGAGCACCACTCAGCCAGAAGCCAGGCTCATGGCTGGCTACTGCAGTTGTGGTGGCGGGAGCCTCTCCTGCCTCCACGGCAGTGCTAAGGACCCCTCAGGGATTGTCCTGGACTGAGAGAGGGCCAGGCCGGGCTGAGGGACATCCCCAGTGCACGAATGTCATGCACCGGGCCTTTAGTGTGTGTGTGTGTGTGTGTGTGTATGTATGTGTGTGTGTGTGTGTATATATATATATGTATATATATATGTATGTATATATATATGTATATGTATATATATATATATGCCTATGTTGACTCGTGCATGTGCGATACATATAAACTCTCACTGGTGCCAATCCCACACGTGTGTTCCCAACTGTCATTGTCCATCGTGAATTTGGTTGACACTTCTATTATAAGAGAAGGGCAAATAGCAATATTAAAATATTTATTCTAATTACTTTCATTTCAATGTACATGAATATGTGCACCAGGCCACTAGTTTATAATAATAATTAATGACAATAATAAAGATGCTAATTATTGTTGTTATCATTGATATTATTAATTTCAGATCTCAAACCTGGTTCTTCATTATTAAATGACTGCAGGGTTTCTATTTTAAAAATTGTATTTTAAGGATGTACTCAAGATCACTCTTCCAAATGGCAGTATTCTCTTGTTTGAGATCTTAGAGTCTACCAGAGCTGACCTTGAGAAAGGACTGCAATTGTGTCAAGGAAATGTTCTCCAATACCATTTTCCCCCAAATCCTTACCTGAAGATATGTTGTCTTATTGATTTTTGAGAGAGAGAAACATCAATCAGTTACCTCCTGTACAAGCCCTGATTGAACATGGAACCTGAAGTCTGAGTATGTTACTTGACAGGGAATTGAACCCGTAACCTTTTGGTGCATGGGATGACACTCCAACCAACTGAGCTACCTGGCCAGGATAGTTTTTCCAAGATTATACAGAAAGGATCTTTCAATAAAATTACATGGTCTTGGGAAAGATTTCTTCAGGGCTGACCAATAGATTTAACATTAGAAGAAGCCCTAGCTGCTTTGGCTCAGTGGATAGAGCATCGGCCTAAGGATTGAAGGGTCTCGGGTTCGATTCTGGTCAAGAGCACATGTCTTAGTTGGGTTGCAGGCTGAATCTCCAGTAGGAGGCATGCAGGAGGCAGCTGATCAATGATTCTCATCATTGATGTTTCTGTCTCTCTCTACCTCCCCCTTCCTCTCTGAAATCAATAAAAATATATATTTTTAAAAATTGGGGAGAAGCCAGATTTTGAGGAACTATCAAATAACCAGCCTCACACAATTGGCCACATATGATTCAAGACCTGCCTGTCCCCATGCTTCAGGCAGCGGCATGTGTGTAGCTTTCCTGTGACGCCCAGGGTTACTGAAAGCTGACTCTGCCTTCCTATTTCCTGAGCTCCTTGGAAAAGGAGTGGAAATAGATGCATTCCCTCTTTCTCATCAGAAACATTAATTTTTGTTGACCCCTTTGTCTCATGTGGCTGGTGCTGAACAACTGTAGCAGAACCATTTCTGTTTTCTGCAAGCGTCTTTGAAAGCTGGCTTTTCAGTGACCTCACCTTGAAGTGTTTTTGAGATTTGCACTGCCTTTGTTCATGGAAGGTCACATGTGGTGCCATGGAGGCCAACTCCCAGGATCTCTTGCAGGTCTGCTCTGGTTCCTGACAACACGCAGAGCCCCTGACCTGGCCAAGCCCCTTCCCGAGAAGCCCGCCTTTGGTCTCAGAGGGGACCAGGGGAGGGACAGCATGCACAAAGGACATCACGTTGTTAGCATTCACCTGTTCACTGACTCCCTAAGCAATCGGAGTCGTTTGGATTCCTGTGATGGAGAAGTCAGTGGGACGAAAGCTTGTGTATTCCTCTGGAGACTCAGCACCAAATGAATTTCAATGGTCGCAACCCCTCCCACAAAAGCAGTTGGATACTCTGTTGGGCAATAAAGTTGAAAGGTTGGAGGAACTCCAAATCTGGGCACAGAGAAATCTTGCTTCATTGTCCCAGCCTATTAACAAAAAGAGAGACAATTCATTGCCAGCACCTGGCAGGATGCTGAAGGCTTCTGTCATTTGTTAAGCAGCGCAGCACCCTTAAAAAGCTTCATGTGGGGAGGTGGGTAAGAGAGAAAGAAACCAATTCAAGACACATTCTCTTTATGCTCACTGATGGCTGGCTGGTAACGATTTCAGGTGTAAAGTCAGTCAGGGAGTGACCTGAGCCCTGGCGTGTGCTGTTTGCGCTTCCACTGTAACATCAAGTGCTTTGATGAGCTGCAAAGGGATGAAGACCCAGGGATACAAAACACCATTTAGGTTCAAGGCAGCTGGGATCATGGAGGGGGAGTGCATCAGAGTGGCCTTTCTGTCCAAGAGCAGGGCGTGGAGAATCCCAGCCCTCTGCTGGTGTAATAGCGGGTGGATGGAAAGGCCCCTGGAAGAGAGATGGAGAGAATGATGAAGGGAGGGGAGGAGAGTGTGATTTTTGGAGTTGTTGGTGCCAGGCCATAGAGGGGTTCACAAGAAGGGGAGAGTCATGATCCCATCTGTATACCTGACTCCACTTCGGCTTGGCACATGCAGGTTTTGTAAAGTTGCCCTGCACCTTTCAACATGTCTCTCCTGTGGTTGGATTGAGTCCCTCTTGGTAGACACTGAATCGTATGTCAAAGGAAGACCTGGAATTTTTTCTGCTGTCTTCCTGGGTGCTGAACTGACATGGGGGATTTTAAAACATGCACCCTTGGAGTGAAAATTACTTGTCATGCCTTGCAGAGGCAAGGAGCCAGTGGAAACTACCAACTGACATTGCTAAGAATAACTATTGTCAAATTGAGTCCACAGTGAATAGTCCTCATGTATAATTGCCCTGTTAGACTGAGCACCAATGAGAGGATTTTAATGTTTACTTACTCCCCGGTGAAGAAGGAAACCTTTTGCTTTATTGAAGGTGATGGTGCCAGGGAATTGCAGGTGACGTGCATTAATGATGTGCACTACAGGGTATTGTGACAGTTACGGGGTTTTGTTTGAGAGTCTGTTGTCCAGGGGAGAGGATTCAACTTCCGCCGGTGGCCTTCTCTTCATAGAGGTGTTTGGACTTGATGTTAGAAGTTTCTTCTATTGAAAATGTCATGATTCTACAGGAAGTGACAGTCCGCTGGACTCTTCATGGAAGAACCTGTATCATGAAGTCCATGGGAGTATGTCATTGCTTCACAGTGTCACAGTCTTCTCCAAACATGTTTCATGACTAGGTGAGGGAACAAGCGTGCTCCTCTATGCATGTCTTCAACAAAAACACATGTTATCATTAAAAAGGATACCTCAGGGGTGCTTAACATGTGTCCTTGGGCAAGGGAGAGAATACATTGCATTTAGCCCCTGGGCGTGTTTTTCTTACAGGTAAGTCATTCAGTTGAAAGGTAGGCGTGGGAAATGTTCAGAGTCCAGTCAAGGCCAACGGTCAGAGACCTCTGGGCCAAGGCAGATGTTTTGTAGGTTAGATGAGAGGCTCTGTTTAGCTTTCTGCCCTTGGTTAATATCCATGACTGATGCTGGGAGATGGATGCCACCCATTTCCAGAGCCATCCTAACAGATGGGATGTTTGTGAGATCTCTGCTCTTCTTCAGTGCCCCTCAGCAGTCTCTCCTCTTGTCCAGTGGCCCTGAGCCAGAAAGACCCTCAATTGTGTTTTGCCGTCTAGACCTTAGTATGAGAGACTCTGGCGAAGGAGGATGTGAACTCTGAGTTGGCCTTGGTTCTTGTCAGTATTTCCATCTTTGATGTTTAGATGTCAGCTTCTGAACTGGTCTTGGTCTGGAGGGGAGGGTCAGAGGGATTTTGTGAGGAGTCCCTTCCTTTCATCCATGTCCCCTTCCCACTCTGAGAACTCACCTATCCATCCAGCACAGGACTGAGGAATCTGGGCCAGCTAGGTCCAGCCAGGCTCCAAATTCTAGCTCCACAATCTATCCTTAGCTGTGAAATCTTGGGCACAATGCCAGCCTCTCCATGCCTCAGGTACCTCATCTGTAAACAAATGAGAACAACAGGTTTTAATTCGGGGTGGGGGGAGGGTTAAGTAAGACTAAAGCAGTTGGTGAATGTGGGACACTTAGTACTTCAGCACGTGACAGCAAGTATTGGGACAGGCTGCTGGCAGTGGCTCTCTCAGCTTCACCCACCTTGGGTTTCAGCTTCCTGATCAGATAGCAACCCTGCCAGCCTCACATCAACACGCCGCAGTTTTAGGGGAAGTGACTGCACGTTTGTCTCGGCACTCTGGGTACAAGTTCCTAGACCAGTGGTCGGCAAACTGTGGCCCCTTGAGTGTGGCTCTTCCACAAAATACCATGTGCGGGCGCGCACATACAGTGTGATTGAAACTTCCTGGCCACACTCAAGGGGCCAAAGAGCCGCATGTGGCTCGCGAGCTGCAGTTTGCCAACCACTGTCCTAGACCATGACTCCATCCTTTTCCTTTCCATGGACCAAGGGGAACCCATCATTGAGGGCCAGAATGATGAAATGGTCTCATTGGCTTAGTCTAGGTCACATGATCTAACTCCGGAACTGTTGGGGAGTCAGGTTCAAAGAGATCCCAGGGGCTGTTGGGAAATAGGTCAGAGAGAGGTGGGGGAGGCCCAGTAAACACACCTGGTGTGCTCTGCAAATTGGCTTAGACATTCATCCATCTTGGACAGACAGACCTGGCTGCAGAGCCAGAGAGTTTTCTTCTTAGAGGGAATTACCTCCTCAAGGCACAGACCGTGTCGCCCTTTAAGCCCATAGTCACTGATCTTCTATATGCGCCCCACTGGAATCAGGTGAGCCCAGAAATAATCAGCCCTCAGTGTCATGTTCCAGCTTGTGCTCTTTCCGATTTTGAGCCACTTAGCGAGAGCCACACCCTCCATCCACTGAGGATGCTGTTTGCCTAAAAAGGTGTTTAGGATGCCATTCATGACGCAGAACCCGGCTCTCTCCCCACCTCTCCTTGCTACACTCCTCTGAAGGACCCTCCTGAGACTCCCTGGGTTCAGTGCAGAGGTTTAGACGCTTCCCATCTTTCAGAGGCTGGAGGGACAGTCATCACCTTTCCTCTACCAGCTTGCATTCATCCCACACTCCTTCAAGCAGCAGGTTTAGTTTCCTACTGAGATCATATTTAGCTCAACTAAATAGCTTTCCATTTAAAAGCATCCATCTAGTTCACAGTCTTCTATTTTCTGTCCCAGTGATGTTTACAAATGTGCTTTAGCAGCGGGAAGTGTAGACACATGGGTGTGGGTGTATTCTCAACATACCCTTCACTGTGCTCCCCATCCCTTTGTCTGTGTCTAGTCATTTCTAATCTGACATATAGACTGGCTCTCTCTTTCTCTATAGTCCTGTAACTCCCAACAACATCAACAATAATAACTATTGTTATGATTATAATAAGGACTAAGAGGAGGAGGAGAAGGGGGAGGAGGAGGAGGAGGAGGAAGGGGAGAGGAAGTAGAAAAAGGAAAACAAAAAGAATTGGTAGTATTAGTACCAGGAGAACAAGTTTGGCTCAGGCATCAATAATTTGTGAAGGAAGGAAGGAAGGAAGGAAGGAAGGAAGGAAGGAAAGGAAGGAAGGAAGGAAGGAAGGAAGGGAGGAAGGAAGGAAGGAAGGAAAGAAGGAAGGAAAAGAAGGAGGGGTAGGGAGGGAGGAAAGGAGGGATAGGGAGGGAGGAAAGGAGAAAAGAGAAGAGCGAAGGAGGGAAGGAAGGAAGAAGTGAGCATGTATTAATGGTTTGCTATGTGACAAGCACCATAGCCCAAACTTTATATTCGTTTTCTTCTATCCTCCTCACTAGGACTGTATGAGATGAATGATTTGCTTATCCTCATCTCATAGATAAGGATGCAGAGGCATGGAGGGCTTAATTTACTTGGCTCTTTCTCCCCTGACCGATCTGAGTGCTCTCAGCTTTCTCGGCACAGTACAGATGTCACTCTTCAAACCATCTTCAGAAATTCCGAGATGAGTACAACATCAAATCCAAACACATGAGGCTGAGGTTTAGAATCCTCCCATCTTGGTCCTGGGCTTTCTTTCATTAGAGTCTAAGACTGAGACTAAGATGATTGTCAACCTTCTCTTCATACCCAAGTCACCCCTTGAGGCCAGCCATTTATGGACCTCTGCTAAGAAAGGATAATATTCTCCCAACAGAGCCTTTTTACTGATAATAATCTGTCCATTTTTCTCCAGGCCAACATAATTAGAATACTTATTTCTTTCATCTGCCCACCTTCTCTAATTCCATTTCCATGAATACACTCCTCTGCTTTCTCTTCACCCTTCTCCATGCCTCCACCATACTGAGCTAGCATTAGACTTAAACATACTTGCATCTACTGTTGACTGTTTTCTTCAACTGAAGTACCTCCTCCATTCACCTGAGGGCCCCAACCATCCTAATCTACCTGGGCAAATTCTGCTCTGTCCTTTCATACCTAGCTCAAATGTCAGCTTTGCAAAATGTTCCTGGATTTTCCCAGATAATCAGTATCCTTTGCATACTTCTATAGAAATACCTCTACAGAAATTTCTGAGTCCTGTATTTAAACATCCTGGCTTCAAACTTCAGGTCTGCCTGGTACTTAATGTTGATATCAGATAAGCTACAATAACCTCAGTTTCGTTATCTGTGAAACAGACATGAGCCGCAGACCCACCTCATGTGGTTGTGAGGATAATCATGGTGATCTTAACACTTAATGGTGCTCAACAGAAGGCAGCCGCTGCTTTGTTTTTATCATGACTATTTTATATGTATATGTATATTTTTATACATATGTTTTAAAGTGTCTATAGTTTCAGAATAAGAGCTCCTTGGGTATGAAGCTTTTTCATTTTTATAACCCTAGCACTTTGCACAGTGACTAGTTCATAAATAAAACCCAACACATTCATGGAATTGAAAAAAACATTTTTTTCCCCTGAAAAAGACACTGGAAGACAATTTGTTTATTGTAAGGATTCTGATAACGCACCACCAATCATTTGGGAGTAAAACAAACAATCTTATTTTGTTTTTAGTCTTATCCCCTGGATTTAGATCATTTAGATAAAAAAAATGCATGTGTGAACCAATCATTCTTTCCATATGTAGTAGAGAAGTTTACAGCAGCTGAGAGCCGCCCAGCCATGGAGGACAGGCAAACAATGGATTAGGATGGAGCCGTTATGCTTGGGAAAGAGCCCCAATGTTTGCACACTGAGGTCTTAGAAGGAAAACTACCCTCTTTGCCCCACAAAACACAGTCTGGAGTCAGGGGCAGAGTACCAGGCAGGCTTTGCATCTGTGAGCATAATCTGCTACTGTCACAGATAAGAACATTATAAATTCCCCTGTTAGCCTCTTTATGCAAATAGAGAAGTGGGAACGTAGCAGGAGTGTTTCCAAACCTCTGTAACGAGACTAGGGACCCATGTGGACCAGTTATTACAAAGAAGAGTCCCAGCAAAAACTGGATCCTAATTGAAGTCCTTGGCTAAGCTCTGACAAGCCACTCTGTGGAAGGGCGCGATGATGTATGGCTTTCCCCAGCTCCGCGGAGTGCGTCTTGACATCGCCCACAATTCTGCATATTCAGTTTGCTCTGATCCAGAAATAACTGTTCTCCCTTCACCTCTAGTATTCAAGGTTGTGTCCTGCTCCCAATACATCTGTGTTTAGGGCAAAACTGGAGGGTCGTCAATTAATCTTCTGTGTGACAGTTAATTACTCCCCACAGCCTCATTTTCTCCTTCCCAGCTGGACGGAGACATGGCAAGTTGAGTTCTCGTGCCCGATGCCAGCATCTCCCATCGCCCAACTGCCTGAATTGTGCCAGTATTATGCTTCCGCCTCCACTGCAGAAGTGGGAGGGGATTTGAGGATTTATATCCAAGGAGAATTAGATGTGCTTTGTACTACAGAGAGAGCTTTGCCTGGGCGTTAACACCTGTGACCCTTAAGATTCCCCAGACAGTGTTCTGTTGCTACAATAAAAGGGCCACTTTCTTCTTCCCCATTCTTGATTACAACGCCTGCCTTTGCCCATAAAACAGACTCCATTTTAAAATTACCCTCCCCATCTTCTCGCACATCCATTTTTGCCCAGGATTTTTTTTCAAGTAGTAGCATGTTGGCTTTTCTTCATTAGTTCCTGCTTTACTTTCCAATTCTTAAAAGTACAGGACCGCAAATTATATGAGAAATACATTTCCTATAGGATTCGGGGCCCTACTATTGACCATGCTGTTGATGATAATGGTGATGAGGACCACTTTGCGTTTAGGAGAAACGGGACCCTCTGGGTTGAAATGATGTTCTTGATGCCTCATTGACTCAGAAGTTCAGAGTTGTGTTTGCTGAACCAGCTCAAGTTGTAGATTTTTCTATAGTCTTTCTTCATCCTTCACACCCCCGAGTGTTGCTGTTCCCGAAATGGATGAAAATATGGATGTGTCCCTTAGAATGTCTGAGTAAATGGGATTGATGGCCTGCCATCTGGTTGGTACTTGATAAGTGTCTTGATTAAAGTGAGAGGTGTCTGGTCCAGATGCCATGGGCAGTATAAGAAGGAAATGGTAGTTAAGAAAGGTCTCTATCTCACTTAGGAGGACAAAAAATCCACTGTAGGAGAATATGTCTAGAGAAAGGGAAGCTCACAGACTCACTGTTAATCTCATGCTCACAGCAGGCGTTAACACGGGAGTTACTGGGCAAGAAAAAGAACTAGTCATGGAGTGGGTAATTAGTATGTGTTTAAATGAATTTTGTATTTTATAGGTGGGGACACAGAGGCTCCATGATTTCATGCGTTTGTCCCAGGGTGGCAGAGATCTGATCCAAGTTCAAAACCACGCTCTATCTGCTACTTTGCTGCTTCTCAAAAAATGTTAAGGCATTGGGGAGACAGAATTCCACCCACTCCCATTGCCCCCAACTCTCCATATTCTTGATGTTGCCCGGTCTTTTTTGTTTTGTTGGTTTTTTTTGTTAATCCTCACCTGAGGACCTGTTTTCTTCATTGATTTTCAGAGAGAGTGTAGAGAGAGAGAGAGAGAGAGAGAGAGATGTGAGAGTGACACATCAGCTGTTGCTCCCCACATGAGTCCTGATGGGGTCCAGAATTGAGCCTGCAACCCATGTACATGCCCTTGATTGGAATCAAACCTGTGACCCTTCAGTCTGAGGGCTTCCACCCTAACCACTGAACAAACCAGCCAGTGTGTTGCCCCAGTCTTACCTCAAGGGTTTCCCAGAGCCCCTGCTCTTTAGGGGCTGTATGTCCTGCATGTATACGTATAGTTGTCTCTGTGTACATGTAATCTATGCCTACACAATTGGCAGAAGTAGCAAGAGTGCCCATTCTTCCCCGAAACCAGCAGAAGCAGGGGTGACCTTTGGCTGGAGTTCAAGCTGACACATACTTTGTCTCCTCGCTTACCTCCCAGAAGGGCAGGGACATGCAGAAAACTCTCTTCTCCATGGGCTCCTGGGAACTGGGAGAAGATGGATGCTGTATCTGAACTGCTTGCTCCCTTCTCGGGGAGAAGCTGCCGCACCCCGTGTGCAGGGGTAAAGTGGAAACTTGATTTGTCAAACCTGCGGCCACTGCTGCCATCAAGATGGGGGTGGGGGGGGACTGCTGTGTAATTTATTTCTAGGGTGGATTGACGATACCTGCCCTGCCTGGCACCCTGGGTTCAGTGAAGATCAAATGGCAACATGTGGTGGCTCTTAGTGCCCTGGAAAGGGACAATGAGATTAGACTGTGGTGTTATTGCATCTCATTATCATAATAGTTATAACGGACTTTTTTTTCGAGGAAATTCTGTACATTGGGGTCCATGTAGCCCAGCCTTCCCTACAGGGACCAGGCTCTATATTTATTGATTTCAGAGAGGAAGGGAGAGAAACATCAATGTGAGAGAGAATCACCTACCAGCTGCCTCCTGCACGCCCCCTACTGGGGATTGAGCCTGCAACCTGGGCATGTGCTCTGACTGAGAATCAAATGTGACCTCCTCGTTCATAGGTTGATGCTCAACCAGTGAGCCACACTGGCCTGGCCCAAATTTTCTTTTCTGATGAGGATTATGCAGTAGCCACAATCCATTCTGTGCCTGACTCTGCATTAGCCACTCAGTATACATCCTCACTGACTCCCTATAGGGGTTTGTGATTAGCATTTTGAAAAGTCTGAGGCGTAGATGGATTAAGGGATTTGCCCACATTTAGACAGCTACCGAATGCTAGAACAGGTGGATTTGAACCTATCCTTTAACGCCCCGCTGCAAGGATGGAGGACCTGCCTCGGGTTCGTAGGAAGGATAGGGAGCTCCTGGCCTTGCTTCTCTAATGTGAGAGGAACAAAAATAAATGCCAAGAACCCACTGGACGTGTCTGCTGTTCACTCACTAAGGTTTTTGTGATTGATGGCCAGCGTGTCCCATGGTAGACTTCATTTGTAGGGGAGTCAGTGACTGCCTGTTGGAACTGGAGTGTGTCAATAACTTTCCTAAATTAAAAGCTTCCCAAGTTGCGGGAAGCATGCACCTTAAAGTGAGGATGCATACATATTCTAAAGTGACTTTCATTCAAGGGTTTTAATAGTGTTGTATTGCAGGTTGTGAAACTGCAAATTTAGGTAACTTCTTGTTGTTGTTTACCAAATCCTTGTGAGGAACTCACATTTGTCCCGAGAGGTTTGGAAGGAGACCCTGTGTTAAGAAACACGTTGTAGGATGTCAAGTTCTAATTGAAAATGATCTGCTTCATTTGCTTGATTCTGTCAGGGCTTCATTTGCCACACAGTCTAGGCACACGTGGTGAAGGTTCTAAAATGAAATTACTCAGCTGTGGGTCAGTGGGGCTATTTGGTTATAAGCAAGAAAAGCTGGCTCTGGGTAACTCAAGTGAAAAGGATATTTGGACTGTGGTGGCCTGAGGGGAAGGACCATTAGTTGGTTAGAAAGGGCAAGAACCAGGGCAGGTCCCGGGGCCTCGGGCCCTGCTGGTTTCTATCCTGACATCATCACAGGGAAGAGGGAACCCCATCAGTTTTTGGCCTCTGTGTGGCTAGTTTGGGTCTAGGTCTACCTTTTGATTTGAGAAAACCAAGACATCTGATTAAGCCCCCCCCCCCCCCCTTGCCCCAACCCAGGGGGCTGGAGGGAATTCCCCAGAAGAAAGTTAGGATGCTATTATCAATAGAAAGAAGCCATATATTGGTCAGAAAAAATAAGTAAAATAACAGTGTAGGGGAGAAAGTAATCCCAAAATCACTAGAGAGGTATAAATTGTTATACATTTTCAGAAGGATAATTTGTCAATTTGTATCACAACCATTATATAATGTTTACATCTTTTAATCTAGTGATTCCACTTCCAGGAATAAAAACTTATTTTAAGGCAACAATCAGGCAGGTCGGAGATATAAGTCTACAAGAGTTCAATATGTTGTTTTTCTATAATAGTGAATACATGTGGACCAAAAATAATACCTAACAATGGAGTGTTGGTTAAATTATTGCAGATAGAAATATGGCAGGGAAACTTAAAGACTGAGTTCGTGTCACTCATAGGTCAAGAACAACGTATATTTTTAAAGAATGGATGTGTTCATTCTAAAGCCCAAGACATCTTTCAGACATTCCACTGTTAATTGCCTTTCTTTGCTCATTTAATTTTGATTGGCCTTTTTCTTATTTCCTTCTTCCTTTCTTCTTCCTTCCCTTCATCCTTCTCTCTCTCTCTCTCTCTCTCTCTCTCTCTCTCTCTCTCTCTCTCCTTCCTTTTCTCCCTCTATTCCTTTCTTCCTCTTTCCTCCCATCTTTTCTTCCTTCCTCCCTTTCTTATCTCCTTTACCCAAAACACTACTAATCACACATGTTAAGGCCATGTTGTTTCAAAGAGGGACTTGTGGGCTAACCTAAGCACTTTCTGCTTCATTACAGCCTTGTTTGGGTCCCCACCCACCTTGATTTCTAACATTTGACTTTAGATATACTGCCTTAACATTTAATCATCTTTACCTCCTAATGCATTAGGATTCTTAAAATGAAACGGTGAAGGGTCCTCACATTGTCTGAAACTGGGGGGCTTAGGGTTGGAACTAGGAAATGCAATCTTTATCACTATCCCATTTTCATTCTGCGTTTGCGTCTTGAATTAGAGCTGCTGGAAGGAGAATGCATGTTCCTCTCCCAGGACTCTTGGACATCCAAGCAAAGAAATGGAAAGTTTAGCTCTCACTCTCTCACCAAGGTTAGCCACCAGCTTCTACACAACCAAGCGCTTGTTTTCTAAGGAAAGTGAAAGGAGATTCGGCAGAGTACAAATGTCCTTGCATCTGGAAAAATGGGCATCTGTTTTGTTGTGTGTGTGTGTTTTTAAAAAAATCAATTTCCAAAGATTATGCAGCCATTTTAATGGAGCTCTGGGGACCTACAGCATGTGCATCAGAAAACCAAGGATGCTGGTTTTATGTGCCTCTCAGGCGATGCACCTCTGCCCTGCCCCCATGAAGGGACCCTAAAGCAAAGTGTTAGGGTCCAGCAGTGCTGGGAGGGAATGCTATAATTCCTCAGGTGATATTCGGTAAAGTATTGGCAGTCTGCCTTCCTCCCATCTTGGATGAATTTTGACACAAGCTGGCCATTCACCTGGAGATGCATAATTCCATCTTATTTGGAGGATTGTTTCAAAGGGTCAATGAAGTAAGCCAGTTAAAAGACTATAAAATATGCCTCAGTTTTGCCTAAGGAGAGTGATTCTGGATGAAGCTGTTTCTATTAATTTTGCTGATGGAGGTTGTGGGAGTAACATATAAAGTTAAATATTACTTATTCAGGAAGCATAACTTGCATTGGGATTAAATAAGGTGATAGTAATAACCAGGTTAGTACTTAACTAATGTGAAATAACCAGGCTGCCTCTAAAGTACATAAGAAAAGGTGAACCGTAAGAAGGGATATTTTGTAAAAGGAGATCATAGCGACACCTTTTTATGCCTTCTGTCTGCCTTTAGAATGGGATCCAAACCCTGGCCTTGACGTGTAAACTGTGGGGGACCCGGCCCCTTCCTGCTCAGGTCCCACTCCAGGTCCAGCCTCACTGTCTTCCCTTCTCTTCCCTGAACCCACCTGACTTCATTCCAGACGCAGGGTCTTTGTTTTGTTCTGACTTTGTCTGGGGCATTGCCTTCCAGTTCTTTGAAGTGCTGGGTTCTTCTGATCCGGGTGTCAAAGCAGCCCTCCTTGTCCATCCCAACGCAGGGCCCTCCTCCCTAGGCGTCACCTTGATTCATCTGTATGGACAGCTCTTTAAGATCAGCTCATTTATTTGTTTACTTCAGGGGTGGGGAACCTCTTTTCTGCCAAGGGCCATTTGAATATTTATGACTTCATTCAAGAGCCATACCAAATTATCAACTTACAAATTAGCCTGCTATATTTGGTCAAACATTTAATTAACTTGCCCCTAATGCCTTGGTAGAGCCAGACCAAATGATTTTGGGGGCCACATACGGCCCGCGGGCGGGACATTCCTCACTCCTGGTTTAATTACTCATTACCTATCTCTGCCAACTAGAACATAAGCACGTGAATGACTGTTCTTATTCATCTCCCGCTATCCCCAGCCTGTAGAGGAGCATCTTTAAAGGCCAGGTACTGAGTAAATACCTAATGAAGGAAGAAAAAAAGAAGGAAGGAAGGAATTAGGGAGCAGGGAGGGAGGGAAGGGGGGGGTGGAGAGAGAGAGAGAGAGAGAGAGAGAGAGAGAATGAGAATATTTGTGAAATTAAAATTAGGAATGGCTGAATGCAAAACCTGAAAATCAGGTAAAGATGACTTCAAGACCTCTGGGGTTGAGGTTGGAAAACATGGAACTAAACAATTAGAGGTGCCATTTTCATCACTAAAGTAGCCAGTGTACATCCCTTGGGAGTGCAATGGAGCAAGAGGGTAAAGTGGGCACACAATTGTACTTGGAATGAAGGTCAGTGAGCACCCACCACACCTCAATACACCCCTTCTGCATCTCAGACCACTCACAGCTCTTCCTTTTCTCTCTCTGTTTATCTCTAGACTCTTTCTTTTTAACTGAAAATTACACAGGCCTTTTGCATGGAAATGTAGACCCGGGCTTTCTTTGGACACACACACTCTTTTTCTCATAGCAACTCTGATAATTCCTACCAAGGATTGCTTAGAAGCCTCCTCACAGAAATGAAGAAAGGTTTAATGCAGGATCTAATTTCACAGTGATCAATGAATCAATCCCCATGTTTTAAAAAGTGTGTGTGGGGGGGAGCCCTTCCCTGCCATGTTTCTGCCAGCATCGGGTAATTTGCACTGGGTTTCCTATGGTGTCCTTATGAATGGGACAGGTGGGCCCATTTATCTTCTGCTTCATGGGATGGGCATTAATACCAAGGGCACCCGCTAATGTTGTGAAAAGCTCTGTTGAAATTGATCTGAGTTGAATCACCAGCCAGGAGATTCTACCAGTATATGCACCAGTCACTCAACATTATTTTAGAATGTGGTTTCCTGGGCTGCAGTGATACTTACGTTCTAGGCGTGGGCTGGATGCTTTGCACATAACATCTCATTTAATGCCTGAATCTCATACCTTATGGGATAGGTGTGACTACTATCCTCATTGCACATAAAATACATAATGTCCAAGAGATTAAATGAATTGACCAAAGTCACGTGCCTGTCCACTGGGAGAAGAGCAGTTAAAGTCTGGAAAACCATCTCAAGTCGGTGCTTTTAAACATTATTTTACCTGGGCTCCCAACGCAGTTGGGTCGATTTTTCCACAAGGCTTTTTGTACTGGGAGCCTTTCTTTTTAAATTAGTGTATTTATTCTTGAACATGTAAAACTATTTTTTAAATTCAAAAATAGTAAGTTTTATTTAGAGAAAAAGAACACTTTGCACCCCTGACCTCTGGCCTCTCATGTTCTGTCTCTGGCAGCTACTAGTCTTGATCAGTTTCTCTTGGACCTTCCAGAGATGCTACAGGGTATATACTGATACAGATGTGAATTCCCTTTCCTTTCTTCCATGGGGTGATAATGCATGCTATCCATGCTGTGTGGTGCTTTTCCCTTAATGTACTTTCAGTTACCTTTTATATTGCCGGCCGTTGAAACATGAGTAAATATTGAAGGTGAACATGTAATTTGTGCGATTATGGATTGACACATTTCTGCCTGCCCTCTCTGCCTTGTTAGAGCTACTTGAGACACCTTTTTATCTTATTATTTAGGACTCTCAGCTATCATGATAGGCACCTGAAACATTGTGGCAATCTTATACCTTGAGAGTTGGTCTTGATGGGTTGAAAGCTCCCTATTTAAGGGGAACATGAGGAGTATCCCCCAATGCCTCAGTCTTGAGTCACTGACTCAGCCTAGGAGTCCGTCACAGGGAAGCTTTTGGGAGCGGTGATGATTGCTGCTCGCAGGTGTTCCCTTAGAAGGGAATGCATTCAACATAGACTCACATCTATGCCTTCTCTGCAGACATCCATGGTGCAGAAGAGGGTGCACACCTGTCACTCAAGACCTGCTGTATCCAGCTTCCCCTCCCTTGGTTACCCATTTCTCCATCCTTTTCATGTGTCATGCCTGGCTTGCCCTGTGCTTTGGTCCACATGACTTTCTTTTCCTTGAGTGCCCTCCCACTTGACCTTAAATCCTTTGCACCCTCAAAGATTGCCAGAGTCCTGCCACCTTCAGAAACCTTTCCTGATTCACCCAACTGGAATCACTTCTTCTCCCTTTATTGCATAGACCCCAATTATCATTACAGTGTCTCTCCCCTCCCTTGTCTATCTCTTAGGCACCTTTACACGCCCCCTCCCCCTAATTGCGGTGCACATTGAGGTTGTTCAATAAACATCTGGCGGTGAATCCATGAAAGTACCTGAGATGTGTGCTGCATGCCCTTCACCTGTCAGAGACAACTAGGCTTCTGCCTTCCAAACGCACGATGCCTCCTCGTTAGGAGATTGACAAGCAGCCTAACTGTTTGAATGGTCTCCAGCACATTATAAATGTTTGGATAAAACCACCATCAATGCACAGTCATTGCAGAGCCAATAAAGAACGACCTTGTCTTCCCCCCTTTTATTTGCCTGTTTCCTACAGCATCGTCACCAAAGGCAACAGGAGAAAATGGTGAACAGCTGGGAGAGGGAGATGTCCTTCATACATCCTATATTTGGAACTGGTGGAAATAGCCAGTATGATTCTGTGTCAGCTTAACAAGGATTGATGGGATTTCAAAATTGCATCTTGGTTGTGAACCCTTTGAGGGCAGGGACTTATTCATGTTAGCTTCGCCTGGGCTAAGCATATTGGAGGAGGAGTTTCGCAAGCACCGGACAGAGAAAAATTTTGTTCAGGGAGCTGTCATGTACATTGGAGGATATTTAGTTACATCTGTGCTCTCAAACCACTCGATGACAGTGGTACCCCTCACCTCCGGGCTGTGTCAGCTACTAATGCCTCCCAGCATTGCCACATGTCTCCTGGTGGAAGGAATACACTGGTGTAGGAGCTCAACAGATGTTGAGTGAACATGTAAAAATGAGCAAAGCTTGAACATTTTCCATTAGCTTCCTTTTTCTCCACGTGAGGAACAATTAATCCACTCAGGCATGTGCTTTGGAGGAACACATTTTTCTCAGTACCTGATTGGTGGGTAAAAATTTGCTGTAAGCCACCCCAAATATCCAGCTTCTTAAAGTAGACTCCGAAATGTATCAAAGGTGTGTTTCCACCTGAAGTCAGTTATTGTGTTTCCACAATAACCAATATATATAACTTGGCATTCTCAAAAAAACATATCGCCAAACAGGGGTACTTCACACAGTAAACTATTTGCTAAGTCAAAGCATATTCAAAGGATGGCACCTACTACCCCTGCATTGCAAACACATTACCTTAAACGTGGCATTGAACCATTTCCCCTTGCAGCAGGGTGCTCACATGAAGTGGGATATACATCTATATATATAAAAGCCTAAGGGACCAAATGTCGGAACAACTGGTCGACCGGTTGCTATGATACTTACTGACCTCCAGGGGGCAGACACTCAATGCAGGAGCTGCCCCCTGGTGGTCAGTGCACTCCACAGTGGGAGCACCACTCAGCCAGAAGCTGGGCTCATGGCTGATGAGCACAGCTGCGGTGGCAAGAGCCTCTCCTGCCTCCACGGCAGCACTACCGAGCAAGCAGCTAGTGGCAGCTGCAGCAGGGCCAGGATTGGTGAGAGCAGCGCCCGGCCCCATCTTGGGCTCCTCCTTGGCCACCTGCCGCTTTCTGCACTCCAACATCCCCATAATGGATCCCGGATTACAAGAGGGCGCAGGCCAGTCTGAGGGATCCCACCAGTGCACAAATCTGTGCACCAGGCCTCTAGTGTATTATAATAGGAACTATTGACAAATTATTGCTGAATGACTGCCTAGACCAGTGGTTCTCAACCTTCTGGCCCTTTAAATACAGTTCCTCATGTTGTGACCCAACCATAAAATTATTTTTGTTGCTACTTCATAACTGTGATGTTGCTACTGTTATGAATCGTAATGTAAATATCTGATGTGCAGGATGGTCTTAGGCGACCCCTGTGAAAGGGTCATTCGACCGCCAAAGGGGTCGCGACCCACAGGTTGAGAACCGCTGGCCTAGACTCTGCAGCATGCATGGAAGGACAGGCTTCAAGTTCCAGGAAGGACCCTGTTGCATCAACATGGGAAACTCATGGATGTGGCTTATTGAAATCTCTGTATTTGCTATTTTTATTGAACACTGCCCCCAGTGTATTGACTTGTCTCAGCGCAGTTGGAGATAAACAGGAGGTGGTTTTCTTTTTCTTCACTCATTGCCCCTAACTGTGTCAGGTTGCATATTTCACCCCCATTTCTTAATAACATCTTGAACAGATTTTTCAAATTTCTCATCACTTTTGGTTATTAGCATAGTCTCAGTTGGAATTTATGCTTTAGTCATTTTCCTTTTTAAAGGCAGCATAATTCATAGATGGTTTCCTCTCTTACCAGTCAGACTTGCAGCTCAGGGCCTGAGAGAAGAAGGGGAGGTGCCTGTTCACCCCCCTCCCTTTAGTCTTGGAATGGAGAGGAAGGGCTTTGTATACTTTGGGCCACTTCCTCTCTCTCCTCTGGTGCCCTCCAGCTCTGATCATCCAGCTTTGGGGCAGGAAAGGAGAGGCAAAGGATTGTGGTTCTTAAATTCAAAGGTTCCATTGTCTTCTTCTTACTGCTGATGCAATTTTACTAGCTGCTGTGTAGCAAATATTCTAGATCTAACTTTCTCATGGTGCTGAAGTATCACAGATGCCTTGACGAGAGGCCTCCTAGCTCCTAACTTTCTCCATGTGGAAAATCTAGCTCCAACAAAATTTCATTCCACTTTCTTAGTGGTGTCTGTTCCACCAATATATCCCCAGGTCATGGTCCCCTCACCTTGCAGGTGACCTTCTTGGAATGCACCAAGCTGGCTCAAGCTCAGCTCTTTCTGCAGGAACTGCATGAATGACAATAAACTCACTGGGGCTTGCAGTGCCACCTGGTAGGATTGAAAGTCCTGTTTCTCCCACTCATGCTCTGCCCCACATCTTTCCTCAATTCTAATTTGCCCTGTGCTTAGGGACATCTCTCAGACACCTATCAAGTTTGCTTGATGTCTCAGCAGACATGCAACTGGAAAAAGGAATTTTAATTCCCTTTCTTGCAAGCATTCCTGGTATTTTCAGGGGATTCTCTTAACATGGACACCTGGCTTCTCAAGTGCACCTAGGAGCAGGTACCAGGACACTCAGACATCCATCCATTCTCTAAAGCCCTCATACTCATTGCTAGCTTTCTTCTGAGACCTATACCTCGATTAAAGCAATTATCTTTGAGACAGACTTTGATGAATATGGGAACATGGTGATTTTCCTTTTTACTTTTCATCATTTTTATTTTTCATACCAGTGGCCTTTGGAAAATATTTGGTGTATCAAAAGAGCTGAGTGGTGTTTCAGTTAAAGTGCCCCAAATTTTCCATATTTCTGTGTAATGAATGATCCATTCTCAGAACATCTGTGGTGTAATAGCCTTTGTCTTGTCTTTCTGAGAGGTAGAGATAGTTTCTCATGGACCCAAAGAAGGCTTCTTAATGGAGATTTATAACATCAAACGGGATTACATGAGAACAAAGTAATTATCCTTCATGTAAGAATATCAACCCAATTTACAAAGGAGTGAAATTAAACATTGCAGTTAATTACATGGACAGTCTAAAATTTGTGGACCAATTAGGGCTCTTTGGTTGCAAGCAACAGAAACCAATTTTCCCCTTAGAGTAAGCCAAAATGATATTTATTAGTGATTTGTAGGGAGCTTACAGTACTGAGAGGAGGCTAAAAAGCAGTGTTGGCAGCATGGGGGTCACAAAGCAATAGAGCGGTCTCCTCTGGGGCAAAAAGAATTCAAGTATGCCTTTTGTGTATCTGCTCTAGATCCAGGGAGAACACATTCCATTGGCCAACCCACATGCTCTCTTCTTGAATCCACTCTGGCAGAGAGAGCTAGGATCTGACAGAGTGCCTTCAGCAAGCTCTTCATCTTCCAAAGTGGGAAAGCAAGGCGCCTGTATGTGGTCCCAACAAAACACCACAAAATGAGGGAGCTCAAACTCCCCTTTAAAAATCTTGGGTACTGTTAGGAAGGAGAATCAATTGTTGTGCCAAAAAATGCTTATCAACCCCTCTTCACCCAGAGGGTCGCTATCTTCTTGCTTTGAGGGTTCAGAGATGCCTCAGTCCACACTTCACACAGTGTTTGCCACCTTCCTTTCCTTGGATATATGGAGAACCTATAGTCTTCTACATTAAGGTGGTCTTTACTGTCCACTGTTTCTATAAGGGCTGTGCTACCTTTTCTGTGCCTCCTAAACATCCTCTTCTTCACTCTTTCATCCCCTTTCTGAAGATTATTCCTTCAGTGCACTTCCTGGCCAGTGCCTTTTTTTTCTTCTAGAATTTTCCTCCTGCATTTGCACAGTGCACTCTTGTGCTGGGTTCCTTTTATAGATTGCTCTTATTACTTTGAACTCAGTGCCCATTTGTCTGAACCTTGATTTCTTTTTTCTTTTTAGTGCAATTACCCTCCTCACTCCTGTGCTACCTGTCTCTGCTCCTAGGACAGTGATGGCGAACCTTTTGAGCTCGGCGTGTCAGCATTTTGAAAAACCCTAACTTAACTCTGGTGCCGTGTCACATATAGAAATTTTTTGATATTTGCAACCATAGTAAAACAAAGACTTATATTTTTGATACTTATTTTATATATTTAAATGCCATTTAACAAAGAAAAATCAACCAAAAAAATGAGTTCGCATGTCACCTCTGACACACGTGTCATAGGTTCGCCATTACTGTCCTAGGATGTGCATACTGGAGAATGCAAACAAGCACAAATCCCAGACTGCCCATGTGGATAAGAGACCACACTCTGGCTCCCTGTCCACTGGTGTCACCAACATCACCAGTCATTTCTTTTTCAATCTCTATCTGTGCAAAGGAAAGTCTCTTGATGTCCCTGAGGATCCCTTGTGAATACAGAAAATAGTTCTGGCTGCTTGGAAATAGAGTCCTAGGAAGACTAATCTAACTTCTGGGGAATCATATGTTCTGTCCTGTAAAACACCCTTGGCATACACAGGAGCATTCTAGGTTGGCCAAGTACTAGATGGAAGACATTAGAGCTGTCAACACCAACATAGGAATAGCAAAGCCGAAACCTGGAACGAGATGAGATGGACGCTAAGAGTGTGAGCAGATGCACTACACCTGTTCAAGAACAACATCCTTAGATTCATTGGCTCAGTGTTTTTATTCCCATTGGTTACAAGCTCCCTGAGGGTTATTGCCATGTCTAGTTTATTCACCAGTGTATCTTCCACCTATGCAAATGGCCTGGCACAGATGCTTAATAAATTTTGCTTGAATGATTGAATGAACAGTCCCATGAATTAATCAGTTGCTTCAGCCTTCCTTCAAAGACCAGAATCCTGACACTTACGCATCTTTCAGGCTTTAAGCCACAGCTCCTTGAGCTAGTTTCTGAAAGCAAGGCCCTTACAGGGAGATTCTTCCATATTTATTTGAGGCCATAGCAACCAGCATAAGGGTGTTTAATTATTTACTGCCTATTTTGTGTATGCTACACCGGCTCTCAATCTCCCTCCCCTATCTCTTTTCCTTGGATGGTGGCAATATGGACTTTTAGAATTCATTATTTATTTTTGTATTTCTCCCTTTTCCTGTAACCTCAAGCTTTCATCCCTTAAGAGGCCTCTTCTGTTGATACTCAAAGAGTTTATATATATTCCTCTCCAGGCCATTTGCGAAACTCAGAGGCTTTGGTCCCTGCTTTTAGCCCACTAGGATGGACAGCCAGTAAATGGCAAAGATAATTCAGGGATAGTAATAAGCAAATGCTTAGTGGACATTGATACCCAGATGATTTGCTAGATCATTTTGTATAAATGCAATGAAAAATCTTGGATTAGGAAAGTATTTGTTTCCTTAGACTAATGGTAAATCACCAGTATGTTGAAGTCTTTCAAAACATCCACTCTCTCCAGCGAATCTTGTAGGAAGGAAAAAAAAAATAGATATCACTTTGCAATTTATGTTTACCAGCATGCCATTGAGTACATTCAATTGACTCCAAATGTTTTTCACATTCTAATTTTTGTCCCCTATAGTCCTCCCCTGTTGACTTCAAGTTAATACACACTATGAAGGAGGACATCTCTCATAAATTCTATGTCATCAGAGTAATGTGGCTGTGATGATGTACTACATTTTAAATGAGCTCTGTCACCAAAGGACGATGGGGGGCTCAGGAGGTTTTTGTTGTTTTGTGTGTTTTTTAAAAAAATATTTTCCTTCTGTTCTTGCAGTGTGATAAATCTAATTATAGTTAGCAGCAAACGCCAGTGTGCCTTCAGCTGGTATGGTGTGAGGTCCCTCGGATCTCCAGGATATCTTCAGATTTTATAGTGTGTGTCTGAGGCCCAACAAGTCGAGGTGACTCTCAAGTGGAGAGAGAATTTTGAAAGATTAAAGGAAGATTGATGATGCAGGAGAATAGTAATGTGGGTCTGCCACGGTCAAGTTCAGTCATGCGTTCTTGGGGCTCATTTTCTCATGGGAGTTAAATAACATTTCCGGAACATTAGAATAATTTGGAGGATGGGCCATGGCATATCTAATCTATTTGTAGGGAGTGACTGTTATTTTTTCTAATAGTGCGTTCATCAGAGGGGATTTCCCTCTATGCACCACCTTTCCAAGGGAAGAAGCACAGTGCACACTCTTGTTTACTGTAGGGTGTACAGCTGCTCATAGCCCTGCTCTAGAGAATATGCTCAATGCAGTCTTTTCTTAACCTGAGACTTCTTAAGCTCTATGAACTTGAGAGTCACTTGGACTCTTCCTAAAATGCCTATCTTGTTGAGTAGGTCTGGGGTAAGGCCTAAGATTCTGCATTTCATACAAGCTTCCAAGCAACACCAATGCTACTGGTTTGTCACACAATGAAGATCAAGATTTTACAGGCTCTTTACCAAGAAAAAACACATGTGTACATGGGCGCCTCTACAATAGAGTTGCATCCAGAGGAGAAAAAAGCAGACGTAATTATCTAATAGCTACTATAAATTGGCTCATGATTTTATTGTTTAATACCGCAGTATAGATAGGCACTGTTCTTATCCCCATTATACAGTGGAGGGACCATAGTTCAGCTTAGAGAGATTTAATGAGGTGATGGAGTTGGATAGCTAGTAAGAGTGCAGAGTGCATGGTGGAGATGGAATTTGAACTCAGGCAATCTGATTTCAGAGACCAAATGTAAATGTATATACTGCCCATAGGCTATTGCCTCAAAGGCTTTGTACTTGCCTAGAGTGTAACATAGGCCCTCGAGTCAAAAAGTTTGCCCACTCCTGGTGTAACATCTAGTTTTGCCATCTTTATCATCATATACCCCTCAACAAATAGTGAGCCCAATTGAGTACCTGAGGCCATGCCTTAAGGTTTTGCAACTGACAAGCAGAGGTGATATGGTCCAATTGAAGGCTAGCAAACAATATTCATTGGTAACTATGACTCACAGGGGAAAACATATACATATTTAATCAAATTAGTATCTGTAATAACTGGCTGGATGGAGACAATGAGTTATGGGACAAGACAAAGAATATCCTAGGAACTCTGAGGTGATTTGCAGATTAATTTATCTTTTTGTTTAGATTTCAGCTTTTGAACTTTTTTTTTATTCAGGAAAAAATCACATAGCATGAAATTAATCATTTTTAAAGTGTATGATTCAGTGGCATTTAATACATAACACAATGTTGTGCAGCCATCACCTCCAATAAGCACATGAAAAGATATTCAGCATCATTAGTCATCGGGGAAATGACAATCAAAGCACAATGAAACACCACTTCACACCCATTAGGATGGCTATTTAAAAAAACAGGAAAGTAACAAGTGTTGTTGAGGGTGTGGAGAAATTGGAACCCTCATTCATTGTTCATGGAAAGGCAAAATGGTACAGCTGCTGCGGAAAATCTTTTGGGGGCACTCAAAAAGTTAAACAGAATTCTCACAAACGTTTGATGATGGAGTTTCTTTGTCTTTTCTCAACTACATCTTAATTTTCTTCACTGCTTCAAGAGCCTCTGTCCTGATTGTTCTTTGGCACATGTCAATATAGTCGCCATTGTAAAAAGGTGCCAAACTTGAAATCTTAGACTCAAGTGGCAATTTCCTCATCACAGTGGTCCATGGTCTGTGTTTAGCTGGGGTCAGGTGGGGAGGTTGAAGGTACTTTGTTTTCCCAGGTATGTTTACTATCTCATGTAGCTTGTCCTCCATGGATAAAATAAGAATCTCCCTCAGGACTCTTTCCATAAGATTGACTCCTAAGACCCTAGCAGAAAGAATAGGTGACGGCTGTTGATACAGAAAGCACCTAAGCCATGACTATTCATTGTTCTGGCAGGAAATTTTCATTTAAATCATTGGGCAGATCAATGAGGGCATATGTAGGTGTAAACTGTAACCCTGCTATATCCTGGGTGTTTGACCTTGGGCAAGTCACTCAGCTTCCTCTTCCTCACTTCCCCAAATAACTCAGAGGAGTGGTTGGGCACGAAATCAGATAATACAGGGATAATGTCTGACACAGGCCACTCAACGTCAGCTATTGTAGTATTGCTATTGTGGTTGTCCCTGCCCTACTCTCTATCTTGTTATATGGTTTGGGTCTACTTGTGCATTAGGACCACTTGTTTTTCAAACTTCCGTAATTCTATCCTTTTCCTCCTATAAGCTAATTGACCTTTTCCTTCTTTGTGGACATTTTGAATAAGACAAAGATGCTTTAAACATAACTTTAGAAAATTGTCTCCACTCATAGCCCATCTAAGAGTGAAAATTTTACAGTGTTTAAAAGAAAGGGAAGTTCAATGCTCTCAGGTTATACAACAACCTATCACAGCCCAACAGTCTCTGCTCTGTGCAGGGCTGTGTGTGTCTGCCTGTTGATGAAATAGAGATGCAGGTTATGCTTCCCATGAAGGGCCCAGTGCCTCTGGAAGAATGATCTGAGTTTGTGTGTGGCTTGTGCCAGCAGAGGTGTATTTTCACATTAATGGCATTAATGGCTACTTTGCTATGTTAGTGTTCTTAAAAACCATTTTTTTTTTGCCTTAAATCTTGTGACCATCTCCTTCTAGGTTGTTTGTTCATAGATAGCCATAACACAAGCTGGCTATGGAAACTCAATGCAGAATTTCATGAATGCTCGTCACAAATCTGTGACGTCTGTGTTTTACACAAAATTTTTACATAACGGTTAAAAGATGTTCAGATTTGAAAATTTAACCATCACTCTATCTCATAAATAAACTTCATTGTGGCTTTTTTATTAGAGAAAATACTAGTCACTTATTTTAAATTATCTTCATAATATCTTGATATCATAAATCAATTAAAGGGTCTGTTCTCTGACTTCTTGGAGTTTAGGTCAGTGATTATCTGGTTTCAGAGAAAATCCCTGCTTAGGTTCCCCAGATGCTTTCACATGATGAGAAAGCAGCATTGATCACATTAATCAGGAACAAATCAAGTCCTTTTGGGAGGAGGAATATGGGATAATGATACTTTTAGAGCTAGGAGAGCTCCAAGATGTTTCCAAATACAGAAAGCCATATTTCAGAAATGAAGAATGTCCTTAGGGTACCCAGGGAGTTGGTGGTGGACCTCGGATTGGAACCCTCATAGGCGGTATGATGGTGTGATGGCTCTAGGTCCTCCCCTGTTAGGCATAAAAGGGAGATATTGCAGACTCTCCTAAGATAGTCTAGGAAGGAACTTTGTGATCAAGATATTCACCCACCTCATTGCATAGACAGAGTACTCTGACATGCATTCTTTCATCTAACAAGTATTTGTTGAGAACCTACTAAGGGCCAAATACTATCGTAAACAGGGGTAACAGCAGAGAGGAACACAGAAAGTCCCCTGCTCCCAGGGAACTGCTGCTCTAGCAGGAATCAGACAATACAGAAGAGTCAGTGACCCTGAGAAGCGCTGGGTGACTGTAGCACAGGCTGATGCAGTTCCAGCTCAGAAGGTGACAGTAAGGAGTTAAGATGTTGGTTTCCCTAAGTGCCATGGAGAGAAACTGTAGTCTTACAGAGAAGAGGGACAGAATAAGATTGATATTTAGCTGACCTCTTTCACAACCATGTGCACCATCTACTGTCATGGGTGTAACAGGGGAAGCAGGGAGATATCAATGAGTAGGCTAAGGATGTAGGTCAGGGGAGCGATGGTGGTAGCCGTACCAATGTGGTAGCAGGGGGAGGCATAGAGTACATACATAGACACAGGACTTATGCTGGCATAAAGAGAGGGCTCATCTCTAGACTGAGTGGGAGAGGTGAGCCAAAAAAGACTTTTCAAAACCTTAGTTTTTCAACTTGGGCATCTGAATAGATTAACGCAAGAAAAGTTGGCATCAGGCCAAGCAACTAGCACTCAGACCACTCAGTGGTTTACATCTGTTTTTAGAATAAATCTTGAGATGTGCAAGCTAGACTTGACCAGAGGGCAGATGTCTAGCTATTTTCTCTTTCTCGAATAGCACCTCACTCGGGGCTGGATTGAGGGTGGTGTAGTCAGGGGTCAGTGCAGGTGCGCTATGGGGCTTCGCCCTCTGCTTGCTATCCTCTGAGCCAGCAACTGCGAGCTGAGAGAACATGTTTTGGTGGGTAACTGCATGATCAGCTTCCCTGCGTGAAACCACCACCTTAGACATGGGGTCTGCCTTCTGGGTGCTGCAATCATCTCGTGTACGACTGTCTGTGGACTTCATTAACCTGGCATTGACTTCCTCGTGGTACGTTAATGGGGGCCACACGATGTTGAGTCACAATTTGAAAGGCTGTTTGTCATCGCAGTGTGACATCGCCCTGCTCCCTGACACACTGCTGTTTATCACTCCTCTTCCTGGGCTCTCCTTCCCCGGGCTAGTCTATCCTTTGGCAGCGATCACATCCAAGGTTTGATCAATAGTCTGGTTCATTACAAATGGAAATGAGCTTGGTGTTTAGCAGCTGGTGAGAGCTATCCTGGAAATGTGACACATTTGCACCCTGTGCCTTAGGTGGAACCTGTAATTCTTTAGCGGGGGAAACATTCTCTTAGCTTAATGTTTAAGACTTCATAGTATGGTGCCTCTTCCCTACAGCCTACAGCACTTGAATTCAGGAACCCCTGGCATTGCAACAGCCGCCAGTCATTAAGACACTTTACTGCCCATGACTTGAACAGATGAAAGGTCCGAAACCCCTTGGACCATATCCACCCTCATGTATGGACATGAGCAAGGTCTGCCCGGGAAATATTTTCTTTCTTAACTTTGACTTCTGGCTCAGCCAGTGAGCTTAGTTCTTCCCTCTCTGAGATCCCCCCCCTCCCCGCCCCCCACCACACACACACACCTTGGCTTTGCACTTTTTATACCTCCCTGTGACTCAGGGAAGACCTTGGCTGCTTTTCTTTTCTTTGTTTTCCACTTACATGCCCTCTGGCTTGGATGGTTCTTGCCTGGTTAGTGAGAGGCACTTTGGGGGAAACCTACAGGGTTATGCGAAAAGTTTTCCCTGAGGTTCACAGTAGAGCATCTTAAAGGGAGTTAGAGTCTCTTTCTAAACACCCTGTTGGAGGAGTTTTCTGAAATGTCACAGCGGGGTCTTCCCTGAGACAGAACCCTGCATGGAAACAAACAAATAAACAAACAAACAAACAAACCAAAGGCAAGAGAAAGATAAGATACAAAGGTCAGCTGGGTGTTTGGGAGCCAAGAAAACACAGGGCACCTTCCTTTTATGCTTAAAAAGGCATAGAGGGGAGAGAATGTGAAAAGCATTGTGACTCTTTGTTTATCTTTGTCAGGTGTAGACATGTACCTGAGATGCTTTGCTGGGCTTTCCTCTTGTGCTACTTGACTAGGAGCTGCCTGAGACCTGGGGATGCCCCCTCTGTCTCTGCATCCCCAGCACCAGCTGCGAATTAACACGTGGCCACCAGTGACTGCCACGCTGCTCTTTCAGAAGGCAATGGGCCCTGTTTGAGGGTGCCATCCGTTTTATCATACTCAGGTTACAGTTTGGAAGAAGGGAGATACTTCTGGGTCATTGCTTATATGGTAACAAGAAATTAACCTGAGAACATTGAGTGGATTAAATCAAGAATGTCTAGGCAGTAGCAGAAGTGTTACTAATGGTATAAAATAAATTTTTACTACGTCTAGTCTGAGAAACAACTAGCAAATGTCTGTCCTAAACTTTTTCTTAGTTTCATGGTGCAGTTTAGAGAAATGGATGCTCTGGGAAGTACTGTAAGTTAGTGTTTCATAGCATTTCATAGACATTTGTACATGTAGCTTGAACTCTGTCTCATTATCATAAAGTATAAGTGGCTGTTTTTTCTTAGCTTCAATCTTGTATCACATGCCCTTTTCTTGAACTTCATGGTTCCCCATAAGAGATTTGGTGCATTGCAGGGGCATACCTATAATTTCACTTACCACCTGTCAACCCCATACTAACGGTGTGCCTTTGGGCAAGTTTCTTCACCATTCGAAACCTCATTTGTAAAATAGATATGGTCGTATTAGCTTCTGAAAGTTATTCTGAGAATTGAATGATCTACATACTATCTAATAAAAGAGTAATATGCAAATTAACCATCACTCCGTGACAAAGATGGCGGCACCTATGGTGGCAGGGCAGGATGCTGGTGGCGTCACCCCGGCAACATGAGCCCAGCAGGCAAGGGGGGCCGCAGGCAGCACCCAGCAGGGCCTGCTAGGTGGTGGCGGCAGTGACCCGCGAGCAGGCAAGTGAGCCCGCAGGCAGCACCCAGTAGGGCCTGCTGGGTGGTGGCGGCGGCTACCGGGGAGCAGGCAATCGGGGCCCGCAGGCAACACCCAGCAGGGCCTGCTTGCCCATCCCCATGGTCTGGAGCAGGCAGGCCCCGCAGAGAGCAGAGGACCACAGGGAGTGGGCCCAAGCCGTCAGTAGCACATCCTCTGAGGGCTCCTGAATTGGAGAGGGTGCAGCCCCGTGCACAAATTTCATGCACTGGGCCTCTATTATGTAATGTGCTGAATGATGCTAGGCACATAGAATTAGTCAGTGAAGGGTACCCATTGCCAATGTTGTGATTATTGAGCTTGACCTAACTTGGAATCAGTTACCTTTGCCTCTTAGCATTGTTTGCACGCATCTGCTTTATTATTATTAGTTAAGGGTTTGTGTTTTATAGGAGATGTGGAAATGAGTGATTGAGCATCAGTTATTTAACCTAATGAATTTTTTTTCCACAGGCTGACCATCTGTCAGGAAAGTAGCAGAAGGTATTCCAATAGGACTGAGTTGAATTAAATTAAGAGATAAAAGTAATAATAATGGCTTTCCTCCAAATGATATCTCAAAACCTGTCCACTTTTTCCTAGCTCCACTGTTGCTATTTGATCCAAGCTGCCCACATCTGGACAGCAACCTCCTAACTGGTCTTCCTATTTGATTGGTTGCTGATCTAATTTATGTGTAATAATCAGAACAAACATTTTAATATTCAAATCAGGTCACTTCACCACATATTTTACACCCTCCTAGCAGTGAATTACAACCCAAAGATAACATAAAAATGGAAAAATTGGCCTGCAGTCTCAGTATAATCTAGCCTCTTGCCTTTCTCTCTAACCCAGTGATTTTTAACAGGTGTGCTGCAAGAATTTTTAAAACATGCAATACCTGCCTATTTAGTCAGGGGCACTGACCTCTTTTCCTGTAGATTATGAAATTAAAAAAAAAATTGACAACAGCCAGCACAACAATAGCCATCTGGTGTGAATGAATCAAAATTGTACGTATTTTTTTTTAGTCAGCTCTGCAAAATATATACTAATTTTTTGGTGCGCCGCAGAATTTTAGCAATTAGTTTATGTGTTCCATAAGTTGAAAATCATTGCTCTAACCATTCATCCTAGGACCCGAACCACACTGGCCTCCATGCCCCCATTCTAAGAGACCTGCGCTCTTCCTTCTGCCAGCAGGCACCTCCTGCTACCATCACCCAGCAAGGTCCACTTGTGTCAGATTTCAGCATAAACTCTTCAGTGAGACAATCTACAACTCACCCAATAGCTGCCCTCCACCCCAGGGATCTCTCTGCATTCTCTCTCTCTTTTTTTCTGCATTATTCTGATTCCAGTTTATAATTGCAGATTTACTGTTGTGGTTTCTTGTTAAACGTCTCACTGCGGTATTCCTAGGCCGTATCTCAGTGGCTGCTAAATGAACAATGCTTCAAACTACAAAGGGCTTTTGATGTATAGGATCCCAGGTAGGGCTCACAGCATCTTTGTAAGGAAGGCATAAGCTGGACAATTTCACATGCATAGATGAGGAGTCTGAAGCCTATATGACAAAGGCTCGAAAATGGAAGAATGGGGTCTGAATCTCAGAATTCTCATGCCAAACCCAGGGCTCTTTCAGCTTGCGTACCCTGCCTTCCAGACACTGCCATGGTCTGCATGCCCGTTGACTATTGTCTGTCTAAGTAGAGCTATATCTGAAGCACTTGAAAGTGCATTTTCATTGTGCGCATATCACCTGCTAAGCTGTCCTTGCCCTCTCTCATAGAACCTTTGCAAGGTCCCCTTAGGTATTGTATTAAGTTCCTGGGGCTGCCATAACAAAGTACCATAAACGGGCTAGCTTAAATCTCTAGCAAGACATTGTCTCACAGTTCTGGTGGCAGGAAGCCGTGATCAAGAGGGTGGCAGGGCCACAATCCCTTTGAAACCTGTAGGGACATTTTTTCTCGCCTCTTCCGAGCTTCCGGTGGTTGGCCAGCAGTCTTTAATATTTATCAGCTTACAGCTGCATAATTCCTATTTCTGTGCCCATCCTCACATGCATTCTCCCTGCTTGCTTTCCCATTGTCTTCCCTTTGTGTGCCTGTCTCTGTGTTCAGATTTCCCCCTTCTCTAAGGATAGCAATCATATTGAATTAGGGCCCACCCCAGTGCCACTATTCTAACTTGATTACATCTGCCACGACTATTTGCAAGTAAGGTCACATCCACAGGTACCAGCGGGTAGGTTTAACATAGTTTGGGATGGACACAATTCAATCCATAGCAGGAACGGGCCCATTCCCTTTTCGCAAACGGGGCCATAGGCTCCATCATGGCCCCAAGGTTTTGCAACTTGCAATCGGCCATGCCAAGTTCAAGTATAGATCAGTATTCACAAGTTCATGCTTGGTCAGATGGATTCAGTTCCCGCTGCAAAAAATGAAATAGGGGCCATGATTTTTATGCAAAGTGAGCGTGGTTGAGGAGAGGCAGACTTGATGGGGTCCAGCCTGTGTTTTATAACTAGCTCTGCCCACAGAGGCAGACATGTCTGCCTTCTTGCCCACCTCTGCCACACTGAGAATAAGGTGTCTGATACTCTTTTAAGCGAAGACAAGCCATTCTTCATTTTAATGGGTGGGGAAAGTTCATTATGAAGTGTTCTTCCCTCAGAATGTTCTCTAAAGTTGGATGTGGCGTCTGCATCGCCTTCACTCTCCTCTCTTCCCAGGAATCATTAGCAGCCCTGGTTGGTGATTTATAATCACATTCCCAACAAATTCCACTGCTGTTAATGACTACTTATTTTCCTATACAAATGGTTTTCGCTCTCCTTCCTGAGGACAATTAACTGAGAAACTGGTCATAAATTACTGATAATGATCAGCTCGTCAGAGATGATTGTCGAAGGTGCATCTCCCATAGTAATTAGATGAAGTATCTTTAATTGCTGATAACAGACAAATTGTGGTTATTTTTTTTCCTTTTTTTTTAAAACGATACTCATGAAATCTTCCTGGAAGGCAGGCAGGGTAACACCTTTTCTTCCCATCCTCCTGAAGGAGGGGGAAGGGAGAAACATTCATCATCCAGGAGCTTCCAGAAATACAATACATGTGGCAGCTTTTCTCAGTTTCAGATAAGACGACCCACCTTTCTCAAGCAGAGATCAGAGAAAATCTACTCAGGGACACATTTCTTTAGGCAGGAAGCAGGGGTCCTTTCTGGTTATGTTTGATGCTTTTTTTCCTCGGGATCACATCTCTCATATTTGCATCCAAACCTTGGCCTTAAAATGTGAGGTTTCTGAACCCTGGAAAGGCATGGTATTCAGTGCACAGGCTTTCTCACAGTCAGCATGCCGATCAAACCCAGGCTATTTCTGTCCGTGGGGCTGTGGTGGACCCGTAGCCTGTGGCAGGAAGGTCCCTGGAGTCAGGCCTTATCATCTGTTACCTTATTGATAAGCTCAGTCAGACTGCTTATTGGTGTGGAAATTTGAAGGGCCTACTTACTATTAACAGTCTGTAAAGAATATACACATTTTATATAGTGAAATTTAAACCAGTTCAGTGTCACTTTACTGACATGTCTTGAACATGGTTAGTCTCTGAGTCTTGCAATACTTTATTTATAATCTCCTTCAGTTTCATAACTGGTGTGTGTGTGTGTGTGTGTGTGTGTGTGTGTGTGTGTGTTGTTGTTGTTGTTGTTGTTGTTGTTGGTTTGTCTGCTTTATGGAAGAAACTGAAACAAGCTAGGGTGTCTGAGATCATTTAAACCATTTTGGCAATTTTAAAACAATGTGGTGCTTAAAAGAGCAGAGATGAGGATTCCAAAGCAGGGGCAGGGTGGGGGTCATATTATCAAGCAAATTGGGAAAGTGCATAGCATCTCTTCAAGATGCTAGTTTTTGTTCTGAGAAGGGGAACTACCACTAGCGCAGAATAACAATGCTATGTTCCAGGATGGTTAGGCACTGATTTCATTAGGATTCCTCCAGCTTCAAGGGAGAAGAAATTACAAAAAGGAAAACACACACACAACTAGTCAAATAAGCTGAAGAAAAAGGAAGATTGGGTCATGGAACTGGGCAGCCCAAAAGGTAGGCTTCGGGCATGGCTGAGTCCAAAGGTTTAATGATGTCAGCAGAACTTTGGGTCTGCTTGTTCTCTTGGTATCAGGCTTCAATAGGCTCCTACCATATGGTTCTCTGAAAAGTTAGCATCCTTTGGGGCATATCTCAAAAAATCTCACGGAAGGCTCTGATTGGCCAATTTGAGTATCAGGCTTCAATAGGCTCCTACCATATGGTTCTCTGAGAAGTTAGCATCCTTTGGGGGCATATCTCAAAAAATCTCAGGGAAGGCTCTGATTGGCCAATTTGAGCCATGTGCCTATTTCTGAGCAAATCCCTGAGCTATAGGACTGGCTTTACATATTTGCTGGTCTTGAGTCTCATCCCATGGAGTAAAATGGTGCATACAGCTCCGCCTAAATAATGTAGGCAAATGTATGGTGGGATAAAGGTGGTTCCCCCCAGTAAGGGATTTTGGGTAGAAGAGAAAACAAAACAATAAAACTGAGAAAGACGAGTAGAGGGACCCTGTCATCCACCCTTTGCAATTAGCCAACGGCTGCCCAGCTGAGTCTGCTTTGCCTGCCAGTTTACAGCTGCTTTCCTTGGAAGGCTCTGCTCTTGTTGCTGCCATTTCCTGAACATTGTCTATTAGAGATGACAGTTCCAAGTCCACCTGAGAAGTCCAAGCCATTCTCTCCTTGGTGACTGAATCTGAAACACTGTTCTCAGGTGTCTCTGACCCAACACTCCCCTTCTTCCTGCTCAGAGCCTGTCTTCCCCAGTCCACTCCCACCCTCCTCTGATGCTCTTCAGGCTACTCTTTACCTTCTTTGTTTTGTCATGATTTTTTTCTAGCCTGAGCCCAGATTAATTTCCTCTTCTTCTGTGCTTCCATTGAAATGTGTATGTTATTGTATACTACTTAGAATGTTGGACCTTTGATTTTAGTACTAGGAATCCATGCCTTTCTGTGAATCCAGGATGCCGTTTTATGGTTCTTTTTTAATGACATCATGATCCGCAGCACAGTGCCTGGCACTACATAGATATTTAATTCTGGTGAATTTTCCCCAGAGAGGACAAAGAGAGGAAGTGAGTATTTGGGTAACTCAAGTATCATTTGGGTCTGGCTATGCTTGCTTGATGGGCATGTGGGTGTGGCGCTAAGTAATGATTTGGAGGAGTGGGTTTTGTTTCTGTTGGGGGCCCGTGGGAATTTGCCTCACCTGGCCCCATTTTATATGATAATTGCTCTGAGTTATGGGTTATAGGAGAGAGTGCTCATCTCTCTGAGATTAAAACAAAGCAAGGGTCTTTCTTGTATGTCTATATAGGCCTGGATCTATCCAGAACAAGCAGCCTCTCATTCATTCTTAAAATATTCTGGGGCACCTACTATGTCCTGGGATATGTGATGGTAGATATATACATGGCTCTCGCCCTCACCTTTGGAGCTTGCTTGCCTGGAGTACAGTCTGGGGCTGCCTCCTAACTCTCTGTGGGATCGCCGACTGGTTATTTAACAACCCTCTGCCTAAGTTTCCTTATTGGAAAAATGGGGATCAATAGCTACTTCAAGAGCTATTGTGAAGATTAAAGGAGCAACTGCTTGTATAATGCCCAGCACACGGTACGCATTCAATAAGCTATACCTATTACTTATAGCTATTGGCTCATGAAGCCTGCAGGCTGGTGGAATCGACATTAATCAAATGATCATATTCAAAATGTAAATTATAACAGAATTGATGTGAAGAGGAGTTGCTTGGTGATATAAACACTCATGAAGTGAAATTATATGAAATTTGCCTGGCACTGCATATTTAATCTAACTACCTATAAGACCATCCGTAGATGAGAGCCAACATGAACAATTTATCAGTTTGTGATGGCTGATAATAAAGAAGCAGTTATGTGTGGTGGAGATGGTCATTTTCCAACCTGGATTTCAATGCTGCTGTGATTATCACTCAAATTAGAGCTCACATTGTGCCAAGGCGATTTGTCCCTCTCAGAGCATTGGACACAGTACAACAAAATACCATGTTGAAGGAGAGAGGCCTCCAGCTTCTGTCAGGGTCCTATCTAACCTTTAAATGGCTGGAGGTCTTTTGGATTTTCAAAAGGATTTTCCTTTCCTTTGCCAATCATTCGGTCTCCAGTCAACTTAGAACACCCATCAATTCAACCTGAGAGGCAAGGAAGGAGAGCCACACCTTTTTCTTGGTGCCATAGATTGCGTTAGAATCACTTCTAAATAACTTACTGTTCTTGTTGGGACCATGGTCTTCATGTGTATGGCCAAGTTGTGCCAACCTTTGGAAAAGGTAAAACATACTCAGTAAATGTTGGTTCCTTTATTAAAAAAATTTTAATTTACATTGAATCAGACCAGTGATTAAAATAGCGGTGAGATTTTTTGAAAGAGGCAGCCCTTTTCCCGTAAAAGGAGGAGAACAGCTAACAGCAAGGGGGAGGCAGAGCATTGGGTAAAAGGCCAGACCTTGGTTTAGATTCCTGAGACCTTGAGCTAGTCTCTCCAGTTCTCTGAAACTTAGTAATGCCATCTGCAAAATGGGATAGCGATAGCCAACTGATGGAGGATTGCAGGCCATACTACTGCAAAATGATGAAGCCTGCCTGGTATATGGTAATTGCTGATTAAATGATAGTCATTTTCTCAGTGTTGTTTGCATTGATGACGATGATAAACAAGAAGCCTTGAGAAATTTTGAGGTTTGATGAGTGATTCTGTTACTTTATCAATTTTGTTACCCCAAGAAAAGGGAAGAAGAAACGAATTATTATATTCCCTTTGCACAGAATTTATAGTTGCATAATACACACATATATTACAGAGTATATTTAGGTATGTAATATATTAACATAGTAATAGATACTGTAGTAATATAGAGTACATTTAGTAGTATATTCTGTTCTATGCTATACATAATATAACAAAATACATGGCATGCTATTAGACAACATATCTTTCTGGTATATTAGAGATGACAGTTCCAAGTCCACCTGAGAAGTCCAAGCCATTCTCTCCTTGGTGACTGAATCTGAAACACTGTTCTCAGGTGTCTCTGACCCAACACTCCCCTTCTTCCTGCTCAGAGCCTGTCTTCCCCAGTCCACTCCCACCCTCCTCTGATGCTCTTCAGGCTACTCTTTACCTTCTTTGTTTTGTCATGATTTTTTTCTAGCCTGAGCCCAGATTAATTTCCTCTTCTTCTGTGCTTCCATTGAAATGTGTATGTTATTGTATACTACTTAGAATGTTGGACCTTTGATTTTAGTACTAGGAATCCATGCCTTTCTGTGAATCCAGGATGCCGTTTTATGGTTCTTTTTTAATGACATCATGATCCGCAGCACAGTGCCTGGCACTACATAGATATTTAATTCTGGTGAATTTTCCCCAGAGAGGACAAAGAGAGGAAGTGAGTATTTGGGTAACTCAAGTATCATTTGGGTCTGGCTATGCTTGCTTGATGGGCATGTGGGTGTGGCGCTAAGTAATGATTTGGAGGAGTGGGTTTTGTTTCTGTTGGGGGCCCGTGGGAATTTGCCTCACCTGGCCCCATTTTATATGATAATTGCTCTGAGTTATGGGTTATAGGAGAGTGTGCTCATCTCTCTGAGATTAAAACAAAGCAAGGGTCTTTCTTGTATGTCTATATAGGCCTGGATCTATCCAGAACAAGCAGCCTCTCATTCATTCTTAAAATATTCTGGGGCACCTACTATGTCCTGGGATATGTGATGGTAGATATATACATGGCTCTCGCCCTCACCTTTGGAGCTTGCTTGCCTGGAGTACAGTCTGGGGCTGCCTCCTAACTCTCTGTGGGATCGCCGACTGGTTATTTAACAACCCTCTGCCTAAGTTTCCTTATTGGAAAAATGGGGATCAATAGCTACTTCAAGAGCTATTGTGAAGATTAAAGGAGCAACTGCTTGTATAATGCCCAGCACACGGTACGCATTCAATAAGCTATACCTATTACTTATAGCTATTGGCTCATGAAGCCTGCAGGCTGGTGGAATCGACATTAATCAAATGATCATATTCAAAATGTAAATTATAACAGAATTGATGTGAAGAGGAGTTGCTTGGTGATATAAACACTCATGAAGTGAAATTATATGAAATTTGCCTGGCACTGCATATTTAATCTAACTACCTATAAGACCATCCGTAGATGAGAGCCAACATGAACAATTTATCAGTTTGTGATGGCTGATAATAAAGAAGCAGTTATGTGTGGTGGAGATGGTCATTTTCCAACCTGGATTTCAATGCTGCTGTGATTATCACTCAAATTAGAGCTCACATTGTGCCAAGGCGATTTGTCCCTCTCAGAGCATTGGATGCAGTACAACAAAATACCATGTTGAAGGAGAGAGGCCTCCAGCTTCTGTCAGGGTCCTATCTAACCTTTAAATGGCTGGAGGTCTTTTGGATTTTCAAAAGGATTTTCCTTTCCTTTGCCAATCATTCGGTCTCCAGTCAACTTAGAACACCCATCAATTCAACCTGAGAGGCAAGGAAGGAGAGCCACACCTTTTTCTTGGTGCCATAGATTGCGTTAGAATCACTTCTAAATAACTTACTGTTCTTGTTGGGACCATGGTCTTCATGTGTATGGCCAAGTTGTGCCAACCTTTGGAAAAGGTAAAACATACTCAGTAAATGTTGGTTCCTTTATTAAAAAAATATTAATTTACATTGAATCAGACCAGTGATTAAAATAGCGGTGAGATTTTTTGAAAGAGGCAGCCCTTTTCCCGTAAAAGGAGGAGAACAGCTAACAGCAAGGGGGAGGCAGAGCATTGGGTAAAAGGCCAGACCTTGGTTTAGATTCCTGAGACCTTGAGCTAGTCTCTCCAGTTCTCTGAAACTTAGTAATGCCACCTGCAAAATGGGATAGCGATAGCCAACTGATGGAGGATTGCAGGCCATACTACTGCAAAATGATGAAGCCTGCCTGGTATATGGTAATTGCTGATTAAATGATAGTCATTTTCTCAGTGTTGTTTGCATTGATGACGATGATAAACAAGAAGCCTTGAGAAATTTTGAGGTTTGATGAGTGATTCTGTTACTTTATCAATTTTGTTACCCCAAGAAAAGGGAAGAAGAAACGAATTATTATATTCCCTTTGCACAGAATTTATAGTTGCATAATACACACACATATATTGTGTACACATTTTCTTACTTACAATGTACATAGAATGCATACATGTCTACACAATTAAATGTAGTAATATACATTATATATATATATATATAATACAGAGTAT